>NW_027069545.1:1054158-1378684 GCF_002906115.3 Quercus suber
TCATTTCTAGCTAGCAATGTTAGTCTGAATAGTACTTTGTTTGTTTACTTTATTCTATTAATGTCTCCTATTGGAAGAAACTTAAAATGTGGCTATCGAGGTCTTTGCCTCCTATACAACCCTCATTCCCACCATTATGCTCGTGCCACGTAAAGGCAAACACCGACACGTTGTATTAGCCTACGGGGACTGTGAAATATACCCACCTGCCGTACGCTCTTAACGGCACCGCGAAATCCCAACTTGTCTATTAATGCAAAATCTAGCAAATCTCTCATGTGCATGGCCATGGCCATGGGGTGCATAAGCATTTCCAAGACCTCCAATACATGCACGCTCTTGTGCCCCTTTCCAACAAGTTTTACCCCTACACTCGTGCTCTTGTTGGACAAATTTAACCCTCCTACTCATGAACTAATATTGTTATTAAGGTATTCCCAAAATACAGTTTACGTTATACTTTACTCGTTAATGAGTGCAAAATAGTTAATATTGGAATTAATGTTTTCATATTAATTTATAAGATTATCTTATGTTCTTAAATTAAATAGCTCGCATTTATTGGTGTAGAGTGCCACGTTATTATACTTTAGAATCATATAATAATTATGTCATTATAAGGATAATAAAGAGTTATGTAATTGATTGTGATAAGTACTGGTGTATAAAATGAAACACACATATCGAGATAGATGATTTTTATTCCCACACTCATGTGCATGGGTTGCATAGACGTTCCTAGTACCCACATATAACTACTCTATTGGCAGTATTACATTCCTCTCCAACTGATCCTTCTCTCCCCTAGCTCCACAAAGGGAGAGAGACACACACACACACAGAAAGAGTGAAAGAAAAGGCTTTTTCTATGAAGTGTATTAGATCTGGGGCAATTGGGTCATGGAGAGAGGATGGAAAACAAACGTAGAGGTATCACCAAACTGTCCTCGGTGTGGTTCTTCCAACACAAAGTTTTGCTACTACAACAACTACAGCTTAACACAACCAAGGTACTTTTGCAAAGGCTGTAGAAGGTATTGGACTAAAGGTGGATCCCTCAGAAATGTACCTGTTGGTGGTGGCTGCCGAAAAAATAGAAGGGCTAGCAAGTCCTTAAGGCTATCCAATGATGGTGTTCAGTCAAGAAGTTTGGCTTATGAGGATCTAAAAAATGACCCGATGGGGCATTCATTCAAAGGGAATTCCATGGTTGAGTCCACTACTAGCTCATCAATGATGCCTGATGGTTCACATATCGACCTTGCACTTGTTTATGCCAACTTCTTGAATCAAAAGCCTGATTGCAAAAAAGACTTGGAGTTGCCAGAATTGCCTGCAGGTGATCATCATTTCAATTCAACTTCAGAGTTTTCAAGTGTGTCAAATACAAACTTGAACTCAAGTACTCAACTAGAAAATGGTTTTTTTGGATGTCACGCTAGTGTTTCTGAGCTGCCTTTGGAAAATTGTGTTAACACCCAGATGTATTTATCAAGTGAACAATCTATAAGGCATGACACAAGCAATTATGGGTTGCCACCATTGCCAGGTGAAGCAATAGCCTCCCAAGAAGTATTGTGGCCAAGTTCTCATCAAATGATGGTGAATCATGCATTTCAAGAAACGCAGCTGCTGGGACCAGAAGCGCTAGATCCAAATTCCTTGATTTCTAATTGGAGCCCATTCGATTTATCAAGGGATGATACTTTCTAGAGGACATGAGAGGAATGTGATTTTCTTCATCTATTTTCTTGTTTTTATTCACTATGATTATAATTATGTATAGATTAGGATGGGGAAATTACCATGAAATAATAATCGTAAAATGTTTTTATTCCCACCCCTACCCCCAAAAAAAGAAAAGAAAAGAAAATACAAATCCAGTTTTGCGATAGCAAATACACCATAATTCCATATTCAACTATGTTATTGAACTTTTTTTTTTTGTTGGAGAATCAACAATGTTATTGAACTTATGAAATACACTGGAATTTACATGAAATCTTGATATAACATGTTAGACACCATCTTAATTAATAAAATAAATTTAAACCTTTAGCTGATATGGGTCCAATTTTGTGCTAGAGAGCCTCACTTATTTGGAAATCCGCTAATTATGACTGTTTTCTCTCTCCTTCTCACACTGAAGTACATCAAGTGGGTGTTCATCTACTTGCTTCTCTAATTTTTGGAGGTGTTAATTAAGGTGTTTTCCATATTAGAGGAGGTATTAGTGATCTGGCATTTAATAGTTTCCAAAAAAGATATCTATAACCTTTAAAAGTATAAACAATCGGGAGGGTGTATATCATGTTCTTATCATTAGCTTCTTTTAAAGTTAGGTATAATTAAAAGTCAGTATTTGGTAAAATGGGGTTTTCTAAGATTGAAAATTAGTTCTTTTATGATCATAATTTTGTGTTATAGTTATTGTCACAATTCTAATGTGGTTAACTGTAAGTAGCTGTATATCACTTTTACATTTTCTATCACTCACACAATTAAACCACCTTTGATAATTTACCATACTGTGGACCTCGATCAAAAACTTAAATGAAATCTAAAAGGATTTTCCCTTAAAAGTTTTAGCCTTTCAATGCCATAGCTTTTTAAAATTATTTTCCAACTTATTGAGAAAAACATGCTGCTTAAGCCACATTTTTTCCTTGGGCCTCACAAGGTCCAAGTTTAAAAGCCGAAAACTAATCAAAAAAAAAAAAAAAAAAAAGTTTAAAAGCCGAAACCCACAAACCAACAAAATTTAGGAAAATTAGTCCAAGTCATACTGCAGACAAGGGAGTCCAACATGGCAGAACAGAAAGATAATATCAAAAGGAGTCTAATAGAAAATCCAACTGTTTCAAGTCTGCCACAAATGGGTCACAAGCCTCACAACACACAATTATATCCAACTCGCAAAGAGATTATCTAAAATTGAGAGGCTCAACAAAGTAGCCTAAGCCTGCAAAGGAACCCTACCTGTTATAAACAATGGGAAGTGAGATTTAATAGGAAGAGGAGGGAAATCTGTTGAAGTAGTTGTTTGCCACACCTTTTGGGTGTTGTGTTTGTAGGGAAACACACACACACCATAAGGATGAAGGCAAGTCCACCACAATTAATGTGCATGTCAAATCCATTTACACAGCCTTGAACTGATGATAGCCCACTGAGTTGGCCCCTATCATCATTTATTGCCCTCAACCAGCAATTTTGTTTTTATTAAAGTTGGTACACTTGTGAATTCTACCGCAACATACCTTCTATTATGCCAAGTTGGCCGCAACACAATAGAACCCAAAGACCCATTTTTATGAGGGCTAAAACTTCCCTATCTCACAAAGGTGGTTGTCTAAATTCATGACTAGGGTATTGCACAATGAAATATAAGAACCCCCACGCATGCAGTCTCTAAAATCGTTAGTATATACTTTTCGTAAGTGTTGCTATAGCTAGATGCTTATGATAAGTCGACTTTGTTACCTCAATAGTCCACAATTAGTATTTACAACTGTTCTAACAAAAGTTAGGTGAGAAATTAGTAGAATCCTAAAAAAACACAGTAATTGAAAATTAAAGGATAAAAGACTCCAATCCTGTGTATACAGACTTGTATCACGGCAAATTTTTAAACACATAGCATGATAACTCTATTGTTTTGTCAATTTGCAGAAGATGTTCTCTAAAAATTGATGGTAGAGAGTGGTTTTTTGAGTTCTTTATTTTGTTCTGTATCCTAATTTTCTTAGTCTTAATTTGCTTCGATAGTCCATTTAGTTCTGTGGTACTCGTCTTTCTTATTTGAATAAAACACTTGGTCGTAAGGATGTCTTTTTCTTGTCTTAATTTTGCTGGTGGCTAATAAATACATTGACCCCCATAAAAATATGATTGTTCACTCGTGGACCTGCTTTTAAAGTTTACTCAATAGCAATTTTTTATATTTTTTTGACCTTAAAAGTTACAAGTTAGAATCATTCTCAACCCTATAAATTTAAGTTGAAGACAAAGTAGTAATTTGCGGTAGGAAATTTACAGATTTTATGAACCACATGTTCTTGGTAGCCGGCGGTCAAGACCAAATTATATTATTAATTCAACCTTCAAAAGTTTAATAGCATGTTTGGATGTTTAAAAAAGGAGGGGAAGTAGAGTAGAGGGAGGGAGAGTAATGCAATTATCTTGTTTGGAAGTTTTTTAAAGAATGAGGGGGAGGAGTTTGGAGGAGTTTGGAGGGGTTTGGACTCCCTCTAACCCCTTAATTTTAATTCTCCCAAATTGGAGAGATTTGGAGGGGGAGTAGAGTACATAAACTATTGACCAAGTAAATTACCTAATTTACCCTTATTATATTAACAAAAGTACACAAGGGAAATGGCTAATTACTCCCTTCCCCCTTACTAATTTTAAAAACATCCAAATAAGGTAGAGGTAAATCATTCTCCTCTACTCTCCTCCCCACTACTCCCCTTCCCTCTGCTCCCCTCTACTCTCCTCCCTCTCTAAACTTCCAAACAAGCCATAAGGGTGCAAAAACAAAATTCAAATTATTCTACTGTTTCTTCTTTTTATTGGTCCCTCGTTACTAGAAAAGTTTAAAGATTAAATTAAATTATTGCCAAGCTCTGAGTTGACGTTGGCAAACTTGGCTTAGAAACTTAGAAGGCTTATCAACATTGAACTTGGTGCAATGCATGATCCCAGAAAAAGCACATGATCCAAGAAAATCACTCCCCAAAATCATCTTCGAATTAACAACACTAAAAATCCTCCAAGTACAGGGTCCAAAAGTTTGATCAAATCCAATCTTTGAAGGAGCTAGCATGAATATTCACAAAATATATATATATATATATATACCAACCCAGTCATGCAATGTTATTTTATTAGTAGTTTAATACTTGACATATAGATTGCTCATCAAGTACGCTGCTTAGCATCGTGGTTGTTGAAGTGAAAATTAAATTTCCTACCTTGATTACATCAGTAGCCCCTTGATTTGTACGCAGTGCAACTATAGCTTGGCTTGCACAATCTCTCTCTCTCTCTCTCTCTCTCTCTCTCTCTCTCTCTCTCTCTCTCTCTCTCTCTCTCTCTCTCTCTCTCTCTCTCTCTCTCTCTCTCTCTCAAATAAATTCATATCCATAATACAACCCTTCAAACTCAACGGTAAGGAACACCAATAAGTGGGCTACACATGCACAAATACATCGACAACAAATGCTAAAAACAAAATCACACAATCATTATTATTTTCTTTTGTTCAATTGCAGTGGATATATGGCACCAGAGTATGCAATGGAAGGATTATATTCTACCAAATCAGATGTGTTTAGCTATGGTGTCTTAACACTAGAGATAATTAGTGGCAAGAGAAATAATCACTATCATGTTGCAAGTCCATGGCTAAATTTAATAGGACATGTAAGTAACATATATTATCAATTTTTTTTTTTTTTTTTTGAATTGATGAACTTCACCGTAGACATATCAAGTATGATACTGTTACATTTTTAGGCTTGGGATTTATGGATGGAAGGCAAAGCCTTGGACATAGTCGACTCATCATTGGGTCAAGCATATCCTACTCATGAAGTTTCAAGATGTATTCAAATTGGGCTTTTATGTGTGCAAGAACAAGCGATGGATCGACCAACCATGATAGAAATTTTATTCATGTTGGGAAATGAAACACCTCTTCCTGCACCAAAAAAGCCAGCATTTATTAATAGAAGAAATATAAGTAATGGTCAAGACTCATCAAGTTCCGCAGGAGCACCTGGTTCAATCAATGATGTAACCATGTCTGCACTCGAAGCTCGTTGAAGTATGCACTTATTACTTGTACTACAATTTCATATTTGAAGAAATACAATGCTTATGGTACTCTATAGAACACTCTCGTAGTGTTCTACCAATAAACTTGTGGTAGACGTTTAAGTTTTCTGTGGTTTGAAAGAACACTTTCTATGTTATAATCTCTTCATTATGGCTCAAGGTGAAGAATTCTAAAATGATCTCACGTGGAGCACACTCTAGAGACAGGGTTTTCTAATTATTTAGGCTTGAGAAGGTTTGTTCTTAGCCAAACTTGATATGGTAACTTTTCTCCTCAGAATTTGATGAGAAAGCGTTAGTTTTATATTAACAATCATTAGTTTAAGTCACTACGCCTTCAAAGTTAGTTATAGTTTGTTACGATTTCGCTTGAGTGAGCAGTCTAATGAGGGTTTAGCAAACTCTTGGAGACAACATAATTATGCCAACTTCAAATGGTTACATTTTTTTTTTCAAATCCAAATTTAGTGAAATTTGGGTCAAATTTAAAGTCTCAAATGTATACTCTTTTTTTTTTTTTTTTTTTTTTTTTTTTTTTTTTTTTGTTATCGCCAAATAAAATCACATCTAAGAGAGACTTATAAAAGTTGTTGTCGCCATGTTTGCTATTCTTTGAACTTCTTGGAATACCGATTGAGGAGCAACTTCAATATGAATGTGCTTAATCATCTTCTTTAATGTTGCAATATCATCTATGATGAGAACATTCTCCAAGTTAGTTAGGCGATGTGTCTAAATTAGCTTTACCCATTAATTTGATCTTAGAGAAAAGATTATCTCCCTGAAACCATGCTTTCATGCCTCATATAATGCTTCTCTGATTGTGGATAAATGTTTGTTCTCATCATTGCAAGAGTGCCATAAATAACAACCTTTACAAATGGACGATTTTTTATCACAAAGCCACCTCACAGAACATGTGTTGTCGCACTTTGCACTAACTCGTTGGTTTATTTAAGTATGTGTTTAATATTTCATATTTAGACGTGTGGGCTGATATACAATATTAAATTTATATATTTCAAAGGGTAGAGTCCAGCATAGTAGCTTGCTTTGGGGCTTTCGTGCCCTGTGCATCGCCCATGTGTTGTTGCACTAAGCATGGGCCTGGTACTGTACAGACAGAACAGCGTACTCCCCAAAAAATAAAATAAAGAAGAGAAAAATAAGCTGAAGAGGTTGGCAATATTACTACTTAATTAATAAAGAATTGTTACTAATGGTATGCCATATACATGTAACCTAACTCCTCTCAAATTATTGGAAATTCTAGTTCATGATCAATTTTTTTTTTTAGAGAAGTTTAGTTCATCAATTGTTCTATACTTATAAAGATGAGATTGATAAGATTTACCAGTATTGTGTATCAATCCAATTCGGATGGTCCATNAAAAATAAAAAAAAAAAAAAAAAAAAAAAAAAAAAAAAAAAAAAAAACCCATAATGTGTCTCTCAACTAACATAAGAAAATTTTGAAAACATGCTATTACCGTAAAGAACTTTATTTTTTATTTTTTTTTTAGGGAAAGGCCCATAAAAAACTTAACACATTTAAATCTCAAAATCCAAAACACTACACTAAAACCAAACTCTAACACAATTCTATTAATGAACTCAAATATAAAATGTTTTGGCACCAAAAAGTTGCCAACCTCTTAATGATGGATGTTGAGATAAGGATGATTATTTTAGAGGGAGACTTGAAACAAACCCTTATGGTGATACAAAGCTTAGATATGTGAATGATTAGTGGCTTAGAACAACTGCATCAGTTTGTACAAAATTTATTATTTATTTTAATATAAGAACCAACTTTTTCTGTTTTACACAGTCACTTATCCAAAACTCCCACATCAGTTTGTCTATTCTACCATCTATTTTATTTAAATAATTATTTGCCTCACTTTTTATTATTATTTCTCTCAGCTCCCTTTTAACCAATATAAATACACACTCTCTCTCCATTCTTGAACACATTGCCTCCATGGATGAGAGCTCCAAGAGCCTCATTTCCTCAAATTGCCTCTCCCTCTCCCCCTCTTGGTAAAATCTCCTTCTCCCCCTCTCTCCTTCACAATTAGACGTCACCCCCACTGCTCAAACCCTTAAGTCACCACAAGCATCCTTCGTGCTAGGACATATGTGAGATTGTTAGAGATATATGTTATGTAAATTGGCTAATCTTTTGACAAAACACACTTTACTTGTAATTGGGTAGATCTAGGATGAGTTTAGTACTTCAAGAAACAAGTGTTCGAGTTTAGTATTGAATCCATACAAGTCTAATCAAGAAACAAGTGAAGAAGTACTGTTCATTAAAGTTTGACAGATATCTCGACAGAAGCCTTTCTATCGAGGTTTAATGTTAAAGCTCGACAGAAGCTGTATTTGTCAAGAATTATGAAATTAGAATTTCCAAATCAGATTTCACCCATATCCATAGGTATTTGTGTAGGGTTTCTTTTCTCACAACTCTAGACATATGTAATGATTATTTGAGTGCCGTAACATGGGATGCAACTTGATGCAAAGTGATTATATATGCATATTGTGACTGGAGACAATTTGCCTTAGTTTATAATATTCTTAGTAAAAGCTACTGCGTCTTTGCATCAAGGGTTTTGTAACTAAGAAGTTTCTTGATCTTCATTGTTGGATGAATTGAAGAACTTTATAGCCAACATCTTCCTTAAGTTGGTGTGTTAGTCACGTACTGGGATCCATGCGTTATCGGTTTGTCATGTACTGGGAGTCGTGCATTAAAAGAAATAAAATGAAAATAATAATTCCTTCTTGAGACAATTTATTTAAGTCAAAACAATTTATTGGAACAAATTGATGAGTCTTACTTGCATCTACATTATCATCCATTTTAGCTATATTAAAACAAGATTTTAAAATATAAACATCATATTCTATGATAAATGGAATGCAAATTTACAAATAAATAAAATTATAACACCTTCTTGAAGGGGTTCATTTAAGTCAAAACAATTTTTTAGAGTAAAGAAGTGAGTCTCACTTGCAACTACATTCCCATCCATTGGTGCTATAATATATATGTATTAGAAATAAAAATTAATATCATACTAATTTGGTCCTATATTAAAACAAGAGTTTAAAAAATAAACACCATATTCTATGATAAATAAAATGTAAATCACAAATAAAATAAAATTATAATACCTTCTTGAAGTGGTTCATTTAAGTCAAAATAATCTTTTGGAGCAAAGTATTAAGTCTCACTTGCAACTATATTACCATCCTTTGTGTTACAATATACATGTATCAAAAATAAAAATTAACATCATATTAATTTTAATCTATTTTTAAAAAATAACTATGAATCAAAAAATATATATACAATAATGTTACCATTTTAATAATTCCTCAATCCTTCATTGACAATTCTTCCTCTCTTCTTCTCTTTGATATTGGTAAAGGGGAAGAAATTGAGTTTGATATTGGTAAAGTGAGTTAAAATAGATAATAAAATATTGATAAAATAAGACTTAATAAATAAAAAGTAAAACGGAGAAAAATGTGTTAAAAGCTCAATTTTGTTTAAAGAAGAAAAATGCCCCTTGTCAGCCATGTCTTCTTTAGGAGGGCAATTTTGTTCCAAGAAGAAAATTCATCTTGCCTGCCGTGTCTCACTATTTCTCCCATTTATTCAATTTTTATATTAAGTGGGACCCACACTATTTGAACTGCACTGTGATTATCAACATTTGCCACAAATATATAATTTTAAGAGCATCCGCAGCAGTGGTGCTAAAAAGCCATATTGGTATTTTTAGCACCTCAAATACCTAAAACCTTTCTGCAGCAGTGGAGCTATATGTAAAAATTTTACCTTTTCTGCTACAGTGCACAGCCATCTATAACTGTGCACTGTAGCTCCAAAGCTATAAAAAAAAAAAAAAAAATTATATATTTTGTTTAACTTTCTCTCTCTTTTCCATTAAAATATTCTCTCTCGCTCTCTCTCTCTTCCTTATCTATCTTTTCTCTCTTTCTTTTCGTCAAACACAGAGTCTCAACTCTCTCTCTTCCTTCTCTACTCTTCGCTATCTTTTCTCTCTTCTTTTCGCATGATCGGCGATGGTATGGGTCAGTGGGTCGGCGATGGCTGGTCTGGTTCGACGATGGTCTGGGTTTGATGGTGGGTTTTGTGCCTCTTGGTCTTGTTTCTTCTCTCTCTCGATCAAGCTTAAATGTTGGGTTTGATGGTGGTCTGGGGTGCTAGCTCAACACTTTTGGTCTGAAAATTAAGCTTAGATCTGTTGGGGGAACATCGCTGATCTCCCCAAGCCCCATCACCGATCTATTCCGCCGACCCACCCTAAGCCCCATCGCCGATCTGTTCCGCCGATGTCTACTGTGTTGATGTTTTATTTTGTCTATGATTGGTGATTTTATTTGGTCTGGGTTGAGAAAAAAGATTAAGGATTTGGGTTGGTGGTTTTTTCTTTCCTACTATGGACTACTGTTGCTATTGGTGGTAGTGGTGGATGTTTGTGTTGTGCTAGTGTTTTTTTTTTTTTTTTTTTTAATTTTTTTTTCTATGGATGTTTTTATTATTATTTTAATGAGTTATTTATATTATTTTAATCAAATAGCTAAAAATATAGCTCCATTGCTGTGGGGTGTGAAGAGGTAAAATAAATAAAGTGACTTTTGTAGGTGCCAAATAGCTATATTATTATTATTATTATTATTATTATTATTATAGTAATTCTAAAATGATGCACCAATATAGACAGATATCGTAATTTTCTATTCCAATTGCTAATCTAAATAGAATTCAAAACCTTGGTTCAAATGTATCACTTGCCCTAAAGAAAAGAAAAGAAAAAACTAAATATAAATTTTTAAAATTTTTTTGAACCCTTTAAAATATAATTTTGAACACCTGGCCCTAAAAACTAATGAAAAAAAGATAAGAAGAATAAAAAAGAAATTAAAAAATGAAAAAAGAAGACGAAGATTTGTAACCAAAAAAATAAGGAAAATAAGAGAACATAAATTCACAAGCACAATAGAGGAAGCTCAAGTCTTAAATTGAATCCCTTATAAAAATTTAGGTAAATTCATAAATAAATAAATAAGTAGGAAGAAGTGTTTTAGTACAATGACATAATATTGAAAATGATAATGTGAGTATTCACTGGCATAATATTGTCAAAATGGAAACGTAAAACCAACACAAAAAAAAAAAAGGAGAAGTGTTAAAATTAACAAAGGCATTATATTGTCGTGGAGAAGCATTTTAGTCCAATGATATAATGTTGTCAAAATTAACAAACACAATATTGCCATAGCTCTTTTCTTTTACAAGCTCAAGAGTTTATGCCTAACATTTCAAACAAAATATTGGATTCAATCCCATTTAACTTGAAGTACATTTTTTTTTTCTTTTTTTCGCACCGCATGAGGAAGTACAATTATCTTTCTCCGGACATGTTAAGATGTTATGGTCAACATGCTTGCAAAGGCCACAAGACTTCTTTTTCTTTCTTAATTCTCTTCCACCTTTCATTCATTTTTACTTTCAGCAACCTTTTGTCTTTGAGAGCGAAGGACAATTAATGAAGCAACCTCTATCAATCATATTATTAACATTAGCATCAACCATATTTTCTTTCTCTACTAAATTTTCATCATCCAACACTAGTAATTTTTTTTTCACTTAATGATGCGTCATGAAACCAACGTGGTGGTAAATACAAAGATGGAATTTGGTAATAATCTTTATGAAGGAATACACTAAGTATGTGATGGAAAAATATACCCCAAAATTCAAATTCTTACAACTATGATTAGTCATCTTACCATCCCATAATACCTTGTATCTTTGACTAGTTTCATCTTTATAATATTGTAGCACAAATTCAATACTATTTTCTTGAAGCACTGAATATTGTGTTACTCTCCAAACTTTTTTTGAAAAATCTTGAAAGCATAGGACATCAAAACATTATATGCTTGCTCTCCTAATGGTGACATTGATCTTAAAGAAGAACCTCTATATGTCTCCAACATCGTATCATGTGATTATGTTTGCTCAATATCTTCAATGCCAAGATCAACCTAAAATTCCAAATAATAAAATAAATTAAAAACTTTTATATGACACATGAAGACTACAAATATTAACAAATAAAAAATATATATACAACAAAAGAAATCAATGGTAAATAATGATTTACTTGTTTGATGAGTTGGATCAAGTTTGTGGAGAACTAACAAACCGTTTAATAAATGCATTTATGCTTTCCGATCATCCAGTTGTTTTCATTCCACCAAAAAAATTCCCATGAAGGTAACATGGTACCCAAAAGTTCTTGATTTGATATAAACCAATTACATGTATGTTAGAGAACACGTTATATTTTGTCATAACTTAAAGCCGTTGATTGTCAAACTCTTCACATGACTCTAACTTATATAACTTATAAAAGTCCATGCACCAATTTGAATATTGATTATGAAGAATTGATGTAAACCAACCACTAAATTTAGCATGCTATAAACAAAAGACATGTTTTGTAGCCAGCAATTCTTTTGATATTGCCTCTGTAATTCATAGATTTTGGTCCGTCAAAATTGCCTTGGGTTGATCCTTTATTAACCATGCAAAAGTCTACAAATCAAATACAAATTTACTAAAGCATGAAAATATTTCAAAGGATAAACATTATTATTCTACTAATTAATCAAATAAAATTTAAAAAATAATTGTAAAAATTTACAAGACAAAGAATGTACCTTCATTAACCATCAAAAGACACTTGTTGTTTCATTTAGAAAAAGTGCACAACCAAAGAGAATTGTCTTTCCATGATTATTGACATTAACAAAAATACCAAAAGGCAAGGGACGGACCTACAATAGGGCCACTGTGTGTGTGTGCTGAAATTTTAAATTTTCGTCCTAATAGCCCCCCCCCCCCCACACTTAAAAAATAAATAAATAAAAACTGGTATACAAAAAAAAATCATATGATGCTGAAAACTAACTAACTCTCATCCAAAAAATAAATAAATAACCGGCAAACTAAAAACTACAAAATAAAAAATAAATATGGACTGAAAACCTAAATTACAATTCTCAAATTTGTACCCTAACCTCACTCTTCCTCCACTCAACATCATCAACGCCTCCAATCTTCATCACTGCTACTGCTGTTCTTTCCCTCAGAGCTACTGCTACTCCTCCTCAGATCTGGACTATTGCTGCTACTCCTCCTCCTTAGATCCTTTCTCTATTGCTTTGCCTTAGCCGGTTAGCCCTTTGTCCTCTGCCCTCTGCATTTTTTATGAACTATGGTGTGTTGATTGTTGTGTTTGTAAGTTGTGACTTTTTATGAATTGTTGTGTTATGTCTCTCAACTATTGTGTAATTTTGTGGCTTTTTGTGTGGACTGATTTCAGTGGACTACTTATAACTTTTTTTTTTTTTTGGGGACAGGTCACCAGCTGTAAAAAAAAAAAAAAAAAAAAAAAAAAGCCAAAGCTGTGCATTTCATTCTTCTCAAATCATTTTGCAATCTTGTCCTCTCTTTTTTTTTTTTTTTTTTTTTTTTTTTTTTGACATGTGTATTTTATCTTTGGATGAAAATACAATTTGTTGATAGATTTCTATAAGCAAAAGAGTCCTGAATCAAGATAATAGGTAGGCTGGGAATGCATTATAAAATCACATGTTGACAATGTTTAATTGAAAGCCATCCTTGGAGACATTAACACGTTTTGGCAAAATTGTTAATAGACTTCCTACAAAACATTTTTCATCATTCTTCTAACAGATTGCTTCTCCAATTTAAAATTTTATCCAACTTCCATGCCATTTAAATACTACAATTTGAATCACAAAATTTAAATAAATAAATAAAGAACTTTAAAAATTGGATTCTAACATGAGAATAATTATTATTTTGAATGGCAGTAGGTATGAGAGTATCAAACATCTTGCATTTTACATGGTGGGATGCATGTGTGTATATTTAAATTGTATAAGTCTAAGCATTTGAGTACAAGTAATAGGTACTATAACATGATGTTTTACTAGTGAAAACGTTAATAAAGTTGAAGGAAAACCAGTCATGATTGGATATGATGTCCTTGCTATAGGAGCGAGAAAAAAAAAAAAAAAAAAAAAGCCACATACTTAAACCATATTTTGAGAGAGTATGCTTACTATTAAACCTTACGAGCATCGATTTCTTATGACTTAAGAGAGGTTATTTTGAGAGAGTGCGTTTACTGCTAAAGTTTTCAAGGCATTCGTACTTCTTGGATCTGTTAGGACTTAGGAGAGGTTATTTTGAGAGAATATGTTTACGACTGAATCTTATGAGCCATTCACACTTATTGGATTTGTTAGGACTTCTTGGCTAATCGGTAAAAGATTTTTTTTTTTTTTTTTTTTTTTTGCATTTTTTTAATAAAAAAGTTACCACCAGACTTAGCATCTATTGTGTATCTCTGTTTCTGTTTATTTTTAATAAAAAAAATTGCAATTATCATTTAAATTTATGCATGATTGTCTCTAATTTGGATTGATTGGTAGAGTAGTGTTGCCTCTACTCATCTTTCAATTGATGGAATATACAACCATCGCATCAGCATATCACTTGGTAGAGTATACATATTTTGCTATCGACAATTTGGCTGTGGAGGTGGAGCCCAAAAGAAGAGGAGGAGAGAGAGAGAGAGACATACTGCAGTGGAGAGAGAGAGAGAGAGAGAGAGAGAGAGAGAGAGATAGACATACTTTTTTGGGTTTAGAGATAAGTATGGAATGACATAAATAAGGGATAATAAATGAGATCGATAAGAATATTAGCATTAATGAGTATCTTTTTTTAACCGTTGGATCTACTTAAATCCAATGATTTAGAAAATGTGTAACCCTTTAGAGTTACACCGGATGTAACTTGAATACATCTCTTATATTATAGTTTAATTTGAATGATATTCCTCTTTTACCCACACAAAAAAAAAAAAAAACAAAAAATGAATACAAATTATCTATTCTATTTTTTGTTTTTCACTTTATATTTCACCAATTGTGATATGCCATTTTTTTTTTTTTTTGAATTGTTTTTCCATTTTAAACTTTGGTCATTTTATAGGGAAAGTAAAAGAAAACACTTGGCAAGTTTTAAATTGAATGCAAATAATTTGTCATATTTTTTGTATTCCCATTAATACTACACCAATTGTGGTATACGGTATACTATTTATTTAGTTTTTTTTTTTTTTTTTTTTTTAAGTTTTAAACTTTTGTTATTTTATAAAAAATTTAAGGTTACATTTGCATTTTTGAATTCAAATTTTAAAGTGATGGATTTGAAATGCCTTATTACCAAATCCATAAATATTTAAGTATGTCATTTCTAAAATTCTATAGGGCCATAGGCTAAGAATTTATTTCAAATTCAATAATTTTATGGTTTAAAATCTTCGACAGATTTATTAAATCCAAATCCTTAATGCTTTGTAAACTATCCAAGTAAGGCATTTGAATTTTAATTACCAAAAATCTAAATCCATAGACTCAAATTCTACCATCTAAATACACCATAAAAGAATACTAGAAGTTTATAAGTATAGAGGATTTGTATTCAATATATTAATGCCTAACATCTATGATTGTTCTTAAAAAGAATGTCTATAATTGTTCATGGATCAATGTATTAGAACAATATCCCTGCCAGTGCCGCAACCTAATATCAACACCCGCACTGCCATCTTCATGCATCAAATATCAAGACTCATCCACTCAAACCTCCTCATTTTACTTAGAAAAATGACCTAGCTCTCTACAACTTCACTTATCATGATCATGTATTTTGCTAAAGGGTTTCTCTTTCTACTTCCACAAACGTTGCTTCTATTCCTTCTCCAATTTGGTTTTTCGCAAGACACCATAACTATCAGCAAACCCATTAGAGATGGTGACGTTTTAGTCTCTAAGGGAGAAACCTTTGCACTTGGTTTCTTCAGTCCTGGAGTGTCCACCAACCGCTATGTTGGAATTCGGTATTATAGAGCTCCAGAACAACCCGTGGTGTGGGTTGCAAACAGAGACAATCCTATCAATGATACTTCTGGTGTTCTCTCAATTGATGTTCATGGGAACCTGTTACTCCATGTCGAAGATCGAAACCAACCCATCTGGTCCACAAATATTGTCACACAATCAAGCAACAATAATACTCATGCTCAGCTCATGGATTCAGGAAATCTAATCTTGGTTCTTAACAAAACAAGTGAGCTACTGTGGCAAAGCTTTGATTATCCAGCTGATACAACTCTTCCAAACATGAAACTTGGGCTGGACAGAACAACTGGTCTGAACCGAATCCTAACATCTTGGAAGTCCAAAGATGATCCAGGAACTGGAAATTGTTCCTATTTGCTCAACACCAATAGCTCCTCCCCAGAATTGTTTTTATACAAGGGCAGCATTTTGTGGTGGCGCTCTGGTCATTGGAATGGCTTTGGATGGAGTGGGGTACCGCCATTGTCACATCCTAACTATCTCTTCAATTTTAGTATTGTGAACAACTAGACTGAGACTACTACGAGCTGGGTTGAACTTCTACCAGAAATATTCTCAAGATTAGTAGTAGATGAATCGGGGTCTATTCAACGCTTTCTGAGTAGAGAGGGAGATCATGGATGGTTTTCTCTAGGGTCAGCACCATTGGACCGATGTGACAACTACCGCAAGTGTGGTGCATTTGGTAAATGTCAACTGCAAAATGATACTGAATTTGAGTGCACCTGTCTACCTGGGTTCCAACCCAAGTCACCAAGTGAATGGTCTTCGAGAAATGCATCCAGTGGGTGTGTAAGAAAGCGTGGACAGGCATCTATATGCAAGAGTGGTGATGGGTTTGTGAAGGTGGAAAATGTGAAGCTTCCGGATAGTTCATTTGCACGAGTTGATGAGAAGCTGAGTTTGAAGGACTATGAGCAACAATGCTTGGAAAATTGTTCTTGCGCGGCGTATGGAGGTGTGGATGCGAAGGAGGAAGTCGGGTGTTTGAGATGGTATGGTGAATTGATAGATACAAGAGTGTTGAATGGGGGCCAAAATCTGTACGTACGTGTGGATGCGCTTGAGTTAGGTACTTAACAATTCTCTGGTATTTCAGGCAATTTTTTCCTACCATGCTTGCATACAATGTTAAAAGAGAAAATATTTTATAACTTCTTTCATAGTTATTAACCTTTTTGTAATTAACTAGTCAATAATCTATGCAATAGGTGAGAAAGTCTGAAAAAATATGATTTTTTTTTTGCTTAAATATAAAAATTTGATAATTATGATGATTATATATAAGCTTTTATTGTGATTGAAATTGTAAATGGAACTATCTATTATACAATTTAATGAAAATATGATTCGCCAAGATTCGGACTTAAATATAGAATAGAATTAAATTTTGATTAAAAATATATATTTAAAATAATGATATATAAAATTGTGAGATCTCAAAAATTTATGCAGAAACAAAAGATGAAATCAACAAAAAAAGTCATAGATTTCAATTAACTTATACTACATATTATAGATTCTTATGTAACAAAAGTGGCATGACTTATATGTTAATTTGAAGAGTGATGTTATGAATATTACAAATTTTATTACATAAACATCACTAATTGATATCGTCAATTAATATATATATATATATATATTGAGAAATGTTATGTTCACACAACTTTCACAACAAATTACATTCCTTGTGAAGTGTTTTTGGAAAGGTGTTCTTGAAGTGTTATGAATATATATATATATATATATATATTCCTTGTGAAGTGTTATGTAGCACTTCTTATATTTATTTTTTATATTGTTGAAGTGACACCAATTACATTCATTGATATTGGTCAGCTTCAAGAATTTAATGCTAAAATTATTAGTATATTAAATATTTTCCTTATATAAAATTATCTTACTTCTATCACAACTTATTTACTAAACAACATTGAAAAAATAATTATGAATGAAAATAATTTGCGTAGTGTGCACCGCTTATGTTACATACATGACTAGAGAAATTTTATTCTTTTCGATCAGGTCATTCCATGGGCTTCTTTGCCAACAAGAGGAGGCTGGCAATTCTAGCAGTGGGCCTACTTGTTATTACTTCATTACTCATTTTCCTATTTGTGCATTTCCTAATTAAGAGGAAAAGGAAGGGTAAGCAAGTTTCCTATTGATATTCTTTTTCGATCTAAAGTTGCATGTGTGAATTATAAGCATCATTTAGGAGCAAAGTTTACCACAAAAACACCAATTACATTCATTGATATTGGTCAGCTTCAAGAATTTAATGCTAAAATTATTAGTATATTAAATATTTTCCTTATATAAAATTATCTTACTTCTATCACAACTTATTTACTAAACAACATTGAAAAAATAATTATGAATGAAAATAATTTGCGTAGTGTGCACCGCTTATGTTACATACATGACTAGAGAAATTTTATTCTTTTCGATCAGGTCATTCCATGGGCTTCTTTGCCAACAAGAGGAGGCTGGCAATTCTAGCAGTGGGCCTACTTGTTATTACTTCATTACTCATTTTCCTATTTGTGCATTTCCTAATTAAGAGGAAAAGGAAGGGTAAGCAAGTTTCCTATTGATATTCTTTTTCGATCTAAAGTTGCATGTGTGAATTATAAGCATCATTTAGGAGCAAAGTTTACCACAAAAACCTTATAAATTGATTTGTTGGTGTTTAAACATAGAAAAATATAATAACATTAAAACTACTTTCAAATTTACTATTTTTTTTTTTTTTTTAAATACAAGATAGAAATTTTACTCTAATCTAATCTAAATGTGTATGTGTGTGAAGTTTCCTCATAATTCTTACCCTTCACACCCCACAAATACTCATACTTGTAGAATAAATACCACACCAAGAATGCGTAGCGGTTTAAATTTACTATTAAAGGTTTACAAAATGGTATTGCAATTAATGTGATTAGTGTCACATTAAGAACACAATCACCACCAGCAAGTGTAGTGCAACGGTTGCAAGCCCTGGGAAAGATCTATCACTTCGAACCAAGTGCCAAAAGATTGTGGGTTTGAGTCTAGTACTAATCCATACTTTCTAATATGCAAAAATCAAGTAGCAACACGCCCTGCTATACACTGCTAGTGCCCATGGGCTTACAAAAAAAAAAAAAAAAAAACCTTAGTGGCAATGCACAATGGAACATGGGGCAATGATTACACACACAACCTCCCCCCTTCCCCCCTCTCTTTAAAAGTTTAAAGAACACAATAACTTTTTTAATTACCTTCTTATGTTGTGTTTAAAAGTTGGCACACCGGTTTGTAAATCCTATATATGCAGTATAATTCATATGCTAAAAAAAAAAAAAAAAAAAAACCTTAGTGGCAATGCACAATGGAACATGGGGCAATGATTACACACACAACCTCCCCCCTTCCCCCCTCTCTTTAAAAGTTTAAAGAACACAATAACTTTTTTAATTACCTTCTTATGTTGTGTTTAAAAGTTGGCACACCGGTTTGTAAATCCTATATATGCAGTATAATTCATATGCTCTTAATATTACACAACTGATTAAAATGATTACAAGCGTCATTGGTAACCATGCTTACATGAGGACAGGGAGGGGAAGACAACCCACATTGAACAGTAATGTTACTGCAAGTTCAACAACCTTTCAAGATTCTCAGAAGCTGAACGAAGGTATAGAAAATCTAGATTTACCATTTTTCGACATAAGCACCATCCTTGCTGCCACAGACAACTTCTCTTTCGCTAAAAGGCTTGGACAAGATGGATTTGGCCCCGTCTATAAGGTGCTTCACCTTGCTAATGATAAGCATCTATTACATGTGAATCAATTCTTATTTATGTTCCACAACAATTTTATATATCTGGGACCAAGGTTGCGGTGGATAAGCTAAGATCACAAATGCACAAATTATTGGGCTGAAGTTCTCACAATATGTTATTTTAATTTCTAATCACCCACGCACACTGCTAGGATGATTTTGGTGGAAGTGAAGGGCAGGGATTACAAATGGCACATGCATAGTATAAATGTATAATGGAGAAAAAAATTATTATAATTAGTTAATCACTTTTAAGTCTCAATTATAATTGCAGGGTCAACTAGCCAATGGGCAAGAAATAGCAATAAAAACACTCTCAAGAAGTTCAAGGCAGGGTAAGTAAGAATTTAAGAATGAAGTTATGCTAATAGCAAAACTCCAACATAGGAATCTTGTGAGGCTTTTTGGTTGTTGCATTCATAAAGAAGAGAAGATGTTAATCTATGAATACATGCCAAACAAAAGTTTAGACCTTTTCATATTTGGTATGCCATTTCTTCCATCACATATAGCTTTCAACTATGTAACTAATTCTTGTTTTCAAGCACTATTACTTAAATATGGTTAAAATATAAAGGTAAATTATGATAATTTAAAATTAAGTATAGTTTGTATATTGTTGATGGAAGTTTTCATGCTTTGGTCCAGATGAAATAAAAAGAAAAATCATGGATTGGAGGAAGCGATTTGAAATTATTTCTGGTATTGCTTGAGGAGTCTTATATCTTCATCAAGATTCTAGAGAAAAAATCAACCATAGAGATCTAAAAGCAAGCAATGTGCTACTAGATGCTACAATGAAGCCAAAAAATTCAGATTTTGGTTTGGCTAGATTGTTCGGAGATGACCAAATTGAAGCGAATACAAATAGAGTTGTTGGCACATAGTAACCCTCTCTCTCTGTCTCTCTTCAAATGCTAAAATCAAAAGTCAGACAAGCATATTATTCTTAAGAATTTGTTTTACTGCAGTGGATATATATGCAATGGAAGGGTTATATTCTATCAAATCACATGTCTTTAGCTTTGGTGTCTTAACACTTGAGATAATTAGTGGCAAGAGAAACAACCACTATCTTGCTAGAAGCCCCTACCTAAATTTGATAGGACATGTAAGTAAAATATATTATCACTTCATTTTGAAATAGTGAACTTCACTGTGGCTCTAAGGTTATATACTATTAAATTGTTTTAGGTCTGGGACTTATGGATGGAAGGTAAAGCCTTGGAAATAGTTGATTCATCTTTGGCTCAGGTATATTCTGCTAGTGAAGTTTTAAGTTGTATTCAAATTGGACTCTTATGTGTGCAAGAACAAGCAGCAGACCGACCAACCATGGTAGAAATTGTATTCATGTTAGGAAATGAAACTGCTCTACCCCAACCTGGCAAGCCAGCATTTATCAACAAAAGAACTATAAATTACGAACAAGATTCATCAAGTTCTACAGGAACACCTACGTCACTTAATGATGTAACCATTTCTGTGCTTGAAGCTCGTTAAAGTCTGCACTTACTAGTTAAACTACACTTTCATACTTGAAGAAATACATTGCTTGTTCTTGGTTGAACTGTAGATTTTTATAAATTTCCAAAATTTATCTTTTGTTTGAGATATTATGGACGAAAGGTCTAAATCTGTAGTTAGCTTATGTACTTGTAGAGTAAGCAAACTAATTCTAAGTGAATTAGGGTTAGCTAAGTTTAATTTATAGTTATCTAGTATATAGATTCAACGTTATGTTTATTGTAATACAATGAAGTTGTATAGTTAAGATGTAGCCATCATAAACTTTCCTCTATGGATATAAGTCATTAGGTCAAACCATGTCTTACTTCTGTTTTTCTCTTTTATCTCTTTTAATCACTCAATCACTTAACAACTTTAGCATCATTGAAAATTTAAATTTTAAGTAATGTAGTACTTGATGACATGAGAAATGTTGAGAAAATTTACTAAATTAATTTTTGTGACCACCTCATTGTATCAATTAAAATGAAATGACAAAAATGTCCAAAAGTAAAAATTTTCAGAGTAAAATAAAAAAAAATAAATATAAAAATCATATTTTAGTTTACTATATTTTAGAATTAGAAGTAAAGTTCTATCCCATTTTCAATTATTTATTATATATTCATCATCCTTGCTTTCACTAGTTCTTAATGTTTTCTTTTACTAGTGCTTTATGTATTTCTCAAACAATAAAATCATTTGAATCTTCTTTCACCTTTGTTGACAAAGAAGAAAATATCCACGCTTAGCTTTTATAGAAAAATGTTTCAGTAAAAAAAAAAAAAATCTCTTTGAAATAATGACTTTTTTTTTTTTTAATGTTTAGTTGTAATTTTGAAAGTAATGCAAAAAAAAAAAAAAAAAAAAAAAAATTATTTAATTTCATTAAAATTTCATATAACTGACGCTGCCGTGCGGTGAGCACAAAGCAAACTATTCTTTCGCCTTTTACTAAAAATAAAAAATATAACCGTAGTGTCAGTGGTGATCGCTAAAATGAAGGTTATGTAGTTATCGTGATAATGATAGTGGTAATAGAAGTGGTGGTGGCACCAAAGGAGATGATGATGGTGGTCGTGGCCTAAAAAGTCAATGGAGGTTGTGGCTAGAGTGTCCATGGTGGTGCTAGCAGAAAAAAGTGTGTGGGCCTTTGCATTGTGTGTGTGTGTGTATATATATATATATAATGGGGTGAAGGCACAAATCATTTTCCAACGTTCTCTCGTGCCTTCACCCTATTTTTTTTTCCCAAAACTTGTCATCTATTTTAGACTTATGCCACTGCTTAGTAACAATTAGGAGATCAATAATGAATAACCTATCAATTTTTTTCATAGAGTGGTTTTGTTCTACTTACTCTCTCGGTTTCTATTTCAATTTTCAACAACATAAAAGGTATTTTCAATCATAAATATTTTCAAAATTAAGCTTTGCAAAAGAAAATAAGATTTCACACTTAGAAAATGAAATTAGATTCTACTTCTAATTTAATTTTGTTGACATGGCTGAGGATAGACATAGCAAAACGGGCGGGTCGGGTTGGTTTCAAGTCGAGTCAATCGGGTTGCGGGTCAAACAGGCCACAAGTTAAAAACAGGTCATTTTAAGCAGGCTAAAAAGGGGCTCGGGTCAATCGAGTTGCAAGTCGGGTCGGGTTGACCCATATTTTTCACATGAATTTTTTTTATTTTTTATTTTTATAAAGAAAATTAACAACATGTATTTGCCATTTGGATAGTTATGCAACAAATTACTTGATGTAAAATGCATTATTTTAAATTCACCATATTGTGCAAATAGCACCCCAAGACTCAAATCAATAACAGTAAATAAGTAGAAATTAAATAACAAGCACGCACATAGAACACAAGAATTTACGTGATTCGGCAAACTGCCTACCTCCACAGAGACGACGGAGAAATTTCACTATAAAAATAGGAAGATATAATAGAGCACAAGAACACTCTCAAGAAACCCAAATCTCAATACACCCTAACTCTTTCTCACCCACAAAACAAGAAAACACTATTCTTCTTCTTATGCGGCTGCTGCTAGGTTTTTAGGAATTCTCTAATTCTCTCTTGTCGTTCAACACACCTAATATATCTATATATATATATATATATTTATATATATGTTATAGGTCAGCTATACTAGGAGTTATATTCCTAGTTGAATTCGGTCAATTGTGGCCGACTTAGCCAGACTTGGGCTTGTGGCAATTCAAGCCACATACACAAGCCCACTTCAACAAATCTCCACCTTAGCTTGAATTAATCAAGCTACACGAGCAAACTCCTCCATCGCCTCCACCTTTGCCCCTTAAGGGCTCACAAGCTACAAACACCAATCAACTCCAAGCAGTGCTTGAACTTGTCTGTTGAAACTGGCTTTGTTAACATATCAGAGGCATTCTCACTAGTGAGAATCTTTGACAAAGAAATATCACTAGACGGAACCCATTCTTTGATCTTGTGATACCGCATAGCAATATGCTTTGTTCTTGCACGATATACTTGATTCTTCGCCAAATGAATTGCACTCTGACTATCACAATGTAGCACCATGCTATCCTACTTGAAACCAAGCTCATTAACCAATCCACTAAGCCAAACTGCTTCTTTTCCTGCCTGTGTCATTGCCATATATTCTACTTCTGTAGTGGATAAAGCAACTACATCTTGTAGTGTAGACTTCTAACAAATTGGGCCATCAGCAAACCTAAAGACGTAGCCTGTCGTGGACTTTCTAGAATCAAGGTCCCTTGCATAGTCGGAATCCATATAACCCACAGCTTCTGTACTAGCTCTTTGATCAAATAGGATACCGAAATCACGAGTGCATGTAAAATATCTAAAGATCCACTTTACTGCATTCCAATGCCCTTTACCTGGATCTACCATATACCTACTAACCACATTGACTGCATGAGAAATATCAGGCCTAGTGCACACTATCAAATACATGAGACACCCAACTGCATTCACATATGGCACTTTAGACATATACTATGACTCCTCATCTAAACTTGGACACAACTCTGAAGACAATTTAAAGTGGGCAGAAAGCGGTGTACTAACATGTTTTGCATCAAGCATACTAAACCTCTCTAACACCTTCTTAAGATATCCCTTCTAAGATAACCATAATTTACCAACCCCTCTATCTCGGTGAATTTCTATCCCAAGGATCTTCTTGGTAGCTCCAAGATCCTTTATGTCAAATTCAATACTCAATAAAGACTTCAACTTCACAATTTTTTGCTTACTCTTTTCAACTACTAACATGTCATCAACATATGGAGCAAGAAATATATAAGAGCCATTAGCAAGTACTCTAAAATAAACACAACAATCATACTCACAGCGCATGTACCCATGTGTGACCATGAATGAATCAAACCGTTTGTACCACTACCTGGGAGACTGCTTCAAGCCATATAATGATCTCTTCAACAAACAAATATAATCTTCCTTGCCAGGTTCTTTGAAGCCTTCGGGCTGTTGCATGTAAATCTCTTCTTCTAAATTTCCATGGAGGAATGTGATCTTCACATCTAGCTGCTCTAACTCCATGTCATGCATTGTCACAAACCCTAGGATTACTTGAATTGAGGTGTGCTTCACAACTAGTGAAAAAATCTCATTAGAATCAATTCCTTCTCTTTGTAACCCTTAGCCACTAACCGTGCCTTGAATTTTTCACCTTCCTTTTCTGACAATGCTTCTTTCTTGCGAAATATCCACTTGCAACCAATAGCCTTCTTTCACTAATTCCCAAGTCTTATTCTTCTGTAAAGACTCCACCTCTTCTGACATTGCTACAAGCCATTTATCATTGTCTTTCCTATATGTAGCCTCCTTGAAAGTGAATGGATCCCCACCGCTGGTTACGAGAGCAAAACTAACCATGTCTTCAAAGCCATATCTCTGAGATGCTTTGTGAACCTACTTCTCTCTACCTTTAGCAATTGAATAAGGCTTTTCTTGTTGCTGCTGTGGATCAATCTCAACATCACCCTTATCATTGGGTGAACTATTCTCGTCAAGCTCAACCTCAACAATTAATTTCTCCTGTGGACTATCATCACATGTCTTTGCTTCATTCTGTTTCAATATAAAGGTTTCATCAAATATGACATCTCTGCTGGTCACCATTTTCTTTGAGATTGGATCCCAAAGCCTGTAGCCTTTAACTCCTTTTTAAAAACCAAGAAATATGCATTTTCTTGACTTCGAATCCAATTTAGAATGCTCTCCACTTTGCACATGCACATAAGCTAGACAACTAAAGATTTTTAGACTTGAATAATCAACTGGTCTACCTAACCAAATCTCTTCTAGAATCTTGAAATCTATGGCTGATGATGGAGATCTATTAATAATGAAGCTTGCTATGTTAACTGTCTTTGCCTAGAACACCTTAGGCAACCTTGCATTCAATCTCATGCATTTGGTTCTTTCTGCTAAGGTTCTGTTCATTCTCTCTACAACCCCATTCTGTTGTGGAATTCCTTTAACTGTGAAGTGATGAGTAATGCCTTCTAATTCACAAAATCTTATGAATTCTTTATCTCTATACTCTAGTCCATTATCTGTTCTAAGGTATTTTATTTTCTTATCAGTCTAATTCTCAACCTGTGCTTTCCACTTTTTAAATATGCCAAACACATCAGACTTATGCTTCATAAAATAAATCCATACCTTTCTAGAGTAGTCATCAATGAAACTGAGGAAATACTGAGCACCGCTATGAGAAAAAACTGATACTGGACCCCAAACATCTAAATGAATATAGTCAAGAACACCCTTACTTGTATGAGAGCCTATCTTGAAACTGACTTTATGCTGCTTCCCATACACACAATACTTGCAGAAGTCTAGCTTGCATGTCTTCACCCCCTTCAGTAAATTTCTTTTGTGCAACTCTAACATACCACGTTCACCAATATGGCCAAGTCGCATATGCCATAATTTTGTGTCGTTAGTGCTGGACTCTACTAGAGTGGTGACTGCAACACTTCCTACAACTATGTTTCCAATCAATCTGTAAAGCGTGCTTACTTTCTATCCCTTCATCACCATCAAAGCACCTTTGGTAATCTTCATGATTCCACCCTTTGATGAGTATGAATAGCCTAAATCATCCAATACTCATAAAGAAATTAAATTCTTTCTAAGATCTAGAACATGTCTGACATTACTAAGAACTCTCACAACTCCATCAAACATCTTGATCTTCACGGCACTAATTTCAATAACCGGGCATGTAGCATCATTACCCATTTAGACCATACCACCGTTGTAAGGCTTATACATGTCAAACCAATCTTTCTTTGGAGTCATATGATATGAGCATGCTGAATCTAAAACCCAAGATTCCAATAGAACATAGTTACCTAATGAAATTGAAAGTAAATCTGCACCAACTTCACTGTCATCTGATGTTTCTTCAGCAACACTAGCTGATTCTAGGGGCTTCTTTCCATTCTTCTTCTCTTCGATATGCTCTTTTGACTCTTTACATTAATTATTGTAGTGCCCTTTCTTGTGACAATAAAAGCACTCTACATCTTTCTTTGCACGTGATTTAGACTGTGATCTGTTCCTGTTGGAGTTCCGTCCTCTTGACCTGCTTCTACCCCTATTGCTTGATTCAGACTTTACAATAAGTCTATCAGCCTGAGAACCATCGCCATCTTACTTCATCTTTATGTGTGACAAGAGAGCATTAGTCACCTCCTCGAGTACTACAGTCTCTTTCCCATACATCAATGTAGTCACTAAATGATCAAAAGAAGTAGGAAGCGACGCTAATAAGAGTAACGCTTTATCTTCATCCTTATAATTCACCCCAAAACTTGACAATTGGGTATTCAACATGTTAAACGTGTTGAGATGCTCCAACAGATCTGAACCTTCCTTCATATGCAAACTATATAGTTGCTTCTTCACGTACAACTTGTTTGTTAGATTCTTTCTCATATAAAGACCTTCTAATTTTTCCCAAACCTCCTTTGCGGTCTTTGCTTCTAGGATGTTGTGAATGACCTCATCACCTAGGTTGAGACGAATAGTACTAGCTGCTTTCTCATCCATCTCTACCCATTCTACATCCTTCATCGTTTCCGGTTTCTTCTCCTTCCCAAGCAAGGCCTTGTGAATTCCTTGTTGAATTAGGAGATCCTTCATCTGCCTTTGCCAAAGAGAAAAATTTCTCTTACCACAAAACTTCTCTACATCATGCTTTGTGCTTGACATCTTTACTGTGTTCAAAGGATTGAATCCTAACTTGGCTCTAATACCACTTGTTGTGCAGATAGCACCCTAGTACTCAAATTAATAACAGTAAATAAGCGGAAATAAATTATGATATTTCCTAGTGTATGTGTTGTTTAACAATGATATGATATTCATAAAAGAGATCATGTATAAATAAGTAAAAAATCAAATTTTAATGTATATCTCAAATTGAAATAGAATGCCAACCACAATTTATAATAGATTATAAAATTAATTTTCAAGATTGTAAATTTTTTATATGTTTTAATTCTTTCTCAAATGAGTTATCCATCCAATAAATCATTTGTAATTTTTTTTTTTATATTTTGGGATGTTGATATTGTGTAGAAATAAAACTTGTGTATTTATTTTATTTATCTTTGTGTTATTTTGTTTTAAATAGCAATGTTAGGGTTTGTGTAATTTTAAAATGAACAAAACTTAGATACAATACCTTAGGTGCTATTTCTTAGATTTATTTCTTAAGATTCAACCATGTGGCTACTTAACTAAAAAATATACTTCCATCTCCTGAAAAAAAATCCACATTGCTAAATCTTAAGATGAGAACTTAAAGAACAACACCGAAATATTGTACTTAAATCTTGCCCATTTAAAATGATTGAATAAGTATTAATAAATTCAACTGAGTTCATTCTTAATATAAGTGGTGAATTCAAGGTAATGCATTCTACATCAAGTAATTTGTTACATAACTTTTCAAATAGCAAATACATGATTTTTTCTTTTAAAAAAAAAATCATGTGAAAAATACGGGTCAACCCGACCTGACCCGCAATCCGATTGACCCAAACATGTTTTTAACCCGCTTAAAATGACCAATTTTTTTACCTGCAACTTTTTTGACCAACAATCTAATTAACCCGATCCGAATTCGAACTAATTCACCCGTTTTGCCATGTCTACTCGTAACACGATACCAAACTGAAACTCTCCATTTCCTACGGGAACACAACAAGCAGACCCTTATACCTTTTTTTTTTTTTTTTTGAGGAACAGCAGACCCTTATACTTTGTAGATAAATCCAAGCAGATTTAAGATCGCATAGAAATCAATCATAGCACATTTGCTTTGTTCAAAGTATTTGAAGGTACGAAAGCGGGCACCTTTACATCGACAATGTCAATCTATAATCAACTGTTCCCTCTATCTTTTTCCTTGAAACAGTAATAACTAGATATAAGCTGAAGTCACACAAATGTACTATTTTTGGGAGTTCTATGGTGCAAAATATCTTTTGGAACTGAGTGACTCAAATTGCTTCGTACAAGAAACCAATAAATATCTTATCAAAACGAAAAAAAGAAAAGAAAAAAGAAACCAATAAAAATATATATATATAGGTGCTAATATTTAAAGTAACAGGTATTACGTCTTTATCGTGCTTTTTTGCTTTTTTATTTAATGTCTACCTCCCTTGTGGACCCTAGTCATTGAAATTCTCAGCTACTTCCAAATCCAAGAGTTCACTTTAAAATGGACCAGCCAGGAAACTCATTTGCTGCAAACTATAATCAATCACAGCGTGAAAAATCAATGAATCCTTCTTCTTCTCTCCCTTTTTTGTATTCAGTATTGCTTCTTCTCTCCCTTTTTTTCCAAATTTGCATTTCCCTTGACACCATAACACCCAACCAGGCCATCAAGGATAATGGTCAGACTCTAGTCTCAAACCAAAAAGCCTTTGCACTTGGTTTTTTCAGCCCCGGCAATTCCACAAACCGCTATGTTGGAATTTGGTACAACAAAGTTCCTGAACAAACTGTTGTGTGGGTTGCAAATAGAGACAATCCTCTCAATGATACCACAGGAATCCTATCAATCAACGGCCAGGGGAACCTTTTACTTCACACCCAAAACCAAACCATTCCAATTTGGTCCACCAATGTTTCTGTTTCAGTCTCGTCCACAAACAATTCTATGGCTCAGCTCTTGGATTCAGGAAATCTTGTTTTGGTTCAAGAAGACAACAAAAGTGTTATATGGCAAAGCTTTGATTATCCCACAAATACTTTGCTTCCGTTTATGAAATTTGGGCTCGACCGGCGAACCGGGTTGAACCGGTTCCTAACATGTTGGAAGAGCAAAGATGATCCGGGAACAGGTAACTCTTCATTTCGTATTGATCCAATTGGGTTCCCCCAGTTGTTCTTATACATGGGTCAGACTCCAACGTGGCGGGCCGGACCTTGGAATGGGCTAAGATTGAGTGGTGTACCCGAAATGACACAAAATTTCATCTTCAATATTAGTTTTGTGAATAATCAAGATGAGATCTTTATCATGTATGGTATAATTAATCCCGGTATTTTCTCTAGAATGGTGGTAAATGAATCAGGAGCCGTTGAAAGGTACACATGGAGGGGTGGTAGATGGTTCCAGTTTTGGCACGCCCCAAAAGAGCCATGTGATAAGTATTTGGAATGTGGTCCGAATAGTTATTGTGACCCGTCCAATGCAGACAAGTTTGAGTGCACATGCTTACCTGGGTTCGAACCCAAGTCGTCTCAAGATTGGTACCTTAGAGACGGGTCTGGTGGGTGTGTGAGAAAACAAGGAGTGTCCACGTGTAATAGCGGAGAAGGGTTCGTGAAGTTAGCACGTGTAAAGGTGCCAAATACTTCAGTGGCACGTGCAAACATGAGCATGAGTTGGAAAGAATGTGAGCAAGAGTGCTTGAGGAATTGTTCTTGTACAGCTTACACAAGTGCAAATGTGAGTATGGGAGGGATTGGGTGCTTGACATGGCATGGGAACTTAGTGGACACAAGAACATATACCAATGATGGACAGGATTTATATTTACGTGTGGATGCAGATGTTCTAGGTAGTCTTCTATCAAATTTCAACAATTATTCTGTTTTTATAATTGATATAAAAAGAAATTCTTCAGTATTTACTATTTTAATGTTATTTTGCACCAACGTTTTATATATATAGAACTACGTTTTCAGATTTATAGCAACAATTAATAATATTTCTTGTCTTTTTTTCCCTAGCTCAATATGCTAAGAAAAATGGCCTTCTTCGGAACAAAGGGATAAGGGCAGCTATTGGAGTTTCTGTTGCAGTGGTGTTGCTTATTGCGGGGTTCATTGTTTATCGTTTGATAATGAGAAAGAAAAAAGGTATGCAATCTTTTCCACCCATTTGTCTGGGCACCTCCTGTTCACATATTTCATTACCAGTGAACAAATGTCACTTCACGTTTTTCTTAATTTCTAAGGTTAGTGGGTGCAGTTTGTTTTGTCCTTCTCACTAAAAACTAATTTTCTAAGGTTAGTTAACAAATGTTGACAGGGTAAAAGTATTGTCGGACATCAATTAGTTAAAAATAAATAAATAAAGATTAGTTTTGTAATTGATAAGTATGACAACGGGACAGGACATAGTCAGATTATGAGAACTCTGTTTTTGTTTCAGGATAGGAAAACTGAAACAGAGTGAGGGCAAGATAGGCTGCGGCATGGTGGAGATATTTTGTTATCCTTAATTAGGTGGCTCTCTCACTATTAATCAAAGGGGTGATGGTGGATGTGTTGAGTGAGAAAAATAAAAATAAAGGTTTGCTCACTCTAGAAAGGAATGAATTTTGAATAACGAAATTTGACTAAACAAAAAAAGGAAGAAAATGAAACAAAATATCAAAACATTTTTATAATATCTTTATTTTTAACTATAAAAAAGTGGATCTCAGTATGATATATATATATATATATTTTAAACTATAAGGAACTTATATTTCAATAGTAGTGGAAAATATTGTGATAAGTGATAATAACAAAATGTTAGGACATTTTCACCATAATACCTTTTATTTTTAGTTGGGCAGAATCTTAGTAAGATTTTAGTTGGGCTAGATCCTCATAAGATATTTTATTATTTTATTTTATTTTAACCCATAAGGAATTGACACCTATGTCATAACATATCGGAACAAAGGGATAAGGGCAGCTATTGGAGTTTCTGTTGCAGTGGTGTTGCTTATTGCGGGGTTCATTGTTTATCGTTTGATAATGAGAAAGAAAAAAGGTATGCAATCTTTTCCACCCATTTGTCTGGGCACCTCCTGTTCACATATTTCATTACCAGTGAACAAATGTCACTTCACGTTTTTCTTAATTTCTAAGGTTAGTGGGTGCAGTTCGTTTTGTCCTTCTCACTAAAAACTAATTTTCTAAGGTTAGTTAAGAAATGTTGACAGGGTAAAAGTATTGTCGGACATCAATCAGTTAAAAATAAATAAATAAAGATTAGTTTTGTAATTGATAAGTATGACAACGGGACAGGACATAGTCAGATTATGAGAACTCTGTTTGTGTTTCAGGATAGGAAAACTGAAACAGAGTGAGGGCAAGATAGGCTGGGGCATGGTGGAGATATTTTGTTATCCTTAATTAGGTGGCTCTCTCACTATTAATCGAGGGGTGATGGTGGATGTGTTGAGTGAGAAAAATAAAAATAAAGGTTTGCTCACTCTAGAAAGGAATGAATTTTGAATAACGAAATTTGACTAAACAAAAAAAGGAAGCAAAATGGAACAAAATATCAAAACATTTTTACAATATCTTTATTTTTAACTATAAAAAGGTGGATCTCAGTATGATATATATATATTTTTTAAACTATAAGGAACTTATATTTCAATAGTAGTGAAAAATATTGTGATAAGTGATAATGGGTCCGTTTGGATAGCACTTATTGTTGCTGAAAGTTGCTAAAAACTGATTGTTGCTGAAAACACTGTAGCAAAATAATTTTTAAATGTGTGAATAGTGTTGTGGGACCCACTTTTAATATTAAATATTGCGTGAACAGTGCATGAACAGTGCGTGAACAGTGCACGCACAGTACATGCACAGTGAAATTTGTCCCCCCAAAGTCAAAAAAGCCGGCAAAAAAAAAAAAGAAGAGAAAACGTGAAACGAAAACGTGCCGCAACTTGCCTTGCAATCCAAACGCACGCAATAACAAAATGTTAGGACATTTTCACCATAATACCTTTTATTTTTAGTTGGGCTGGATTTTAGTAAGATTTTAGTTGGGCTAGATCCTCATAAGATATTTTATTATTTTATTTTATTTTAACCCATAAGGAATTGACACCTATGTCATAACATTTATATATAATATCATTATTTCAGCTACTTTTGTGTATTTACAATATAAACTTACATTCGCAAGTACAATGTAAACATTTTCTTTAAAAAAAATAGTAATTCTTAAAAAAATTAAAAACAAAAATAAGCTCATACCAAACTAGTGTACTTGAGGGGGAAAAAAATAAGAACAAAAAGAGGCCAACTCCCCAAATTGACCGGACCAAATCCAAAAGCACTATTTATTGGCCTCTTGACTCTTTCTACATACCAGATAGCCCATAACCCACCGTCTGACCCAAAAGCTGATGGTCCAGTGGTTTAATAAGCGGCCTGACCCGTTGTTAATAGACAAATAATAGAAATAAATATGGTATTGAGAATTATGGATAGTTTGATTTTAAAAATTTTAAACCTAAACAGTCACACCTCTCTCTCACTTTTTTTTATATTCACCTTTCCGATATGTGGCCAGAGTCACTAGTTGACTTTTCTCATGAATCATCTCTCTTCTTACTTTTTCTTTTTTTAATGCATAATTTTATTTTTCTTTGAGAAGAATAATGCTTAAACTTTTGATTGCCTTCTCTCACGCCTAATATTATTATTGTATAATTATGTTAGTGTGTATATAAAAGATCATATTACGTTGTATAAATTTTCTAAAATATTTTTTTGACTAAAAAAGGTAAATTTTCTAATATATTTTAAATAATAAGAGACATTTTATAATCTTTGTAATAATTTACAAAAGATATCATCTTATCTTTAATTAAGATATAATTTAACCTCTTCAAATATTATTTTAATTAAAATTGTCGAATTTTTTACATGTACTCCATTTAATTTTTGTATTAATAAAACTTTAAAATAATTATTATATCATTATGGTTGTAGCTTAATTGGAGCCTGGTCAAATATCAAAAACCTTAAAACTCTTCCCTTTACGGTTCTTTGAATGAGTCTAAAAACCATGATCTAGGATAAACACTGAAAATTATAAACTTGATTTCTTCCTTTTCTTTTATTTTCATTATGAATTTATCAAATGGGACTTTTGTTTAGGAAATCGTAATTGGATAAATATTGTAACTATGCATTATCTGTTATTGTGTTTGAGAACAGAGAAGAGGCAAAGCATGTACAATTATAGCGTTACCATGACTTCACCATACAATGAAGACTCTCCAAGTAGAAGGGAGCTAGATGGGACTGGAAGAAACTCAGATTTACCACTATTCGAGCTAAGTACCATTGTTGCTGCTACAGATAACTTCTCTATAGCTAACAAGCTTGGAGAAGGTGGTTTTGGGTCAGTTTATAAGGTAGTCACCTCAAAAGAGTCCTAAAACATGCATAACTTCAGTTCATGTGTGTTAAATGCATCAACAATTCCATCTTGAATGTTCAAAAGTTTCAATATAGCAAGACTGTTGTAGGTGGAATTGGGCTATTCTCATTACCTAGATAATTTACTTTGAATTTCTTTCAACGAATATGCAATATAAATAAATGAAATTTGGAATTTAATTTCAGGGTTTGCTACATAATGGAATGGAGATAGCAATAAAAAGACTATCAAAATCCTCAGGACAAGGAATAGAACAATTCAAAAATGAAGTTGCACTAATTGCTAAACTCCAACACAGAAACCTTGTCAGAATTTTAGGTTGTTGCATTCAAGGAGAAGAGAAGATGTTAATTTATGAGTACTTGCCAAACAAAAGCTTGGACTATTTTATTTTTGGTATGCCTTCTTTTTCATTTCACATGAATTCCTAGAATGTAAAATAAAACTTAAGCACACTTTTCATCTAAATTTATGTTCTTGTCTCTTCATTTAGATGAAACAAAAAGGTCATTGTTAGACTGGGGGAAACGATGTGAGATTATTTGTGGGATTGCTCGAGGGATCTTATATCTTCATCAAGATTCAAGATTAAGAATTATTCATAGAGATTTAAAGGCCAGCAATGTTCTCCTTGACACTACATTAAATCCAAAAATTTCAGATTTTGGTATGGCTAAAATCTTTGGAGGGGATCAAATTGAAGCAAATACAAATTGCGTTGTTGGAACATAGTAAGTTGACCACAAAATGAACATATACTAATAATTTCTACCTTATTACATGACTTTAGTTGTTATCTATTTTTTGAATTAAAAAAGGGGTTTCTCTTCTTTGTTGTCATCTATTTAATATCCAATCCATATTCCTCCCCCACTTTCTTTTTTAGTTTCTTTTTTCTTGACTCATTTTCTCCTCGTGTAATAAAATTACTTCCTAGTTCCTACTTCTATTCGTTTAACTTCTTTTATCTCCTATGCTTATACTACTACTACTACATTGTGTACATTCTCAACTATTTTTAAAAACTGAGTGCCTCCGCTATCAATGTTGTAGTGATATTAGAAATATTTTTAAAAATAATGATATTACAAATACTCCCAATTTCACAACATGCTGAAGTAACATATAACACACATCCCATGTGCCTTTGCTATCAATGTTGTAATCATGCATTATAAACACCAGCCATAAACTCATGTGATGCATAGAATTTTTCACCTTGTATGTCAAAACAGTGCAACCTAAAAAAGCCATAAAAAAGAAGAATAAAAGGTGAAGCTATATAATTCTTTTTCATCTTGTGTTACTCCAAAGGTTGTTTGATACGTTGGTGAACAATGATAGAGCTATCTTTGATCATTTTTGTTGAATAATGTGATGGCATAACAATTATTGTTCATTTTGCTACAAACAGTGGTTATATGTCACCAGAATATGCAATGCAAGGGTTATTTTCAATAAAATCAGATGTATTTAGCTTCGGGGTGTTGCTACTAGAGATCATTACTGGCAAAAAGAACAGTACTTATTATCATGATGATCCTTCCTCAAATTTGATCGGACATGTAAGTATATGTGTGAACAAAGACTTGAAATATTATCTTTGTTTTATTTAGCCTAATACGTTGAATATGTTGTTGGTAGGTTTGGGACCTATGGAAAGAAGACAAAGCTATGGAACTAATTGATTCATCACTTGGTGAGACATACCCCGCTAATGAAGTTTCAATATATATTCAAATTGGGCTTTTGTGTGTGCAAGAACATGCAGTAGATCGTCCAACCATGTCAACAGTTGTTTTTATGTTGGGTAATGACACACCTCTTCCGTCTCCAAAACAACCTGCATATATTTTTAAGAACACTTACAATAGTAAAGATAGATCAACTAGTGAAGGAGCCAATTCAGTAAATGACTTAACAATTACAAGAATAGATGGTCGCTAAAGCCCCAGGTTGGTTGGAGCAATGTAATTTTCAATTGCAAGATAAGACTTAGAAGGAAATGGGGATATTCTTTAATGAATTTTTATTGAGATATTATTATGGTGATCCATTGTTACTTCTCTTATTTGTGAATTGTGATAGTGGTGGAGGCTTAAAGTAAATTGATCTCCAAGGTGATAGATGAGCAATATATAAATGGGTTTACAATGCAGGTAGAATAATGACTCGATGACGATCTCATGTCTTTTATTGCTGTATGGTATTTTGATTTTATGTGGGAATGACCTAGGGCAACTTAACCAATTAAAAAGTGTTTTGTTTTGTTTTGAATCCATATCTAGACTATCAAGTCTGAGATGGTTTCTGTTGGAGAGATCCTAAAGATTGAAACTTTTTTTGACATTCTTAAGTGCAAGATATCTAACTTGGTTATGAAATATTTAAGACCGCCATTGGGGGCTAAAGATAAGTGCAAAGTGCCATGAAGATCCGATTTTAGAGAGGTTGGAAAGGAGATTAGCTGGTTGGAAGAAACTTTATTTATCAAGAGTACTCTTTAGCTTAACAACATATTTCCTCTCCCTGCTTCACTTTCTTATTAATTAGCATGTCACGTTGCCTAGAAAAATTACAAAGGAATTTTCTCAGGGGCGATTTAGATAATGCCTTTAAATTTCATTTGGTAAATCAAAAGACAATGTGTAAATCCATTCAACTTAGTTGATTAAGAATTAGAAGCTTAGCACATTTCAATCAGGCTTTATTTGGAAAATGACTTTGGCATTATGCAACTGAAAATAAAGCTTTATGGCGCACAATAATAGCTTCAAAATATGGGACTGGATGGGGTGGATGGGTGGAACTCAAGGGTGCCATAGAAAAATTATTGAAACTCAATAATTATTGAAAAATTATTAGGGCACTGGCTCGCCATTTTAGAAGATGAAGTACAGCATAATAGATAAACGGTCCATTGTTTCACCAAAAAAGAAGAAGAAGAAGAAGATAAAGATAAACAGTCCATCAATAATCTAATCCACGTTCCTACAAAGCCCATCTTCCTCATTGTGTTCTCTAGGAAAGATCACTCCACCCTATCATTGGGTTTACTCATATCGAGCATCAAAACAAAATAACCCATTTTAGCCACCCATTATTGGCTCAATACGCACAGTCTCATACACTATTATCAATTATCACATTATCTGTTAAATAATAATTTGATAAGTCAGTATCTATCTACGCCCAATTAATAAATATAGATGCAGAGACTTTGCTTTTTGAGTTGTCAATCCAAGAATTTGGATCCTTTTATCAAATATCTTTTCATTTCTTCCCTTCCATATTGGCCAAGAAAGAAAAGCCAAGAGGAACAATATGTTTGGGCTATTGCTTCATCTTTGCACAATTTATCTTTTGGAGTAGCCACAGTTGAATTAGAGTTATATCTGATCTATTTATTAGAAATTGAAGAGCATTGCCAAACCAAAATCCTATCTTTCTATTAACTATATAAAAAGTGACTATGCCGCTACAGTGATTTGTTACTGTGCATATAACGTGTTTCACTGTTCATCCATAGTGCAAAGTTTCGTGAGTCTCTCTATTTTGTCCGTTTGTGGAGGGCTGAAGCGTTTTAGCTGAATATATAAAACAACCAAAGGGATCTGGAACTCTCTTTATCTCTCTTTCTCTCTACTCTCTGGAACTCTCCAGATAACTTCTTTCCCTCTTTTCTCTCTGGAACTCTCTATATCTCTTCTCTCTCTCTTTTCTCTCTACCATTTCAAGACGACAGGACCAGATCGGCTCTGGAAGAAAGACCGACTAATTTTTACTGTAAGTATCTCTTTTTATTTATTTTTCTCCATTTCTTTGAAATATCTTTTTTTTTTTTTTTTTTTTTGGGTTCTCAAGATCTGTGTTTGTATTTTTTTCCTTGTGGGTTTCAATCTTTGATTGTTTGTTAATACGGGTGTTTTGATAAAGAAAGGAGATTTGGTTCTCCGTTTCTTCGAAATTTCCTTTTTTTTTTTTTTTTTTTATTGGTTCTCCGTTTCTTCAAAATTTCCTTTTTTTTTTTTTTTTTTAGGGATTCTCAAGATCTATGTTTGTATTTATTTCCTTGTGGGTTTCAATCTTTGATTGTTTGCTAATACCAAATCTCCTTTCTTTATCAAAACCTAAAAGATCCGTATTAGCAAGCCATGGTTGCAGATGGCTTTTTTTGGTCGTTTGTGGTGGTATATCGGCCGATCTGAATAGAGCAAAGGGGATGGGTAGATCGGAGTGAGGGAAGGCTTTGAGTTGAAAGGTATGATCTTTTGCTTTCTTCCTTTTTGCTTCTATATAATTTGCTTTTATTTATTTATTTCTTTCTTTCTTCCAGATTTTTGATGTGTTATGGATAGGTGTGGAAAGGACCCTCCCAAGACTTCTCAAACCCTCTTCCGTCCCTTCCAAGATCATAGCCAAGCGTATGAAGGTTGAGAGAAGGAAATGGAAAAGCAGAGGACTGATTTGTGGCTTCGGTGGTTTTCTTTCAGCTCACATGACAGGTATTTTCTATCTCTAAATTTCTTTATAGTTTGATTGATTTCTATCTCTCTTTTTCGTTTGTTTATTATACTGAGGTACTAATTTCACAAAACTAGTAGTGAGCTTTTATATATTTGATGAAAGCTTTGACGTCTCAAGGTTGGGAATTTCGCCAAAACCCAATTCTTTGAAATTTCAGTGGGTTTTTCATTCTTGTTCTTAATTTATTCTCTTGTTAATAAATGGTTGATTAATTTGTGCTATACGTTCAAGTTCCAACAAGATTTGGTTTTTGAGATTAATTTATGATTAGTTTTGGAGTTAGTTTACAAAAGAAACACAGTTGACAAAAATCTACATAAATAATTAGTTACATGTAAAACTATAGCTGTTGAACAATTATTGATTATGATGTGAGGCGGTGAATTCTATTGAATTTTGAGTCAATGTTATTTTTTTAAAGTTCAATGCAGCCAAACAGATGCATTGAGAATTTTAGTTTCAGCATTCAAATTTAGTTAGTTGCTTGGTAAATCTTTGTTTTTAAGGCATTGAAATCGGAAAGATATGTTATCTATTTGTTTATTATTTTGACTCAACATATTAACTGAGGATAGAACACAGAAATCATTTACTTTTTGTTTGTGGGTCTGGGTTGATACTCTTCAAACTTTGTATTACATGCTGAGATTGGTTACATAAATGCATGTGTATGTATGTTTTGTTTGAAATGTGATTTTACAATTAGCTTTTGTTTAGATAGTTTCCCTCACAACATGTTTGATGTGGAGCAACTTAGATGTTGTAGCTTAACCATGTTCATATTTATTTTTGTATTGTAGACAGTTTAGCCTCACTATGTGCACTTTATCTTTGCATCTTATAAGTTTAGCCTCACTATGTGCACTTTATCTTTGCATCTTATAAGCCTTGAAAGAGATGAACGACAATATCTTCTTTGGTCTTGAAATATTGCTGGTATGTCCATACCATTCTCATCCTGCTTAATCATATTTAACTAAGTTATATTTTAGATCAAGTTACATTTTCAACAACAAATAATGACATAGGAATTATATGTGTAGCCGTTTGTAATTTCTTGTGGCTGGATTCTTTTAAAATAGAGTTCTAAACATGTTTATATCTATAATTATTTATAGCTAGGAATTGATTTTCTCATGCCCAACCTTTACCACTCCGATGCAAACAATTATTGTAATGCTTAGCCTGTATGGATCATATCATTCGAGTTTTGTGTTTGCCTTTGTCTTTGTTCTTCTACTTGCAATATCCCCACTAAATCTGGACATTTTTTGTAGTTCTTAGCCTATATGGATCATTCTTCTTCAGTTGGTTTATAATCATTTAATCCTTTCATAATTTTTTGCACACTTTGTGTTCGCATCATTAGAGATGCTTTGGTGAGAAAGCATATGAAGTCTTTGGAGGTTATTTTCCTTTCTTTAAAATGAACAATGTTAGTCAAAAATGCCTATCAGTTTTTAGATAAATGTAGGAGATCAGTGGCACTAAATTGAGTGACCATATTATATTTTATGAATATGACTTCCATTCTTTCACCACTTTATTTTCACACATCATAGATTGCTGATTTGAAGCTTTTGATCTTTATTTTCTCACATCATATTGGGGGCTCAATTGAGTTATTGTTTGCATTTGCTACATTTTTTAATTGGTTGCTTGAGTAGTAAATATTTTACTATGGTTTGGTAGTTTGAACAGTCAAGAAAGAAACCTGAGAAATCATAAAATAATTTTATAGAGATGCTAAATGTTATTGTCTACGCCATTCTAACTTGCTCCTTTATTATTGTTAACTATGCTTTCTTCCTTTGAAAATTTGTTTGAACAATTTGGTGGGTTATTCTTTTGAAAAGCATGCCAACTATAAAGTTTCCAATTACTCATTATAGAACCCATAACCAAAAAATTTGCCACTACCAATAAAGGTTTTTTTTTTTTTTGGTTAATATATATGATTTAGGTTTGGGTATCTTGCCTGGATTGGTTTTGATTTTGGTATTTGGGTTAGATTTGGTTTTGATTAAGTTATTTGGTAGACTTTTTGATATTAAATGATCACATAAGAACTTTTGAAGTGGAATATATACTCCACAAGTTTATGTGCTCAGTGCTCTTTACCTTAAGTGTCCAAATAGTGGGGTCACCTTAGTAGAAATAAATTTGAAGCAAAAAATAGTGTATTCTATGGAAGCATAACAAATTATAAAATAAGTTAAGTTGGAACTTTTACTGTTTAATGAGTGGATTAGGTTTCTCAAAAAAAAAAAAAAAAAAATCTTTAGTTATTTTTAAAGAATATGAGCGAAAGGTTTATGCATTTGGGATCAATTGTGGTCTAGGCGCTAGGAGTAGATGATGGCTTAGGTGTTTACTATTTACCCTCCCTAAAAAATCGCTAACATAAGCACTCTAACCTTAGATACAATAGAGAGAGAGACACTTTAGTGGCATAAAAACTCAATTCTCTGTAGGTCCACCAAGTTTCTTTCTTTTTCTTATCTTGTACTTCTTAATGAAGTTTAGGTGAATACCCAGTTGCTTATTTTGGATTCTGAATTGTTTTTCAGCTTCCATTGCATTAGAATCAGTAAGTAGAGGCATTTCTTTGGTATATTTGTAAACTTGTAATGTAATCCTATTGTGGGAATTTGATTGGGCTTCTAATATTGGTGAATATATGCCAATATTTTGCATCATATTTCTGCTTTTTAGAGGGAAAGATATTATCTTCAAGTTCTTTTAAGCTTTATATTATGTTGGTCGCTATATTAAGTTGGTCTGAATTTTGATAATAAACCATATTAACAGTGGTAGTTAAGGTGTTACATGTGTTTTATGTAGTTTAGCATCCTAAAAGTATGTTTTTGAGTTGCAATATAATTCATATTTTGCATTGGTTCTGCTTTTAGTGGGAAGATAGTATCTTGACATTCTTTGGAGCTTCATATTATATTGGTTACTGGTTTTTGGGGTCTGACTTGAGGCAGTTATGGTGAGAAAACATGGATGGCAACTACCGGCTCACACCTTTCAGGTATGTGTACTTATCAACTCTGTTTAACTCACTTCCTGTGCTCACTTTTTCATGTTTTTTTTTTCCATTAGGGTTTTGTTAAAGCACTGATGTTTTCATGTGGGGTTTTCTCTGAAATGCTATATGTTTAGAATATGATCCATTTTTGGTATGTAAATTTTATTTTTTTGTCTGTATTTTGATGCTCAATTCATGTGTATGGTGGTGCTTTCTTTTGCCAGCATTGTTCTATGATTTTCTTAAGTATGCACTTCTTTCTTTGTAATTTTTTTTATTCATGTGAGGAGAAACTTTTAAGATCAATTAGGAGCTATATTAGTTTTGGGAGTCAAGGAACAAAAGTATAATTTTGAGTTTCCTGAAAGTGCATGTTTTGTATTTTTATTTTTATTTTTAAAGTAATTGGTTAGACCTGGGTAGACTTGGCCCTTTGTTATCTTTTACTATTTGTTTTTCATTTTTGGATTGTGTAGTGTGACCTTACCCTCCAGTTGGTTTTTAAGAGGAGAGGAAGTGTCATTGTTCTAACATTATTGGTGTGTTCAGTATATGTTATTAGTCAATTTCTATTTTCTGTTCTCTGAGTGGCAATTCACTTTTAGAATAGTACTTCTACGGTTTACAGTTTAATTGTTTCTTTATCATGAAGGGGGGAAAAAAAAGGGAAAAGGCAACTCACTAGACCAAAATTACTGTTCATGAACCTATTGACTCTTTTTATATATAGACTAGCCATTATGTTATTGTAGAGTAAATGTTTAAGCCATTTTCTCAATTTAGGCTCAACAACACTGAAAACGCTACAGCCTTAAAATTATGCTTTTTTAAAATAGGGAATTGGTTTAGACTTCCTTCTAAAGTATTGCAAGTTCTTTAATATAAATTATAGGAAATTGGTTTAGACTTCCTTCTAAAGTATTGCAAGTTCTTTAGAGATATACTTTTACTATCAACAATTTAGGTTCATTGTAATGATTGTCTCTAACGTTACCAAGAGTTTCAGTTCATTGTTCAAAAATAAATATTTTGTTCAGATTTTTATTGTTCAATTAAATTCTCTAAAGCCTCATTGTATGTAATGTAAACTGGATAGTGACAGTAAGAATCCTAAAATCATGAAAACGTTGTTGTTTATTGTAATCGCTTTGAATACTCGAGATAAATTCTGATGGGTGCTTACTAATTAGGGACCTCATGATCTCTTGGTCATTGTTTGCAGCTTGCTCCAAGGGATTCTATTTTTCAGTGCTTTATAAAAGGGATTTGGTCCAACTATACATGTTATATTTTCCTCACTTAGATTAATGGTGAGCATCATGTATCTTGAACAAGTGTCATATTTTTTCAGACTTTTATTTAAAAGTTGCGAATAGATGTTATTACATTACTTTTCAAAATTTTTGGTATACACTAACATTGATCTGATTCTATTTTACCAGTTTGTCTTTTAGATAATAGATATAGCCGATTACTTGATTTTGTTCTTTCCTATGTTCATAAAAGAATTCTGTTTATTAATTTGTACTGTATGTATGGTGCAATAAACAGCATTCATTCCTAAATAGGCGGTCACCTTGTGTGATATGGCAATGTCAACTTATGAAGGTTTTATGACTTAAGACAATGGATACTTGAGGGCCTAAACCTTTGGTAGAGTAAGAAGTGTGGACTAGAAACAGAATTAGAAGTATAAGGAGTGAAGAGAAAGATCAATTTTTATGACATATAATAATATTTTTTCATTATTTCATGACATATATGTGTCTTCTTCAATTGGAATTTATTGTAGATGTGGGATTTATATTATGGGTGAAAGCTATAGTAGGTTCTATACTTGATCTTATATCACTATTCAATGTACTGGCTAGCACGTGCAGCACAAACTAGTTTTCCTTAAAAATATAAAAATGGACAACTATATTTTGTCATATTAGATATGCAACAATACTGGAATTATTAAGTGTATAAGTTTCATAAAAAAAACATTGGCATAATGAGAAAACAGATAAATATTCTAGTAGACATGAATAATCCAGCTTCTCTTATATATAGGTAGAAATGAGTCCAACAACTGGAAAGTTCTCCAACCTTTGATGTTGCTCAAATCTTCAATAACTTACAAAATTGGATTGCTTTACTAGATAGATTACATTCTAAAATTAGAAATAAAGGTTCCAAGGGAAGAGAGAAATCTATACCAATCAATACGAAGGAACAGAAACAACCTTCTAGATAAAATTGATTGCCAAACAAATGACATGCTTTCCCCAGAAAAGTATCATCCTAATCAAGTGTGTCAGTAATTTCCACAAATGAAATGGATAGATCGTCACTGAAATGCTCCCTCCCCTGCCCCTGCTTTGTTTTTGAAATGGTGAAGAAAAAAAAGGACAACAACGATGCCATGAAAACAAAGCCACCAAGCAGGTTTGCAGACCCTGTAAAAACAAAGAGTAAAAGGTTCACCATATATCTCAAAAGAATGTCCAGAATGATATGCAAATTAGAAAAGAGCAAATCCATTCCTTAGTCCCAAGGCTTTACTTATAATTTTATTTACCAGCATTTCTATACTAATCAGTCTTTGAAAAGACTTATGAAGTTAAGGACCTCAGAATCACCTTATGATGAACAAGGAAAACACCCTAATGCCTAATCTTTTTCTTTTTTAAAAAGGAATTAATAACATTGGCATGATGAGAAAACAGCTAAATATTCTACAAACTCATTTCCAAAAAGATGATGGCCTAAAAGTTATTTCCTAACTATAATTAGTATTTACACCCTTAATAATTTTTAGAAAAAAAAATGTCAGCATTGAAATTTGAAAACTCTCATATGCACGCAGTCATGAGCCCTTGTGGATGCTTAATAACACCACAACAGCTAATATGTCATAGTAGATGCACTAAGCATCTAGCCATATAAGACCTAGTTAGAGAGAGAGACAACTTTTGAAAGATATAGTGAAGTCCACAATCACCTCTTTATCCTTCTTACTTTTCATTTATTAATCATTCAATCACTCATTTCACCAACAGATTCAGACCTAGCATAGACTAAGACTAAGACTAACACATGTTAGCAATGCATGAAATTTTTTTATAAGTAAAAAAATTATCCCAAAAAATTACATGATCAAAGATTTATAATATAAAAGAGGAGCAAATAAAATCTAGAATAAAATGCATATCACTCAAACAATGATCTCAAGTCCTACACGAAACTTCACAGAGTTGTCCCCTATCATTCACAACCACCACTGTACAAAACTCGAATTCTAGTCTGGTCTTTGAAAGATTTATGCAACCAAAAATGATAGACACCAATACTAAGACAGACAATTAAGGAAACAAAAACGAATTCATTTGTTTTACCTATTGTTCTTTCTATATCGATCAATTACATTATTGTTCTTCAATATCGACTAATCACATTATCACCATCGAGCAGAAGAAGACTCCCAGTACAAATTGCCGTCTGAAACACATAGGGAAGCTTCCGAATCTTAACCTTCCTGTGTTTTTTAATTTCTGTGTTAGTACTTCTCCATGAGAATCTTCTTGCCATTCTTGGAAAACATTAGAGGATTGAAACACTTGACATTCTTAAACACTCCATCATACTCAATCTTATAAACCCGAGTCCAAGAACTCCCTTCCCCATATTCTTCCATCAACCAAACATCATTATCCTTCTTATCAAGATTCACAATAAAACATAGCTTTCCATTCAATACTTCCAAACACGGTTCCAAAAACCCTTCCAAATACGGTTCCAAAAACCCCTCCACCCCCTAGGTGGGTGGTTGGCGCGGGGTTGCAAAGTCCCGGAATTTCTCATTGGCAAGATTGAAAGCAAGAATCATCACCGGACTCTGCTTATTCTCAGCTACTAACCAATGCAAAGCTCCATTCACCGACACTGACTTAGAAGATCTTGTCCACCCCTTTTTGGGCCATTGCTCTTTAATATTTTTCCACGACTTCGATTTAAGACTATACATCTTAACATCAAACTCTTTATTTAAAAATTGTACGACCCTCTTCACCTTATAATCGTCGTTACGAGTATCGTAGCCGAATCCTAAAGCGATCATGATACTGGGACAAGTTTTTTCTAACGTGGGCAACTTCCTGTACCTACGTATCAGGGGATTCCAGATAGCGAGTTCGCCTGTATTACTATGCACGAAAACCAAACCGTGGATTTGTTGGGTGGACATGTTTACACAGCGTAGTAGTGGTGGGTGGTGATTTTTCATGGGTTTGCCGAACTGATCGTCGTTTGGGAAGTGGACGGAGAAGTAATCAAATGGAACGGTGGCGTGTTGTTGGTGAAGGATGAGGGTGCGATTTGTGTTGGACTCGATGGAATGATGGAGGTGGAGTATGATGAAAGCATGACTGTGGATTAGAGCGTACCATTGCTTGGAAACGCAGAGATAGCATGAGAGAAATTTCTGAGAGTATCTCAGCGACCACATCAAGCGGAAGAAGATTAGACATCGCGAAGGGGATTGTTAATTCCTGTGAAACGAGAACCTGGGCAAGGCCGATTTCGCTTTTCATCTATTTATTCTGTTTTTCTGGTTTTTATATATAAATTTTTTTCCACATTGAAAATTGAATTTTAATGTGATTAGGATTGTTAATCTAGATGAGTAATTGTTAAATTCCTTAAAACTCTGTGAGAGTGCTTTTTTTTTAGCACTATGGCCCAAGGATCCTGGGCCGTGTGAGAGGTTCTTGGTGGACTGGGATCAATTCTCCGCAGCTAACAGGCTGATTTAAGAATAGATTTGTGCACAGAAACAAGCTTCCTACAATTACAAACAACTAAAAGAAAAGTATTTGTATTGAATAACGTTTAACAGTAAAGGAAATGCATAATAAATGAAATATAATGCAAAGAACGTGTTAGGGATCCTCTAATTGGTGAGGTATGTTTCATTAGTTTCTTTTAACTGTGATTACAAAGCTCAATAAGACATGATGCAAGGTTCAAATGAGTTCAAAAATTACAGACTTTGATAGCCATTCAAGCTTCAAAGACTTGCAAAGTTTGAATTCGTTGAATCCGAGCGTGTACTGTAGTGGCTGTCTCTGGGATACCGAAATGGACAACTATATTTTGTCATATTAGATATGCAACAATACTGGAATTATTAAGTGTATAAGTTTCATAAAAAAAACATTGGCATAATGAGAAAACAGATAAATATTCTAGTAGACATGAATAATCCAGCTTCTCTTATATATAGGTAGAAATGAGTCCAACAACTGGAAAGTTCTCCAACCTTTGATGTTGCTCAAATCTTCAATAACTTACAAAATTGGATTGCTTTACTAGATAGATTACATTCTAAAATTAGAAATAAAGGTTCCAAGGGAAGAGAGAAATCTATACAATCAATACGAAGGAACAGAAACAACCTTCTAGATAAAATTGATTGCCAAACATATGACATGCTTTCCCCAGAAAAGTATCATCCTAATCAAGTGTGTCAGTAATTTCCACAAATGAAATGGATAGATCGTCACTGAAATGCTCCCTCCCCTGCCCCTCTCCTTTGTTTTTGAAATGGTGAAGAAAAAAAAGGACAACGATGATGCCATGAAAACAAAGCCACCAAGCAGGTTTGCAGACCCTGTAAAAACAAAGAGTAAAAGGTTCACCATATATCTCAAAAGAATGTCCAGAATGATATGCAAATTAGAAAAGAGCAAACCCATTCCTTAGTCCCCAGGCTTTACTTATAATTTTATTTACCAGCATTTCTATACTAATCAGTCTTTGAAAAGACTTATGAAGTTAAGGACCTCAGAATCACCTTATGATGAATAAGGAAAACACCCTAATGCCTAATCTTTTTCTTTTTAAAAAAAGAATTAATAACATTGGCATGATGAGAAAACAGCTAAATATTCCTAACTATAATTAGTTATGGCCTAAAAGTTATTTCCTAACTATAATTAGTATTTACACCCTTAATAATTTTAAGAAAAAAAATGTCAGCATTGAAATTTGAAAACTCTCATATGCACGCAGTCATGAGCCCTTGTGGATGCTTAATAACACCACAACAGCTAATATGTCATAGTAGATGCACTAAGCATCTAGCCATATAAGACCTAGTTAGAGAGAGACAACTTTTGAAAGATATAGTGAAGTCCACAATCACCTCTTTATCCTTCTTACTTTTCATTTATTAATCATTCAATCACTCCTTTCACCAACAGATTCAGACCCTCTAATGTACTTTCATTCCTAGCATAGACAAAGACTAAGACTAACACATGTTAGCAATGCATGAAATTTTTTTATAAGTAAAAAAATTATCCCAAAAAATTACATGATCAAAGATTTATAATATAAAAGAGGAGCAAATAAAATCTAGAATAAAATGCATATCACTCAAACAATGATCTCAAGTCTTACACGAAACTTCACAGAGTTGTCCCCTATCATTCACAACCACCACTGTACTAATACTCGAATTCTAGTCTGGTCTTTGAAAGATTTATGCAACCAAAAATGATAGACACCAATACTAAGACAGACAATTAAGGAAACAAAAACGAATTCATTTGTTTTACCTATTGTTCTTTCTATATCGATCAATTACATTATTGTTCTTCAATATCGACTAATCACATTATCACCATCGAGCAGAAGAAGACTCCCAGTACAAATTGCCGTCTGAAACACATAGGGAAGCTTCCGAATCTTAACCTTCCTGTGTTTTTTAATTTCTGTGTCAAACCAAATAAGAAAAGTACGACCCCAATAGCACTTCTCCATGAGAATCTTCTTGCCATTCTTGGAAAACATTAGAGGATTGAAACACTTGACATTCTCAAACACTCCATCATACTCAATCTTATAAACCCGAGTCCAAGAACTCCCTTCCCCATATTCTTCCATCAACCAAACATCATTATCCTTCTTATCAAGATTCACAATAAAACATAGCTTTCCATTCAATACTTCCAAACACGGTTCCAAAAACCCTTCCAAATACGGTTCCAAAAACCCCTCCACCCCCTAGGTGGGTGGTTGGCGCGGGGTTGCAAAGTCCCGGAATTTCTCATTGGCAAGATTGAAAGCAAGAATCATCACCGGACTCTGCTTATGCTCAGCTACTAACCAATGCAAAGCTCCATTCACCGACACTGACTTAGAAGATCTTGTCCACCCCTTTTTGGGCCATTGCTCTTTAATATTTTTCCACGACTTCGATTTAAGACTATACATCTTAACATCAAACTCTTTATTTAAAAATTGTACGACCCTCATCACCTTATAATCGTCGTTACGAGTATCGTAGCCGAATCCTAAAGCGATCATGGTACTGGGACAAGTTTTTTCTAACGTGGGCAACTTCCTGTACCTACGTATCAGGGGATTCCAGATAGCGAGTTCGCCCGTATTACTATGCACGAATACCAAACCGTGGATTTGTTGGGTGGACATGTTTACACAGCGTAGTAGTGGTGGGTGGTGATTTTTCATGGGCTTGCCGAACTGATCGTCGTTTGGGAAGTGGACGGAGAAGTAATCAAATGGAACGGTGGCGTGTTGTTGGTGAAGGATGAGGGTGCGATCTGTGTTGGACTCGATGGAATGATGGAGGTGGAGTTTGATGAAAGCATGACTGTGGATTAGAGCGTACCATTGCTTGGAAACGCAGAGATAGCGTGAGAGAAATTTCTGAGAGTATCTCAGCGACCACATCAAGCGGAAGAAGATTAGACATCGCGGAGGGGATTGTTAATTCCTGTGAAACGAGAACCTGGGCAAGGCCGATTTCGCTTTTCATCTATTTATTCTGTTTTTCTGGTTTTTATATATAAATTTTTTTCCACATTGAAAATTGAATTTTAATGTGATTAGGATTGTTAATCTAGATGAGTAATTGTTAAAGTCCTTAAAAGTCGAAGACATTTATTAATTGTTATCTAACTATGAGGCGAGATTGAAGGTTTTTAGTTAAAATAAAACTCTTAGACCTGAATCGATGTTTGATTAAAAGTTGATTTATTTTTAATTAGAGTTTTTTTTTTATTGAGATTAAAGATATAATTAAAAGTTATAGATTCTAATGAGATTAGAATCCTTCTATCTAGTTTGATTAAGCATGCGTTTGGATTGAAATGAAAAATTAAAATTATTTTACTATTTAGCTTATTTTTGCTACTATTTATAGGTCTCACTACATTTTTTGGTACTATTCATGAGTCTCACTGTATTATTTCAACTAACTTTTACTGTTATTTACAGTACTTTCACCAATAAGTTTTCAATTTTAGTAAAATAAACGGTATCCAAACAAACCTTAAGCGTGTGTTTTGCCTAATGCGTTTTTTGCGTTTTAAATCCTAAGTCCCACGACACTGTTTACGAACCAACCAAACTTGTGAATAGTGCCATTTTGCATTTTGCGTTTGTCTATGTTTTGCATTTTGTTACAGTGTTTTCAGCAATAAGTTTTCAGTTTTCAACAAAATAAACGGTATCTAAATAGATTTTAAAAGTTTTTTTTTTTAATGAAATTAAAACTCTGGTCAATTTCTCTTTTCAATTTTATATATATACTCATGCCTTCTTTATTCAATATATGGTATGGCGGGACATTTTAAAAGCCCAATCTTGGTATATAAGCCCAATCATGGTCGTGAGGCTGAGAAAGAACTACATTTATTTTTGGGTTTTGCAAGCAGTGTAACAGATATGAGACATATGGCACTTTTTTTTTCAATTTTTTGTTAATAATGATTTTAAAATTCGTTAATATTTGGTTTAGAGAAAATATTATGGGAACTTATTACATTTGGTTGTTTCTCTCTTGAATTTACAAAATACAACAATAACAAAACCATATTCCCAAAATGTTCAATTGACTTTCGTTTGGGCTTTGAAGTATTTAGGTTTTATCATGGTCGAGTCGTTTGATCAAAGATCGAACGGCCATGAACTTTCAATCGGTCTTAGGATTTGGTCACTTAGTGTGTCATCTAATTGAAGAAGTATACAGGTCAAGTGAGTTGGTCTTAAAATGGTACAAATGGCCAAAAAGCTATATGTGCATTGGAATAACATAATTTACAATTTACAAAAACACTATGTAAGGACATTAGCATAAGGCATTGTAAAATAACATAAATGCCAACTTTTGCCCAATCAATCCAAAAAAACACCAACATCAACTTATACATCTATTGTGCAAAATGTACTTTTGCTTCAGCACTTGTGCAAATATATACAAGTATTGCCGTTGTATATTTCAATTTTTAATTTTTAAGAGATTGAAAAGAAGGGTAATTGAGTATTTTCATATGATGTTATCCAAAATAAAGGTAGAATTGACACCAAGTGCAAAGTGTAACATAAGTTATAATTTATAGTGCTAGCTACACATTCTGGAATTTTAGAATGTAAAGTGTAATTTGGGGTATAATTTAGGGTGATAAAGTGTAATTTCTCCAAATATATATAGAATTTATATGTTTCTAATCTGTCTCAAATTTCAAAGTGTTCTTTTTGAACGGAGGGACTAAACTAATACCTATAAAACCTTTCTTATTTTTGTTCTCGTTTTTACAGTGTGGAGTACAAACCTTTTTTTGGATGAAATTCTCAAATGGCTCCTAACAAGAATGATATGGAGTAGAAAATATACAATTGTTCCGGAATATAATGTGAGCCAATAGAAACCATCCATGATCGGAACAATTGAAGAATGAAAGAGAATTATAAATAATGATATAAAAATCCGTCTTCAGAGAAAACTCAAAACTTTATATGGGAATTTGCCAGATAAAAAATTTTCAAAATTTTATTTTTCTTTTCAGGAAAATTCGCATTCCTTTAAGTAAAATAATAATAATAATAATAATAATAATAAATTTCTAAACTTTGGTAATGTGCTACTTTCTATATTTCACCCACTAACTTCAAATCAAGGGCAAAAAGTTAATAGATTTGGGATTCCAGTTAGCTCAACAGTAGTCTCTAATAGTTAAATAAGATATTTAGGGTTCAATCCTCGTTTATATAAAAAATTAATTGGTATTTGGTCTGATGATAAAGAGCTATCATTAGGAGTAAACACCATAGGTTGAAACTCTCTCTCTCTCTCTCAAAAAAAAAAAAAAAAAACAAAAAAAAAAATAAAAAAATTCAACCAATACTCCAAATCACTCATTAAAGGCAAAACCATGAATTTTTGGTTAGGGGGCCAAGACTAAACTATTATTTTGAATCAACATTCAAGTACTCAAAGCACTACTAGAGCATTATATCTTTCTAAATCCTTTTGAGAATACAAAATTCTTTTAGTTTGCAATACTTATGTATAAAAATATTCAAAAAAGAGCTTAGCATCTTGACCTTAAAGTGGCAATGTGACATTATGCTACAAGAGTAAAACATTTGGCATCAAATTTAGCCCTCTTTAAATAATCGAATGACTAAACATACCAATATAACAAGAAAATGTATTCATGAATGGATAATCAATTGGCTTTATAAATTAAAAAGAAAAAACTAAAATCATAAGCTACAAGATAAAATAAATACAAATTGAACTGAAATATAAATAAATAAATAAATATAAGAAAATTTTTGTGCCTCTCAGATTTAAAACTATTTCCTTTAAATTCAATTAAGAAAAATTTTTATTGAAAAAAAAAAGAAAGTAATTGAATAAGAATGTGATGAGATTACTAAATTGTTGGAAGTTGTGGTGAGCCTTTTTTGTATTTATTGGGCTGTATTGCTTCCTGCCACTTGTAGCCCAACAGTTCTGGGGTAGGAGAGTCGGGATTGGCTCGATTGAAACTCACTTCAAGTTAGCTTGTGCGCAAGCTAGAACCCCTTTGCTAAGATCTTGTCACGTGCCCATGACAGAGGATATTGTCACAAAAAATGTTATAGCAGGAGGCAGATAATATAATTGGATAAGAAACACATGTTTGCTATCAACCAAAGATAATATTTAAACCACTTTCTCATAAGAAAACCCAGTAATGTGAATAGCAGAAATAGGTTAGTGACAATAAATTTAAAAAAAAAAAAGGAATAATATTAATGCTTAATCAATCGCAATAAAAGAGGGAAGGGGGGATTAGTCTACTGTGCTTGGTTCCTCAACAAATTTAAGTCCAAGAAGGGAACCAATCTCTAATGCGGCAATCTCACAGGGAAATCTTGCCATGGAAATTGCCTACTTTGAAAGAATGGACCTAAATGACTTAATCTCAAGTCCTTTAACTTGCTAGAGAGTAGGCTATTAAGAGGGAGAGAAAGGAATAGTCTGTTGGTGCATGCCTCATCACACTCTTGTTTCCTTACTTTACTTTTTATCCTCTCTGTTTCTCTCTGCCTTTTACTTTCTTTCTTATTCCTATATTCCCTGTATTCTTCCTTGTTTTTTCGTTGTTTTCTTTCCTACTATTTTCTTACTTATTCCTCCTTACTCCTCACTTCCCCCCTATTTTATTGTGCACAACTAAGGCCTTTTTATACTACCATGATAAGTTTTACTATTTTACCCCTCGACCACTTTTGGCCTGGTGTGGGTGTCCTTCTTAGGCCACCCACTAGTTTGCTAGTTGCTCAGCCATCACCATTACCCTGTGCTAATTGCGCCACATTCCATTCCTAGACAAAAGAGTTTTGTTTTATTTTCTTGTTCTCTGTGGCATTCCTATCTAGATAAACGTTCGGTATTCTCTCTTACTAATTCCTATAGCATACACCTAGTGATTCCAACTCAGCTTTCCCTTTTTCGAGTAATATGTCATCCCAGCAGGATATTTCTCCCAAAAGAGCTTGAGCATGAATCCCAAAATAGACTCCCCCCTTTTCCCCACCGCCAAACCATACCCTCACTTACCTTTGACTCATGGCCTACTGCGCCTGTATTAGCTAGGTACAAGTGGGCGGTGCCTGAGCCTTGTGCATACTCCACTTTCTTGTGAGTCCATGGCTAGTCTGGTATTCATGCATTTGCCATTGCCTGGAGATTTGTCTGGTCGTGCTACGTGTTCTGCTACTCATTTTTTAACCCTTTGTGGCATGGATGAGTCACTGGGTCTTCATTCTTTATATCTCGTTTCTTCCCTAGGCTGGGTTTTGCTTAGGTATGGACTCTTCCTTCTTCAATTCAGCCCATGTTTTCTCTTACTTTTAGTTTATGGGTCAACTGATACTCCTGTCACGCCTATTGTATTGTTTCTACCATGTATCGCTTAACTGTGCTTACTGGGCCTGCCATATACTTTTCATTTACTAAGTTCACGTTGCCCAATATTTTTGCTGGGTTAATTCTCATACCATCTTGGCTTCCTTGGCCCATTTTATTCTTTTGGACAACCTCGGTCTGCTTCATTTCTTAGGGCATCCTTGGTCCATTCCATTGCTACATTCTCATGGGCTTTTGCTAAATTTTTTGGGCTTCCCCAGCCCAGTTACCGTATCCTTTACCTTCGGGGTTTGTTGGCCTTTGCACCAACCGCATTTATTAATTCCTTTCTTTGGGCTCCTCCGGCCCATCTTTACTTACGTTCCACTTCTCATGATTCCCATGGGCTTACTACTTTCTTCTTTAGGCTCCCCTGGGCCCATTTGCTTTCTTTATGGCCTTTTTTACTACTTTATAGGCCTGTGGACTATTATTCCTACTAGTTGGGCTCAATGGTTTTCCTTACTTTACTAGCTCTTCTTCCTTCACCCTTTTCATATTGTTGGGCTTCTTCTTGTTATTGGGCCATTTTGCCAAAATGGGCACCAACAAAAGTCAATGAAGAGTGAGACTAGAAAAATTGCACCAAGATGAGAATTTTTTTAGAATTGAGTGGTTCATGGCTGAAAAGTAAAGTATTGAGAAATGGAAATTAATTACTAGAGTTGAATGAAAGAGAAGATAGTAAAAAGAAAATATAAAAAATAAAAAGGAAGTGTTGATTTGCTAGCCAAGTGTAGTGGCTTTATGTGTTTGGGAAAGCAATTTTGAGGCTTAAAAGGGACATGGACAGGTAGGGCCATGTCGTAAGGTAGGCGGGGCAAACAATTTCCTTGATGGAGGGCCAGCTCATAATAAAAAAAAGGCATATTTGTAGGGGCCATGGCCCCCCTATTCCGCCCCTGTCACTCATTCAAACAAGTAACAAAGATGTTTCCTTAAAAAAAAAAAAAAAAACAAGTAACTAAAGATAGTATATACGTGCTAATTAAGTTGAAAGTTGTTCATATTTGTCAAGGCTTTTGTTTCCAAGTCCCCGGTTTAACCTTACTAATTGAGAAACCATGGCTACCTCCAAGACTTGAGAGCAATCCCGTTCAAGAATCCAAAACCCAACTAAATGCAAAATACATTTCCAAACACACAAAATTACCCCCCACATCCGATAATAGAAAATGTAAAAAAATTTACAACTTGCTACAATAAGATCTATATAGATATTTATTTTTTCTAATTTTTTAATCACTCTTCTCTGACCTAGCTCTCTCTCTCCTCTCTATCCCCTCTCTTCATTAGTCGTGGGTGGTTCATGGGATTCATCTATCGTGGGTGACTAATGTCACAAAAGCTACAAGAAAACAAACACCTTGCTTTTTGAATTAAAAAAAAAAAAAAAAAGCACTAACCTAAACTAAACACGTTAGCTTCTTAATAAAATAAAAAAATAAAAACCTCAAATTCACCAGGGGTCCTTTTCCACAAGGTGATAGGGTTTGGAATCCACCAGAGAGAAATAGACAAAGTCTGTATTTTTATAAAATATGAAATTTGAATTTTCTTGGGGCTACAATATGTTTAAATAGTAAAAGAAATCCTATGGAGGCTAGGAAAACGCCTAGAAACCCTGATTTGCTTACGAGATTAGGTAGAAAAATATCAATTTTACTAAAAATAGTAAAATTGAGTTAAATTCAAAATCTTAAATTACTAACTTTAAGGGTCATCTCGAAACAAATGAGACTTATTCTGACTTTTAAAGCAAAAATTTTCAGAAAAAAAAAAAACTATTACTATAAATAACAAAAACATGTTTTGAAGCCTTAATGAAGGAATTTCCTAAATTTAGGCGACGCTTGACACATCTTGATTTGGATCAGGATACCATTTCCTTCAACCTACCAAATTTTAAGCAATTTGACACTATCGTTGAGCCTCTTGTGATCGTATGACCGATCGAACCATATGTCCCCTGATAACAACCCTACCAATTTTAGATCTGCAGCACTATTTAGAACGGGTCCTGTAGAATTGACCTAACTGAACCTATGCCCCGAAAACCCTACTTTTGATCTGGCCATTAGAACGGGTTGGAAACAATGCCATTGCGAATATTATCAAATTCTAGTTCCAATACTATTAATGAGTCAAAATCGGAGTTAGAACGGCCGAGATATCACGAAAACTAGGATAACGCACCGATCGATGCACTCTAACTTCCGAGAGCCATAACTTTTGATTTGACCTTGGATTTTCAAGTTCCATACCTTTTCAGAAACAAGAAGTCAAGATCTTTTTAGGAGTGTCAAGATCAACCCAATTTAAAACCTTTTGAAGGTGGCAGAGGCCCTTCAAGGGCCGCCGCCTCGTAAAGCATGTCGGGGCTATAAATAGGCCCCAAGCACCTCCAGACCAAAAAAAAAAAATAAAGACTCCCTCAGTCCTATGCTCTTCTTGGAAAAATTTTAAGCTTTTTCCTCTCCTCCAAACACAAAAAACACATCAAAACCTCTTGATTCTTCCTTCCTCACCAAAAATACAAGGTATTGTTCTTATACCAATCTTTTCCTCCATGGCTCTACATCTTGGATTTAGGGTTTAGGGTGTGAATGTAGCTTTTTTAGCTACTATCCACACCCCTAACTTTCTAAATCTTTTTCTAGTATTTATCTTGCTCTTTTGCTTGAATAACATGATTTATTGCTTTCTTTAGCATGATTCTTGCTTTATTTGTGCTTTTAATCTAAATTTCCTTGTTTTTTTTTTTTTTGTCTTTTGCCATGTATCATGCTCAATCTACATCCTTACATGCTTATATGTTTAGATCTACTTGTTTTATGCTTTATGCCATGATTTCCTATGCTTTGTTCCTCTTTTGTTCTAGGTTGATGTTAGGGTTACATGCTCACATGCTTGTATGATGTTCTTGGCTATGCCTTGCTAGGATCTATGTGTTTATGTGTTTATTTCCATGCTATATTTCTGGATCTATGTTTTAACATGCCTATGTGCTTGGATTGTGTTTTCACATGCTTTATGCCATCATGTATGTGCTTGCGCATTTCAGCCTTGTTTATGTGCTTAGGCCTAGACCTTATTTGTCTTGCAATGTGCTATTGTAGCCCTTTTGTTCCTTTTGTCATATTTTCTTGTGTTTTGGCCTAATGGTTAGGACCTGATCTAACCTTGTGGTCTTTGCCATCGTCCATACACTAAGGCCCACATCAAAGGGTTTGGATCATCCTATATCTTGCTCCTATGCTTTATGCTCTATGTTAGCCTTCTAGTTCTAGGCTTTGCCATGTTTGGCGCCTTTGCGGCTTGACCTTGTGTGGTTACATCGACGCCTATGAAACCTTGTTCGGATGTAACCATTTGGGAGGCATTTCCGATGCCAGGTTGCTCATGCGTACCTTTCCTTTTTCCACTTGCTATGCTTGTCATCTTGTTTGTGCCACCCGTTGGCTTTCTATGCATCTTTCATTTTGCTTACATGTCCATGCATGAGTCATGCTTACTAGTGTGTCGTCCATACTTCAACACAATGAAGTTATGGACATTCGATCTAAACCCACATTTGTCCCTCGGAACACCACCTTTTGTTTGCTTTCTTCTTGTTTGCCTTCTCGCTGTTTGCTTGCTTTCTTGTTTCTTTGCTTCCATGTCTATCATGCTTATCTACTTTATGCCTCTTCATATGCTCTTTGCATCTATTCCTTCCATTGCTTGTCTGCTGGCTTCTTGTCTTTGCCTTTGCATGTACACACATGGAGCGAGAAATGGAGTTAGGGCACGACCTCCCAGGCAAAGAAAAAGGGTGAAGACACAAGCATTTAGATTTAAGCCAAGGGCAATGTTCAATAGTTTTAGGGGTATAGCCTCTCTCATTTGGTTATGTACTCTTTTAAAACCCCTTCCTTCCTCCTTCCTTTCCCTCTTAGATGGGTTGTATTAGGTATATCATGCCATGTACCATTTCCTCATCTCTAGAGTATGGCAACCCTGTTTACTTTCCACACCTATATTTTAGGTCATGCTCTAAGGATGCAGGATTTATTCCTTGCTCTGTGTGCTTGCATTGTGCATGATGTATGTTATTATATATATATATATATACATACTTGCTCACCCCTTCCAATGTGATTGTCACAGTCCATGTCACCTAAGGCAAAACGATGCTTAATTTCCACCATGAAAGTAAGGTGACATGTCGCTAGGATTTTCGCCATAGAAGTCTGCTACTTTTCCTGAATGCCTTAGAAAGCATAGATTGGGACCACACCCATTCAAAGCCAAACCTCAAAGCCCCCATGCATGCAAAGCCTGAAAGCCAATTCAAAAATCATGTTTTTATTGCAATCTTCGAAAATTAAGGTCTTATCAAAACAAAGGACAGTCCTTGGACAGAGTTGTGGGGTGCCTAACACCTTCCCACACATAACCAAACTTCTGAACTCAAGAATCAAGGTTTTTTGCCATCCACATTAGATTAAGAAAAATGCTTTTTTCTCAGCCTAGGATTGGTAATAAAATCAACTAGAAACAACTGACCAATACACCTTAGAAAAACCCAATGATTGGTGGCGACTTCACTTACCTTTGGTAATCCCTTAAAATTTGCCCAAGATTCTGCCATACCTCCAAAGGTAAATACCTTCCTTTACCAAAAGGGGAGCACTACTAGCATCAAAGTATGCATTAAGAGCCAAAGATAGGCAACACAATAAATGAAGCCCATGGTGAAATGGTGGCCTTGAGGTATAGTAAAATATGCTTAACAATGGTGTATCGTGCTTTGTTGACAGCAAAGAATATATTAGGTCTAATAAGGGGTAGATTATGCAAAGCCAACGGTGCCTCAATACATGGTTAGATCTAACAATAGGTCCGTATATATCAATATGAGTCAGTTTGTGGGCCAAAATCATTATTAGGAATGAAATTAATTGGCTTAGTACCTAGAATGAGTATTCGTAATATAAAGTTGCCAGCTAGGAAAGAAGGAGGTCCGAGACTGAAAGGGCCTCTAGACCAAGAAAGTAATGCAGAGAACCCAGAACTTTGATGATAAATTCAACCACTAATAACTGAATGATAATAACGTCAATGGTGTGATAGACAAAGCATGTGAGGATGACATTATCCACGGTTCCACATGTGCATGGTAATGGATGAAGGGGGGGGGGGGGGGGGGATTACATTAATATCATGATAAATTGCCTATTATTTCAAAAGATTAAGTCGTTAGAAAAAGCTATATTTATATTTAATTATAATTCTAATAATTACTCTTACTACACACACATAGAGAGAGAGAGAGAGAGAGAGAGGAACAAAATGAATACAAGATATTGGTTTGGCTTGTTAATAAGTGAGTTCGTTATCCATATCCTTAATTAACATGAACAAACATATTAACAAAGAATGCTAAAAACAAAATTACACAATCATAATTAGTGGCAAAGTTAGAAATTTTTTTCTATAAGGGGTCAAGCTAAATATAAAAAAATTATTTATGAGCTATCCAAAACCCAAATTAACAATTGCACAATGTATCAAACTTGTGTTCTAGACTAATTCAAAAGGATTGAAGAGTTAAAGGCCTAAATTCTAAAATCTGTGGGGGCCAATAACTACATTTTTCTATAATTTGTACTTTCTTATGATTTAAATACTATATATAGTTGAAAATTGCAAAAAGCACCCTCACCCCTAGCTTTGCCTATGATTATAATTATTTTTATTTGTGCAATTGCAGTAGATATATGTCACCGGAGTATGCAATGGAAGGATTATATTCTACTAAGTCGGATATCTTTAGCTACAATGTCTTGATACTGGAGATAATTAGTGGCAAGAGAAACAACCACTATCATGTTGAAAGTCCTTACCTAAATTTGATTGGACATGTAAGTAAAATATATTATCATTTGGTTTTGATTTGATTGCACTTCACCTTGGTAGTACTCTAATTAAGATTATACTATTAATTTTTTAGGTCTGGGACTTATGGGAGGAAGGAAAACCCTTGGATATATTTGATTCATCCTTGGGTCAAGCATATCCTGCTCATCAAGTTTCAAGATGTATTCATATTAGGCTCTTATGTGTGCAAGAACAAGCAACAGATCGACCAAGCATGACAGAAATTTTATTCATGTTGGGAAATGAAACAAGTCTCCCCCCTCCCAACAAGCCAGCATTTATCAACAGAAAAAATATAAATTGTGGTCTAGATTCAACAAGTTTTGTAGGAGCAATTGCTTCACTTAATGACTTAACATTTTCTGTGTTTGAAGCTAGTTAAAGTCTGCACTTACTAGTTGAACTACATTTTCATAGTTGAGGACTACAAGTCACATTTGATCGATCGTTAGATTTAATTATGTAAGGTTGAATTTAATCAACCACTGTGTTGGCTTTATTTCGTGCCAAATTTGTTTGTATTTTAGCAATTAGTAATCTTATATTTAGGTGGGAATCATGTAAGGGTAATGAGTGAGAGAGTGTGAAGAAATGCTCAAGATTGTGCAAGGATGCAGAGACTCACGGCTAGGACTCGCGGGTGACTTGCAACTGGCAAGTCGCCAACTGCAGCACACGAGTGAAGCATGTAGAGAAGATGAATAGTCACGCCAGCTGGAGCACTACAGGACAAAAAGACCAGTCTGGCCGTTCTGTTAGCTTGCGACTTGAACTTGCCATTCCATCAAGTTGCGAGGCCAAGCTGCCAGCCAGCCCTGTTTTGAAAAACCTGACTCTTCACATTCTACTCTCACCCTAGTATAAATACCCCTTATACCTACGAAATGTAGAGAACTTTCAGAGAAAATTTTGAGAGAGAAACCCTAGAGAAAAATAAGATTGATTCATCCACAATCTTTACGTAGAGACTTTTCAAATTCCTCTACTCTCATTCTCTCCATTGTTACATCATTGATAAGTTCTTACTCAAATCATTTTCTCACCATACTCACATCTATGAGAAGGCTATTTGGTGCTTTGGAAAGCAATTAGGAAGGGACCAATGGTTATTGGTTGATGCTATGGGCTATAGTGGAATCCGGTAAGCTAAAGAAGACAAAGGTTCGGCGTAACCTTGTTGGAGTAAGAAGTTTGGAAGGCTTAGGTACACTGGGTAGATTAGGCTTGGAGGGTCTTTAGCTGTTCATGTATCCCAACTTCATTCTTTAGTGGATTATTGACCGCTTGGAGGGCGGGGGAGAGGTTTTACGCCGAGGACTTCGGTTTCCTCTTCGATAACACATCGTTGTGTTGTCCTTGTATTTGCATCTCTCTTCCCTTAATCTTTGCCATTTAATTTCTGCTGTGGATGTGATTTTATTTGGTTTACATTGTTTATCAATTCTGGTATAAGCTTATATTCATTTTCCGCACATACATTGTTTAATATTAAGCTTGAATTGGTATTTTGTAAATTGAGGGTCTAAACGTTCATAGTGTTTTATACACTTATTGAAAATTCAAATTATAAAGTTCTAAAGTTTTCTTTTAAAATTTAAATTCGGAGTATTGCAATTGATGACATGAGAAATGTTGAGACAATTTGCAAAGTTAAGTTTTGTTACCAAATTGTGCTATCAATTAAAAACAAAAAAGTTTAAGGAAAAATGGAAATTTTACAAAATCTAAGCACCAAATTGGAATTTATTAGTATATTTTAGAGGTAGAAGTATAGTTCAATCCTTTTTACAAAATAAAATATAAATATTTATCATGAATGAATTTGATTTTTATTTTTACTATTCTATTTGTTTCAAGGACAATGTTATCTAGAAAATAAGTAATTTTCAAAAATTATTTTATATAAGCCTATGTCATTTTTCTATGTTTGGTATTAACCTTAAATGAGTTATAAAAAAACAGTATTCTAATTTCCATTATTTAGCTTGTTGTAAAATAGAGTTGATTTCCAAAAAAATTTAGTGGAAAACAATCTCTAAAAGTAAATCATACCTTTTTTATTGACTAGAGACAATTTTCCTTTAACTTTTTTTTTTTTTTTAATGCTACCAACATTAAAAAACACAAAAAACTATTTTAGATCTCAAACAACAAAATCATTATCATCTTCTTCATTTTTATTGGCAAAAGGGTAAATATTCATATTCCTTTCGTTTTATTGGTTTCATTATTATTATTATTATTATTTTGGGAGAACCTCACTTCTATGGTAGAAATTAATTAATTTTTTTAAAAGAAAAATATTCTTGTTTTTGCTTTGCTAGATTGTGACTTTGGAAATAGTTCAAAAAAGAAAAAAAAAAATTTAATGTCATTTGACAAGCACAGAAAGGGATACACATAATAATTCCAAAATTTGCTCAATGAAGTATAAAATATTTTTTGTTTTATGAAAGTAAAGTATAAAAATTGCATTAAAGTCACCCCTTATCAGGACCCTTATTATAATTAAGATTAAGATAAGGAGAATGACACCTTAACCCTCCAGTCACGGTGCTTGCATTGTTGTTGACATTTTCTCAGACTTTAGACTTTAGACTTTAGATTTGTGAAATCTGAAATGCGCGTTTTGTGCGAGGTTTTCCTGTTTTCAAAATTTGAACTTTCAACTATGGAAAGGAACCTTATTGGGTTTAGATTTTAATGACCTCCCAACGCCCAACCATCACTCAACTTCCATCCAATTAATCTAATAACTTTGGAAAACCGAAATTTGGTATATGTTCTTTGCAATTTGATTCTCATAACTAATACATCCATTAAATAAATCAGTTTAATACATCTTTCATTTGCAGTTTTTTACAGTTCATATTGACAATAGGCGAAATTACACTGTTGGTTCTTAAAATTTATCCTACGAGTGTAATTAGTCTCTCTAGTTTTAGGTGAACGCAATAAATCAGTCATGTTTTAAAAATTATTAGTTATTCTATTAATGATGTGACATTTTTTAATGAAAAAATTTGCAAAAAATATTTTACACTTTAGAAACCTATTAATACCAAAATATTTAAATACTGCATAATACCAAATTAAAATCTGAAATCTTTGAAACCTCAAATTTTTGTTGCATTCACTTTTGATATTTTAATGAAGAGAAAATCTATATCCCTCTGATCATTGGCTGGATTTGCACGGTTTGAGCACCAGATCGTAGACCACACCCCAGTTTGAACACATTCTTTTTGTCACCTTCAAATTTCCAATTACCATCGACTTTGTGTTCAAATATTTATTTGCTTTTATATATTGATAAAATCTATCACAAATACTATTTCAAGTTGATTTCTTTTGTTATAACTGGATAGGTGGTGCGTTACATAATTAGATTGGGTGGGAATTTGATTTGGAACTAGTTAGAATTAAGATTTTATTTTGGAACTGAGTTAATGGGTTTCTAATGTGCAAAATAATTTTTGTATTTTTCTCATTAAAAAATGCCACTTCATTAAAAAAAAAGGCAAGGTTACTATATCATTAACTGCATAAACAACACTGCCAACAATAGTTAACAGAAGAACTAATATCGCTCATTTTTTAAATTTGAGGGACTAATTGTGCTCACTTGAAACTTAACTAAGGAACTAATTGTACTTATATGGTAAACTTCAAAGACCAATAGTGTAATTTCGCTTTAAAAATATGACCTCTAAGATCAACGACACTTCTCCTATGTAAGAGGAAGAATCAAAATTTGACCCACAATGTAAATCAAAATTTGATGTCCTGAAATTAGAGTTTATTAACATATATATAGTCTCTAAACCCTAACATAAATAAGAAAATGGTAGAACCTCTATGCACTTCAATAAGTGTCGTACATTATACTCTGTAATTAAAGTCAAACACTAACCATGAATTTAAATTTAATCGATAAACTTAATTTATTTTTTTATTTTTTTATTTTTACATTTTCATATTAATAGAAGAGAAAAGTTAACAAATACCCTAAGAACATTTGTTAATTAACTACTTTAGAAAAACTTTTATAGAAAAATAAATTAATATTTAGCAAATTTTTATTTTTGAGAATTTTTTTTTATTTCTCATAAAAAATAAAAAAATTATTAAGATTTTTTTAAAATTGATTATTAATAAATACATTAACAACAGTGGACCTTTAGAAAAATCCGAGGCAGTAGGTGGATGGTGGACGCATTAAATTTTGGAATTAAATAGGTGATAGTTTGGCCCATATATAAGACATAAATTTCTGACTCCGTCAAAAGTTGTCAACAGCTGGGGCAATTTTTTATTTTATTTATTTTTATTTTTATTTTTGAGGGAGAAGATGGGGCAATCTTTGATAACATAGTTCACCAAAAAATCAAAAAACAATATATTTTAGAATATGAATAAAAATGTCATACACGTTCCTTGTATCATATATTCAACCTCTATTTCCAGTGAGCAAAAAGACATATCTACAACCTTACTCGTCATGATAATATATTTTGCTAAGGGGTTTCTACTTCTACAAACATTTCTTCTATTTGTTTTTTCCCAGTATGGCACTTCGCAAAACATCTCTGATGGGTTTCTTACTATCAGCAAACACATCAGAGATGGTCAAGTTTTAGTGTCTAAAGGACAAAACTTTGCACTTGGTTTCTTTAGTCCCGGAGTGTCCGCCAACCGCTACGTTGGAATTTGGTATAATAAAGCTCCACAAAATCCCGTTGTGTGGGTTGCAAACAGAGACAATCCTATCAATGATTCTTCTGGGATTCTCTCAATCGATGCTCATGGAAACCTAGTACTCCATGCCAAAGATCAAAACCAATCCATCTGGTCCACAAATATTACCTCAAAATTAACCAACAAGAGTACTGTTGCTCAGCTCTTGGATTCAGGAAATCTACAATTGTCTCTTGACAAAACTAGTGAGGTACTATGGCGAAGCTTTGATTATCCAACTGATACAAATCTTCCAAACATGAAACTTGGGCTGGACAGAAGAACTGGTCTGAGCCGAATCCTAACATCTTCGAAGTCCAAAGATGATCTAGGAACTGGAAATTGTTCCTATGTGCTCAGCACCAATAGCTCCTCCCCGGAGTTGTATTTGTACAAAAGTAACATTTTGCTGTGGCGTTCTGGCCATTGGAATGGAATTGGATGGAGCGGGTTGCCCGAACTCTCAAAAGCTAATTTGCTCTTCAATTCTAGTCTGGTGAACAACCAGACTGAGACTACTATAAGTTGGACCGAAATCCTTCCAGGAACAACATTACAAAGATCAGTGGTAAACGAATCGGGGTATATTGAACGCCTTGTGAGTAGGGACACTAGGGAAGGAGGAAAAATATGGGTCTCTTTGGGGAAAATGCCTGACAAACTGTGTGATAATTACGGCAAGTGTGGTACATTTGGAAAATGTCAACTTCAAAATGATACTAAATTTGAATGCACTTGTCTACCTGGGTTCCAACCCAAGTCACCAAGTGAATGGTCTTCGAGAAATGCATCTCGTGGGTGTGTGAGAAAGCGTGGACAGGAATCTATATGCAAGAGTGGTGATGGGTTTGTGAAGGTAGAAAATGTGAAGCCTCCGGATAGTTCACTTGCACAACTTGATGAGAAGCTGAGTTTGAAGGAGTGTGAGCAAAAATGCCTGCAGAATTGTAGTTGCACGGCGTATGGAGGTGTGGATACAGAGGAGCAAGTCGGGTGTTTGAGATGGCATGGTGATTTGATAGACACGAGTGTGTTAGATGGGGGTCAAAATTTGTACGTACGAGTGGATGCGCTTGAATTAGGTACACAATATATATATATATATATATTTGCCTACCACATGCGCGCGCGCGCACGCACAAAATCTCGCGTTAACAGAGAAATTTTTGTGTTTTCAGGTCATTCCAATGGGTTCTTTGCCAACAAGAGGAGGCTGGCAATTATGATAGTGGCCCTACTTGTTACTCCATTACTAATTTTCTTCTGTGCATATTGGTTGATTAGGAGAAAAAGGAAAGGTATGCAATGTTTCCTACATGAGTGAATTATTGCAGAGGTGCTATAATTATTATTAAACTTTATTACATAAATCTTCAGAATTGATTTGTTAATTTTTAAACATAAACTAAAAGTATTATTTAAAATTATTTTATTATGTTGTTGTTTTAATTAACAAAAATTATACTTAGAAATTTAATATATTGTTTATTAATTAACAAAAATTATATATATATATATATATATTTGTTATAGTAAATTATAGAAATTATAACATGTTGAGAAGGGGTTGGATCCCAAGTATCCTGTCCTTTCTTCTGGATGGTAAAAACTCATGCAAGAAAGGAGCAAGACAAGTTGGAGTGGGGCAAGTAGAGTTATGTTTTCATGATATGTGGCATTGACACATATTTTTTTGATACAAAATGAAATTTTATTCTATACACACATTAACCCCCTCTCTCAACATGCATGCTTTAGATTGGTTGGGCTAGGATGAGATGAAGTAGGGTAGGTAAACTATAAAAGTCATCACACGATCGCAAGGTAGGTGCCCTATCATTCCTTTCAAATGTTGTTATAATACCAATAGTTGTTATAATACCAAACTAGCTAAAAGATAAACTCATTTCTTCTTAACCTTGAAATCAACAATTTTCTTCAAAGTTGAATAATCACTAAAAGATTTAGAAAAATTAATATTTCTCCAATGTCTTTTGAAGATTCACAAAATAATAGCCATCAAATTTTTCAAGGAGGGGAGTTTTGTACAAACGTTGGGAAAAATGTTATTTCAATATATTTCTCAGTAGGAAGGGGTAATTTATCCAATTTTATATAGATACTTAATATGATTACAATTTTACAACCATCATTTGTATCTGTTCTTGCATTAGAACAGCAAGGGAAAGACAGCTCAAATTTTTCATTGATGCTACTGCAAGTTCAACAACCTCTCAAGATTCTCAGAAGCTTGATGAAGGTAGAAGAAAACCGTATTTACCAATTTTTGACATAAGCACCATACTTATAGCAACAGACAATTTCTCACCCACTAAAAGACTAGGTCAAGGTGGCTTTGGCTCGGTATACAAGGTACTTTCACCTTACACATGATAAGCATCTAAGATAACTACACAACTTTGTTAAATGTGAAGCAATGCTTATTAGTGTACGGCTACAATTTTTTACATCTAAGGCACGGTTGAAGTCAAAAAGCTAATATCATAATTGCACAGAATTTTGGGTGGAAGCTCTCACAATTTGTTATTTTAATTTCTAGTAACCCCACATGTCTAAGATAATATTTGGTGGAGCCCACGCATGTGGTTTAAAAGTGGCACATGCATAGTGATAGTATAGTAAGAAAAATCATAACAATTTATTAATATTTGCAACTATCAATTAATATATTAATAATTTTAAGTCTCAATTATAATTTTAGGGTCAACTAGCCAATGGACAGGAAATAGCAGTAAAAGCACTCTCAAGAAGTTCAAGGCAGGGTACAGAAGAATTTAAGAATGAAGTCATGCTAATAGCCAAACTTCAGCATCGGAATCTTGTGAGGCTTTTTGGCTGCTGCATCCATAAAGAAGAGAAGATGTTAATCTATGAATACATGCCAAATAAAAGCCTAGACTTTTTCATCTTTGGTATACTATTTTTTCCTTCACTTATGGCTTTCAACCATTTGATTCTTTCTTTCAAGCATTATTATAACTGTAGTATAATTAAAACCAAGTTCGAGACAAATTATGATTTTAACTTCAACTATTTTTCACTATGCATTATGGATAGACACTTTCATTTTTTTGACCCAGATGAAATCAGAAGGCAATTGTTGGATTGGAGTAAGCGATTTGAAATTATTTCTGGTATTGCTCGAGGAGTCTTATATCTTCATCAAGATTCAAGACTAAAAATCATCCATAGAGATCTAAAAGCAAGCAATGTACTACTAGATGCTGCAATGAATCCAAAAATTTCTGATTTTGGTTTGGCTAGAATGTTTGGAGATGACCAAATTGAAGCAAATACAAAGAGAGTTGTTGGCACCTAGTAATTCTCTCTCTCTCTCTCTCTCTCTCTCTCTCAAATAAATTCATATCCTTAATACAAACCTTTAAACTCAATCATTATTATGCTAAAAACAAAATCACACAATCTTTATTATTTTCTTTTGTTCAATTGCAGTGGATATATGGCACCAGAGTATGCAATGGAAGGATTATATTCTACCAAATCAGATGTGTTTAGCTATGGTGTCATAACACTAGAGATAATTAGTGGCAAGAGAAATAATCACTATCATGATGCAAGTCCATGGCTAAATTTAATAGGACATGTAAGTAAAATATATTATCAATTTTTTTTTTTTTTTTTTGAATTGATGAACTTCACCGTAGACATATCAAGTATGATACTGTTACATTTTCAGGCTTGGGATTTATGGATGGAAGGCAAAGCCTTGGATATAGTCGACTCATCATTAGGTCAAGCATATCCTGCTGATGAAGTTTCAAGATGTATTCAAATTGGCCTTTTGTGTGTGCAAGAACAAGCGATGGATCGACCAACCATGATAGAAATTGTATTCATGCTGGGAAATGAAACACCTCTTCCCGCACCCAAAAAACCAGCATTTATTAATAGAAGAAATATAAGTAATGGTCAAGACTCATCAAGTTCCGCAGGAGCACCTGGTTCAATCAATGATGTAACCATGTCTACGCTTGAAGCTCGTTGAAGTATGCACTTATTACTTGTACTACAATTTCATATTTGAAGAAATACAATGCTTATGGTACTTTATAGAACACTCTCATGGTGTTCTACCAATAAACTTGTGGTAGACGTTTTAGTTTTCTGTAATTTGAAAGAACACTTACTATGTTATAATCTCGTTGTTATGGCTTAAGGTGAAAATTTCTAAAATGATCTCATGTGGAGCACACTCTAGAGATAGGGTTTTATAATTATTTAGGCTCGAGAGGGTTTGTTTTTAGCCAAACTTTATATTGTAGCTATTCTCCTCAGAATTTGACGAAAAAGCGTTAGTTTTTAATTAAAAATCATTAGTTTAAGTCACTACGCCTTCAAACTTAGTTATATTTTGTTACGATTTCGCTTGAATGAGCAGTCTAATGAGGGTTTAGCAAACTCTTGGGGACAAAATAGTTATGCCAAATTTAAATGGTTACATTTTATTCGTTTCAAATCCAAAATTAGTGAAATTTGTGTCAAATGTAAATTCTCAAATTTCCAATGAAACAAGCATTGGAAATGATTTTTTTAAATAGGAATCAAGCATATATATATACTTTCCAATGAAACAAATTTCACTCAAAAATTAGTTATGGAGTAAATCATATCGATAAAATATATGAATTGAGTTTAATCTCGTCATCTTTGAGTATCTTTGACCTACATTTAACCATAACACAATTAGTATAAAACCAAATCTAAAATATTTTTGCGCCAAAATTTGCCAACACATCTATCAATCCTAATATAAGGTTAATGAAAAAGAAGAAGAATCAAAGTCTTTCTAAAGACTTTAATTTTGTCAATTAAAAATTTGACATTTTCTTAAATATTATAAGAAACCTGTGGCAATAGTTGGACACATTAAATTTAAGTAATCATTCAACACATTATAGTTTATAATGTGGCCCTCCGTGAGAAAATTTCTTTCTTTAATTAACATGAGACTAAATTTCAAAGTTTCTAGAATGATGAATCATAATCTTCCCTCCCATTAATTGTACTCCACGAATCTCAATATGCCATGTGTGCTTCACATCTAGTTCCTTTTTCTTTTTGATTAGTTTAGATTGAGGGGTGTAAAGTAGAATAGAATTAACTGAAAATTGCACTAATTAGCATCAACGGTTTAATTTAATGTAATTCTCTTGTATGATTCACATACCTAGATTGCACACAACTTACATCTTGTAAGAATTGCACAACTTGCTCACAATGACACACACATAGATTTTAAATTTACACAAAGAACCATTTACCCACTCACCCACAAGCACTGCATATATGATTCACAAATACACACATGCATAACGTTTCCTATACAAACTAAATGAACAGCCCAAACAACAATTTGATTTGACCCAGTCAATTGTGGTATGATCCGGTCCCCACACCTGTCTTAGGCCCATGGCACCACCACCAATAGCCAGGGGCCTAGGCTCAAGCCCTTAGGTCCATCAGCCCTTTCAGCCTAATATAAGCTTAAACTTGCCAGTAAACCTAAAAGTCCATTAAAACCAGCAAAGCCCATTTATGTGTATTAAAATCCAAAATCACTCAAGTCATAATTTAGGAAATTTTATTCAAAAAAACCATAAATGAAAAAAGAACCCCCCCCCCCCCCCCTTTATTTTTATTTTTTTGAGGGAAAGGCCAATAAAAAAAAAACTTAACAGATTTAAATCTCAAAATCCAAAACACCACACTAAAACCAAACTCTAACACAATTCTATTAATAAACTCAAATCTAAAATGTTTTGGCACCAAAAAGTTGCCAACTTCTTAATAATGGATGTTGGGATAAGGATGATTATTTTAGAGGGAGACTTGAAACAAACCCTTATGGTGATACAAAGCTCAGATATGTGGATGATTCGTGGCTTAGAGAAATTGCATCAGTTTGTGCAAATTTTATTATCTATTTTAATATAAGAATCCACTTTTTCTATTTTACACAGTCACTTATCCAAAACTCTCACATCAGTTTGTCTAATCTACCATCTATTTTATTTAAATAATTATTTTCCTCACTTTTTATTATTATTATTTCTCTTAGCTCCCTTTTAACAAATATGAACACACACACTCTCTCTCCATGGATGAGAGCTCCAAGAGCCTCATTTCCTCAAATCGCCTCTCCCTCTTCCCCTTTTGGTCAAATCGCCCTCTCCCCCTCTCTCCCTCACAACCAGACGTCACCCCCTCTACTCAAACCCTTAAGCCGCCACAAGCATCCTTCTCTGCCACAAGCATCGATCCACAAGCATAGAGATTCGTTCTAGTCGAGCCACAAATTCCGTTCTCCTCCACAAGCTTTGAGACTTGTTCCAATCAACTTCCAAGTACCAACCCATAGCCACAAGTTCACAACAATGCTTTCTCTATCTCTGTTGGTACATCTATGTGTGGGTGTGTTTGATTTTTAATTGATTTTGTGGTCAAATTGTTATGTATTGTAATGTGGTGGTGGTGGTGGTGGTGGTTGGTAGTGTTAGGTTGCAGTGTTAGGTGGATGGATTGATCGGTTGTAGAGATTTTGAGTTGAAGAGAGAGAGAGTAAAGGGAAGAGAGAGAGAGTGTGTGTATGGAGAGATAAAAAATATGTAAATAATGAAATAGAAAGTTACAATAACCGTGTATATATACAAATTTACTATAGCTAGTTTGGATATTTACAAAGCTTTACAAGGGCTAATGCGTGTGTTTTTTATGCTATATTGTGTAAATTTTTGTACTTTTTTGTATTTTAGACTCAGTGATGCAATTGCTCTTAGAAATGAAATTCCAGAAGTCAAGGTATTGCTACTTTGCTAGGGATGTTTTGAGAGATGTAAGGTTTTTGTTATTAAGAGGGAAGAAATGTAGTTGCCCATTAATTGGCTATACAATTTGTTTCAGACCTGATTTTGTGGATGGAAGAGGTGCTTTTCTTTCATCCAAAATCAAGTGTCTCTTGGTGTAGCTAGTTGATGTTTTTTAATGACAGTTGATGGAAGTTCTTTCAAAAATAAGTCGACTTATCCAACAATCCCAATATAAGTAAAACAAAGACAAGAAAAAATAAAATAAAATAAGGGAAATGCTAACGAATGCTCTTAGGGCATTAGTTAACAATCCATTTTAGGAAAATTTTGACATCACTTTTATGGGAAATAAAAAAAGCTGTCAAAACATTAATTGCCTTTTTTTTCTTTTCCCATAAAAACTTTATTTAATTAGATTGTTAACCAATGTCCTAAGGACACTCGTTAGCATGACCCATAAAATAAAAAATGCCTGAATTCTAAAGACTTTAACTTTAATACTATTATTAGTATTTTTTATGGAAATTTAGAAAGATATTTTGAAAGCATCTAAACAAATACAACATTTGTTGCCAACTCAGCTGTACAAGACTGGGAAAAACCAACCAATTTTTTCCAAGCAACTCTGTTCATACTTCATACCTTTGACTACATATATTAGGTTTTTTTTAGAAGATACTTACATAGTAGTTGGACACATTAAATAGAAGAAATCATTCAACCGAAATTATAATTCATGGTTTGGCCCCCTGAGACTATATATATATATATATATTGGGACAAATTGTACTCCACCAATCTCAACGCAACACTTGTGTTCCTCCGTCTCTCTCTTGGGTGTGTGGAAAAAATATATTGCAAATTTTATTATATAGTTATATATATAACATTTACAAATTGATGTGATAATGAGTGTGATGGGTGAATTTAAAAAACAAAAAAAAAAACAAAAAAAAAGACAATTAAAGAAATTTCAAATTAGTTTTTCAAGATTTTTTTTTTTTGAGGAAATTTTTTTTTTGGGACTGATAACACATTGGTTTGTAAATGTGATATAATGAAATTTTAGGAAAAACAAATTCTCTATCACATTTTTTATATTCTAATTTAGACTTCACCAATTGCGTTATGCTATCTACTTGGCTTCTTTTTTTGGCATTAAATTTTTTTTTTTAAGGAAAGTGAAATAATACTTAGCAAGTTGTGATTAGTATGATATAAAATGGACTAAAAAGAATGTGATTGAGGATTAATTTGTGTTGGCTACTTCACCATTTACATATATATATATATATATATGTAATGCCCCAGCCCAAATAAAAAAATAAAATAAAATAAAAGGGGAAGTCAGATTTCTTTTAAGGAGCCACAGTATGACCCACCTACCCCTTATTTCCTCACCACACATTCACAAATATCTCCCTCCCTCTTTGACCGGCCATCACTCCTTTCCACCATATTCTCCTTTTTTTTTTTCTTTTTTTTTTTTTTTTCTTTTTTTCACACAATACAAACACTTCTCTTTCACACTCCCTCACTCACCCACCGGCACCTTCACTTCTCATCACTTCCGCCATCTTTTCCGGCAAGATCACCGGAAAACTCCATAGGAAAATGGTAAGGTTCACTCACCTCTACTATTTGAAGTACAATTTCTAATTTTTTTGTGGGTTTATATGCTTTTGCTTGAGGTTATGTTTATCTAAGCTTTAATAATAATACCCATGTGATTTATGAGCACTAGAAGTGATATTTATGTGTTTTTATGTATGGTTTTGGTCTTGGTGGATGTATTTGATGAGTGGGTTTATGATTTTTGCAATGGTGGTTAGCTAAGTGGTGAAAATTTGAGATTTTTGGCTTTCTAATGTTAAATAGTTGATGAATCTAATTTTGATTGTGTATTTGGAGCTAGTGGAGGATTTACATTTGGGGTTTGTAGTGGTGGGTATTGTTATATATGTTGTTGTTTTGTGGGTCTCTTGAAAATGACATGTATATTAAGGAAGAAATTTATAAAGTGTTAGGATCTCTTATGGTAAAGGTGAAGCTTGGAATGATGTGATGATAAGTTGGAGTCAATGCCTTGTAATGAAATTGTTGAAAAACTTTGGAAGTGGAATACATTATTTGTGAGGTTAAATGCTAGGCTTGCCTAATTAATTTCTTAGTTAGCATTTTCTAATAGGTAGCGGATAAAATTTCAAGCTTTATGGTTATTTTGATAGGTTTGCTTGGTATTGTTTAGGTTCTAGCTAATTTCTTTTGGAGCTTGGAAAATTAGGCTTTTGCAGGTTGCGAGGTAAGTAGCTTTTAATGGGATTTTTGGAAAATAATCATGTGCATAAACATTATTTTTGGGTCAAACACATTTTGGAAAATTAATGATGGAACTATGTTTTTTCTAAAAAGTGTTGTGCTGTGACCCTACTATTTATGATTATATATGAAAGTGCATATTTTTATTGCATATGGGAAATTACATGATTTGTTAGCATATAAAAGACTAGCATCTTGATTAAATTCTTGAGAATGAATTTTATGGATTTATTGCATTATTTGCAAAATATAAAGATGCTTTATCTTGACCTATGTTATTTGGGAAGTTAATACAAAATCATTTTGACAAGAAATGAGTTGAGGGCTTTGAGAACTTTGTGAATATCTTGGGCATTCAAATATTTTATGAAACTACTTGCTAGTGAATTATGTATTTTGAATTAAAGGTAATTTGTAAGCTCTTTACGTTCTACCCATGTGCTGTGACATGTAATTATTCGGTGATTACCTAGCTAGATATTATAGTTTGTGTGACATTGGTATCTTAGCACCCGTCTTTGTGACGGCGATGAGTTTCGTCTTTGTGATGGCATATTTAGTTCCGGCTGTGTGTCGGCAATGAGATCCGTCTTTGTGACGGCAAATTAGTTTCGTCTTTGTGACGGCGTTGTCATGTGGCCTTGGGTTTGGAATTGTATTGTTATTACTCACAAATTATAGTATGTAGTTTCATGAGAGCATTTTGAGAAGCTTTGTGCCATGTAATTTTATTCATTCTTGTCATATTCTTTTTGGAAATGGTTTTGTAGAAATTATTTGGAAATTCCCAAATTAAAACATGATTTGTAAATTGTTATCATCATGAAACTTGCATTTCCCCCACCCCCATTAATTATTCTACTTACTGGCTTCTGTCTCATTCCATTATTTTACAAACTTTTTCAGAGTAGGCAACTATCTTTTTTAGATAGCTTTTTGGTGGCTAGCAGTAGTTAGACTAACTGCTGATGGAGGTTGACTTTTGTGATGGAAATAATTGATGATATATAACTTAGATTAGGCTTGACCCAATTCTTTTGTATCTAATAGTTGTTATGCCTTTATTTTCCACTAATGGGACGAGTTGATGTTATGCAATTATTTATTCAGACTGCCATTCTTTTGTGACCAATAGTCATTGTATTTATTGCATAGAGCTCTGATTTACTTTGGGAGTATATTTAATGGAATTATTAGGATAATTATTGATGTTGGTATTTGTTATGATTTTATTTGGATTGAATTGCCAAAAGGAACAAATCTACAAGTACCTTTGAGACATTTTTCTCATTCTTTGGACCCTTTTAGGTTTGGGACGTGGCAATATATATATAATTGCAGTTTGCATCTATAAGAGTGTGCACAAATAATATTTAAAAAATTTTTAAAAAAAAAAAGCATGGCCAAATGTCCCATTAATCTTCAGTCAGGCTATTCGATTCTGGATCAAAATCCTAATAACCAAAATTATTATGGAGTCCAAATAATTTACTTTACACTAAAGAAAGTCATATTAAGGTTCACAAAAGAGAAGGCTCATTATTGTAGTCATGACCAAAACTTCCGCTCTCTCCATGGTGACAACACCTCCATGGCCTAAGGTTCATGTACCAATCCCATCTCTATTTCCATCCCTATCCCTATCCCTAAATTATCTTACAGTTTTTGTGTAAATTAAAAATTCAAGTCTTCATATCATTAAAAATATGTATTGCTCATAGGTGATTAAAAGTGCGGCCACAAGACACTGATAGAGGTCTATGGCCACAAGGCTCTTAACAACTGGTATAGACTTATAGTTGTGGTTATGGCATATCCCAAATGTCACCGATAATTTAATCTTTCTCAATTTTAAATTTTGTGTAGTTCAGTAGTATAGTTTGCTCTATTTTATTAGGATTCTATATTGGAAGTAGAAGCATTAGTCGCTGATGATGCCGAAAAAACCACCAGTGAGCCACACGGGCCTCGCACACTCAAAACAACACCTGCACAACACAAAAGCTGAAGACCTTAAGAGGAGTACCGGTATGGTTCCAGCCAAATATCCTCCGAAGGTCAAGTTAGAACTTCTCACAACTCTAAAGTGCTAGAGCGGGGTCAATTATGCGTACCTTGGCTTGTGAGGGTATTGGGGTTTTTATAGTAGTAGAGGGTGGACCTCTCTTCCTTGGAGTAGAAGTCTTTTCCTTATAGGAATCCTTATGAGCGTAGATTGCGGAATCCTTTCCTTATAGAACTCTAATATTGAACGTGGAAAGCAAGTCATCTTTTTATCATTCATGCGTGGTGATCAAGTCAAGAATACATTGAAGCCATCAGCTTTAGAGCCGTTAGCTTTGCCTACTCCCTCATTAGGGTCGTCAGCTTCGCCTACTGCCTCGTCAGGGTCGTCAGCTTTGCCTACGACCTCGTTAAGGTGGTCAGCTTTAGGGTCGTCAGCTTTGCCTACGACCTCGTTAGGGTCGTCAGCTTTAGGGTCGTCAGCTTTATTATCTTCAGCTTACTGCCTTCAGCTTACCCTTCAGCTTACTCCCTTTAGCTTACTATCTTCAGCTTACTACCTTCAACTTACTATCTTCAGCTTACCCTTCAGCTTACTATCTTCAGCTTACTATCTTCAGCTTACTACCTTCAGCTTACTATCTTCAGCTTACCCTTCAGCTTACTACCTTCAGCTTACTGTCTTCAGTATGCATAATAGAGCTGACGGGTCTTTGAAGATCAACTTTTATTTTTTCAATTAAAAATTCCCCTTATCAGTCGTAATGGGCCTCTTTCTCTTTGAATGTTCAAATAGTGTATAAAACACTATAAACGTTTAGACCCCCAATTACAATATTATCAATTCAAGTTTAATGTCAAACAATATATGTGCGGAAAATGAACACAAGCTAATAACATAATTGATAAACAATCGAAACCAATTAAAATCACATCCACAGCAGAAATTGAAAGGCAAAAATTAAGGAAAGAGAGATACAAACACAAAGACAACACAATGATTTGTTATCGAAAAGGAAACCGAAGCCCTTGGAAAAAAAACCTCTCCTCCGCCCTCCAAGCGATCAATAATCCACTAGAAAATGTAGTTAGGATACATGAATAGCAATAGAGCCTCCAAGCCTAATCTACCCAGTGTACCTAAGCCCTCCAAGCTTCTTGCTCCAATGAGGTTACGCCGAACCTTTGTCTTTTTTAGCTTACTGGATTCCGCTATAGCCCATAGCATCAACCAATAACCATTAGACCTTTCTAACTGCTTTCCAAAGCACCAAAAAGCCTTCTCACAGATATGGTATGGTGAGAAAAAGATTTAGGTAAGAACCTCTCAAGGATGTAACAATGGAGAGAGTAAGAGTAGAAGAATTTGAACAGTCTCTATGAAAAAATTATAGATGTGTCAATTTTGTTTTTCTCTAGGGTTTCTCTCTAAAAACTCTCTCTGGAAGCTCTCTCCATTTCATGGGTATAAGGGGTATTTATACTAGGGTGAGAAAGGAATGCGAAGAGTCAGTTTTTTCAAAACAGAGTTAGCTGGCGACTTGGCCTCACGACTTGACTGAGTTGCAAGTTCAAGCCGTGAGCTAACTAAATGGTCAGTTTAGACTTTTTGTCCTGTAGTGCAATAGTTGGCATGACGGTTCAGCTTCTCTGCATGCTTCGCTCGTGTGCATCATCTGGCGGCTTGCCAGTCGCAAGCCACCCGCGAGATCCAGTCATGAGTCTTTGCTTCACTACACATTATTGAGCATTTCTTCACACTATCTCACACACTACCCTCATATGATTCCCACATAAATACAAGGTTTCTAAGTGCTGAATTACAAGCAAATTGGAGGGCCAACATCCAAAGCAAATCATCAAAAGAAACCAATCCCATACAAAAATTTGACAAAAATTAAGTTTTCCCAACCTTTATAATGAAAATCCCAACTAAGAGCACAAAACTCTCCAAAACATAATCTAAAGATCCAAAACAATGAAAAGAGTTTAAAATTATCTTAGAGATATTAATGGAATGAAAAATTATTCAAATTGATTAGGTTTTGATGTAAAAATATTGAAAGAGGGGTTTTAGAGAGAATAGGAGAGGTTTAAAATAGGTTTCCCATGAAAAGCTCCTTAAAAAGCTGATTCTGGGTGTTTCGTGACTAGCAAGTCACAAGTAAGTCGCGAAAGCATTCTGTGTGAACTCATGACTGGAACTTGCGACTTGCAAGTCACCAAAACAAGTAGCCAAAACTCGCTACTTGTGAGAGTAGCCAAAATGAGTAGCCAAAATTTTTGACACCTATTTTTCAACACAAAACATGCTTAAATAATGAAAAACAAAGTAAGCATAAGACATGAACACAAAAGTGATAAAAATCACTTCCAAATACATATAAAATGATTAAAAATCTTTTTGGTTTAATCCTTATATAGATCACACACACATCATATTTAAACAAGTATAATCGAACAAATGAATAAGGCATTCATTGAACATTAGGCATGTGTGTTGTGTGTGTGTGTATCAAACGTGAAATAGTCCTTAGTTTAGGGTGAAGCTTAAATTGTCAACTCAATCAAGTCATACACAACTAGTACTAAGCCAAGTGGTCTATCTCACTTATAAAAATATGCATATATGATCTCCCATAAGAAAATGATTACATATCTTTGAAACTTTTCATTTGGCTTTTTTACAAATCATAAAATTTAATCATTTTGAATGAATACATTTCATTTTGAGATTGATGCTTGAAATTTTTTATATTTCAATTTGATGAAAAGCCTTTGGCTTTTTGGGCACCATACATTTTCAATACAAGTCGTTTTCCCTTTTTCTTAGTCAAATACTAGTATGTGGGACGGCTTTCACAGCTCATTATCTCTTTTCATTTTGAGATTTACATTGATTGAGCTCTTTAAGCAAAAAAAATAAAAGTGTGGGAAGATATATATGCAGAAGTCTATGCATGTGTCAAAACCAACATGACTATTAACTAATCATTCGTGACAAGTTTGAAGATCGATTTACAACAATTACACATAGATGTTAAGAGTTTTTCCCACAAAGATAGATGTGCATACAAAAAAATCTAAGCTTATAAATGCACTAAGCTATTTATACGAAGGTACAATGCCAAACTCACATGAGATATATGCTCAAACATATACAATTAAACTTTTTAAATTTTTCACTTTTTATGTAATTTTGGATTTTTTACTCACAATAAGCTAAAACATAAAAGTAAGATCAAATGCAAAAACAACACAAACAATGCATTTATGCATGATGCACAAATGCATGACAATGAAGCATCTAATGCATAAAGGGTCCTACAAAGATCGAAAAAATTATATCAAGGACCAAAAGAGCAAAAACTCAACCATAGGAACCCTTCCTCATCCAAACGGATTGATTGTTTAAAATGAGTATCTCATAAAAAGTGAGATAAGAGTTGAATGAATGAGAACTAGAGATGCACATAGACAAGGAGTTAAAAGCATTAAACACTTTCTTTAACAACATGTTATTTTCACTCAAATCCGGTTTACCATTTTTAGCACAACTTCCACGAAGTTCAAGTTTCTCTTTTCTTTTTATTCTTTTAAGAGCATGAAACTTAAAGTAATGAGGTCTTAGATGACCAAAAGCACCACAATGATGACAAACAATGTGTTTAGGTCCACTAGGCTTTTTAGGAAGGGATCTAGCCATATGATTTTGTTATCTCTTCATCTTACGACATTAAGGTCTTATATGACCAATCACACTACAATGGTGGCAAGTTGGAACAAACTTAGATCCATCCAAAGCCTTAGATTGAGACCAAAACGGAGGCTTTGACTTAATAGCCTTTCTCTCCACCTTTTGATTTCTTTTGTATGGAGGAATGTATACCAATTTATTCTTTGAGGTAGAACACACTATANAAGAGTTTGTGTTATGATTATATTTTATTGTATTCAACAAGTGATTATGAGTTGAGTGATTTATGACTTCTCTCATATTTCATTTGTTTGTTATGGTTTTGTCATAGATTGTTAAAGGGGGGAGATTGTTAGGACATATGTGGAACTTGTTAGAACATTTGTTATTATAGAATTGGCTAATCCTTTGACAAAATGCACTTTACTTGTAATTGAGTAGATCTAGGATGTGTTTAATACTTCAAGGAACAAGAGTTCAAGTCTAGTATTGAAGTCATGCAAGTCTTTCCAAGAAACAAGTAAAGAAGTACTGTTCATTAAACCTTGATAGATAGCTCGACAAATGTATCTATCGAGATTTAATGTTTAATTCTTGACAACTTTCGACAGAAGTTGTATCAATCAAGAATTATGAAATTTAAATTTCCAGATCTATTTTTCACGCATATCCAAGCTATTTGTGTAGGGTTTCTTTTCTCATAATTCTAGATATATATAAGGATTATTTTAAGAGCCATCAATGGTGATGCAACTTGATGCAAAGTGATCATTCACTTAAATTGTGACCAAAGACAATTTGCCCTAGTTCATCTCTCTCTTAAAGAAGCTGCTGCGTCTTTGCGTCAAGGGTTTTGTAACCAATGAGCTTTTTGATCTTCATCGTCTAGATGAACTGAAGGACTTTGCAGCCAACATCTTTTTTAAGTTAGTGTGTTAGTCACGTACTAGGATCTGTGCATCGATTGGTTAGTCACGTACTTGAAGTCATGCATTGAAAGGAGAATTAATACCGTTTGAACACATACATATTGTACAACCAACTCTTAATTTTCCCATCAATAGCCCTTAAAAATATAAACTACAAATATATAAACAAAAACCACGACATGAGGAGCACACCAAGCTTCAAATATGAGTAGTAATACGACTTTCTCAATCTTGCTTAGTTGTGGTAATAATAATTTAGATAATTCAAGACATGGAACAATATTAAATTATAACACTTTATTCTATTATCTTTTATGTTGAATCTAAACAAAAATTAATTGAAATATAAATGGATCATACATAAATTATATGTGAGATTGAATGACAATTTTAATCAACCAAAAATCACACCTTTAATTAAAGAAAAAAAAAAAATCACATGAACCCAAAAAAAAATTCTCAAAGAAAAAACATATAAAGTGACGAATTAAGATTTAGTAATAAGTTTTTGATGTAGTTGTCTTGAGACGTTTGTGAAGCATTTTGATTGGTAGACTCTTTTTTGAAGTTTATGTTACTTCTATTTTCTATTACTATTAAGAAGTATTAATCCTTAAATGGTGAAGGAATTGCAAGATATTGGCACTAATGATACAAATGATAAAGTTTGGTTTAAAAGAAAACTTTGGTGGTATTTACATGTCTGAAATAACGCATGTAGTTATACTACTTGTGATGTAGAACAAACCCCCTATGGCCTTTTTGGACTTCCAAGCGCGCCTAAAATTGCGCAAGGCAAAAAAATGCACTAATAAAAATCATTTGGCCGACAAAGTTGGAATCGCATGAAATTTGGCAAGCTGAAGCTAATTATACAAGAGAATTACATTAAATTAAACTGTTGATGCTAATTAGTGCAATTTTTGACCAACTCTACTCTATTCTCCCTCAATCCAAACTAATTATGAAAGAAAAAGGAAGGAGTTGTGAAACACACGTGGCATACTGAACCTTGTGGAGTATAATTAATGGGAGCAAAGATTATGATTCATCATTGTAGAAACTTTTGGCTGACTTAGAAATTTAGTCTCATGTTAATTATAGAAATGAATTTCGTCTCATGGAGGACCACATTATAAACTATAATGTGTTGAATGATTCATTAAATTTAATGTGTCCAACTATTGCCAGAGTTTTTTTTTTTTTTTTTTTTTTAAATATTTAAGAAAATGTCAAATTTTTAACTGACAATATTAAAGTCTCTATAAAGACTTTGATGCATCTTTCTAGTCTTTAAATAGACTTTGATTCTTCATCTTCGTTAATCTTATACAAGAAAGTCGAATTGCTTTTTTTTTTTTTTTAGAATTGTCTATGACCAGGAAACTTTTACCAGAAGCCGCGCCTACTCGTTTATGACCGAGATTGGAATATCGCTACTAGCTTTTTTGAGTGAAAGTCCTTTGGCATTTGATAGAAAATGAAACTTTTATTTATATATATAATTTATTAGAACCAAACCCTTGTAATTTTCTTTTTCATAGAATGTAATAATACCAAAGTCATGTAATTTTAAATTTCTTTTGAGCAAGTGATTATTTCATTCAATTGTTCAATAAAGAGATATATTCATAAAGGTTTCTTATTTTTCATAAAGAAATAAGTGGTGTCTCCATAAACACACACACCTAAGACATTCCTTGAGGATTTCTAAGCAAGTCAATATTGTACTAACATTTTAAACTGGTACCAGAAATTTTATAGGCATTCCAGATGGTATAGTAAAAAAATAATTAAAAATGTTTTTAAAAAATTAAAATATATTATTTGAACTAATAAATTGGGTTATTGAATTTAACTTGATATTATGACTTTAAAAAAAAAATTATATGTTTATAAACATACATACATAAACAAATATTATTTATGTACATATATGGATATTGGTAACTCTAAAATGATTCACTAGTATTAATTGGTACACAACATATTGTTCGTTTTTCCAAACTGAAACAATCATCGACATAAAATTGAAATATTGTCAGTTAAAAATTTGACATTTTCTTAAATATTTAAAAAAAAAAAAAAAAAAAAAACTCTGGCAATAGTTGGACACATTAAATTTAATGAATCATTCAACACATTATAGTTTATAATGTGGTCCTCCATGAGACGAAATTCATTTCTATAATTAACATGAGACTAAATTTCTAAGTCAGCCAAAAGTTTCTACAATGATGAATCATAATCTTTGCTCCCATTAATTATACTCCACAAGGTTCAGTATGCCACGTGTGTTTCACAACTCCTTCCTTTTTCTTTCATAATTAGTTTGGATTGAGGGAGAATAGAGTAGAGTTGGTCAAAAATTGCACTAATTAGCATCAACAGTTTAATTTAATGTAATTCTCTTGTATAATTAGCTTCAGCTTGCCAAATTTCATGCGATTCCAACTTTGTCGGCCAAATGATTTTTATTAGTGCATTTTTTTGCCTTGCGCAATTTTAGGCGCGCTTGGAAGTCCAAAAAGGCCATAGGGGGTTTGTTCTACATCACAAGTAGTATAACTACATGCGTTATTTCAGACATGTAAATACCACCAAAGTTTTCTTTTAAACCAAACTTTATCATTTGTATCATTAGTGCCAATATCTTGCAATTCCTTCACCATTTAAGGATTAATACTTCTTAATAGTAATAGAAAATAGAAGTAACATAAACTTCAAAAAAGAGTCTACCAATCAAAATGCTTCACAAACGTCTCAAGACAACTACATCAAAAACTTATTACTAAATCTTAATTCGTCACTTTATATGTTTTTTCTTTGAGAATTTTTTTTTGGGTTCATGTGATTTTTTTTTTTTCTTTAATTAAAGGTGTGATTTTTGGTTGATTAAAATTGTCATTCAATCTCACATATAATTTATGTATGATCCATTTATATTTCAATTAATTTTTGTTTAGATTCAACATAAAAGATAATAGAATAAAGTGTTATAATTTAATATTGTTCCATGTCTTGAATTATCTAAATTATTATTACCACAACTAAGCAAGATTGAGAAAGTCGTATTACTACTCATATTTGAAGCTTGGTGTGCTCCTCATGTCGTGGTTTTTGTTTATATATTTGTAGTTTATATTTTTAAGGGCTATTGATGGGAAAATTAAGAGTTGGTTGTACAATATGTATGTGTTCAAACGGTATTAATTCTCCTTTCAATGCATGACTTCAAGTACGTGACTAACCAATCGATGCACAGATCCTAGTACGTGACTAACACACTAACTTAAAAAAGATGTTGGCTGCAAAGTCCTTCAGTTCATCTAGACGATGAAGATCAAAAAGCTCATTGGTTACAAAACCCTTGACGCAAAGACGCAGCAGCTTCTTTAAGAGAGAGATGAACTAGGGCAAATTGTCTTTGGTCACAATTTAAGTGAATGATCACTTTGCATCAAGTTGCATCACCATTGATGGCTCTTAAAATAATCCTTATATATATCTAGAATTATGAGAAAAGAAACCCTACACAAATAGCTTGGATATGCGTGAAAAATAGATCTGGAAATTTAAATTTCATAATTCTTGATTGATACAACTTCTGTCGAAAGTTGTCAAGAATTAAACATTAAATCTCGATAGATACATTTGTCGAGCTATCTATCAAGGTTTAATGAACAGTACTTCTTTACTTGTTTCTTGGAAAGACTTGCATGACTTCAATACTAGACTTGAACTCTTGTTCCTTGAAGTATTAAACACATCCTAGATCTACTCAATTACAAGTAAAGTGCATTTTGTCAAAGGATTAGCCAATTCTATAATAACAAATGTTCTAACAAGTTCCACATATGTCCTAACAATCTCCCCCCTTTAACAATCTATGACAAAACCATAACAAACAAATGAAATATGAGAGAAGTCATAAATCACTCAACTCATAATCACTTGTTGAATACAATAAAATATAATCATAACACAAACTCTTGAAAAACTTTGCGAGAAAAGAGTTCATGGAATGATAGATTTTGACAACCTATCTTTTTGAAACACTTTAAACAAAACTCATTAAAGCATCTTAGTGTGAAACAGAAATAAAAGATTGCATACATAATAAGAAACATGTGTATAAAGAGAGAAAAAAAACAACACATGAAGAGATAGGTGAAATGATAACAACATCATCATATATATAAGATAAAGAAGTACAATATTTACTATCACTGAATGGTCACAAGACCGGTATACAAAAGATAATGTATCTAAAGAGAAAGAAAAGAAAAGATACATAAATCCTTACTATATCCCTCTAAAAAAAATAAACACTCCCCCTATCAAAAAGTCCTGTGCTAACTCTCCCCCTAAGTGCATGACTACTCTCAACCCAAAACAACTCCCCATTTTTGTCACAAATGACAAAGGGCAAGTCACTAAGAAGCGGTCATCTCCTCAACATCGGAAGAGTTAGCATCCTTATCCTCATCATCATTGTGATCATCCTCTGAAGCCTGTGGAGATAGAGAGGGAGATGGAGATGCGATGAAGCCACCCATACGAGCCTGTTATCATGTGATGCGACTAACATGGGTGTTCACTTGATAAACCTCAGTAGAAAGTGTATCAAAGTGAGCATCTATGCGCTCAAGCTGTGCCATGACGACCTCTAGCGTCACACCACCTGTGGAAGAAGAAGGAGCGGAGGTGGATGGAGTAGAATGGGCTGGAGGAGTCGCCATCTTAGTCCGTGGCCGCTTCAGTTGAAGTTGGACCTCGTTATATCGAACAGATGCCGCGCTAATGGCACCCATGACGATGAAGTGAGAAGACTCAGGATAAGGCGCAAAAAAATGGCAGATGACCTCGTGATAGCAGAAGGAAAGATAAATTTATTACGAGTCGTTGTATCCTTATAGACATCAATATGGGAGAAAATGAAATGAGAAGGAAAGTCTATAATAAGGTCCTCAATGAGGGAAAGCAAAAAGCAAGCTCGAGGCTCGATAATGGAGTTATAGTGAGACAAGGGATGGAGAACAAATGTCATTACCATGTTAAGGAACCTCGAACCTTTTGCAAAGCCCGAGAATGAGGTGTTTTGACAATCACCACATAAAGAAGGTGCCTCACAAAAAAGAGACAGAAGTTCATCTTTGGACACAGTCCTTAGACGTGGACTCGAAGGGTAATCAGGATACGATATCTTTGGAACGTGTAGTACCTCGGAAACAATCTTTGGAGTGACTACGATACATGTACCCCGAATGTGCGTAGCAAACTGAGGTATAGAGGTATCGAAACCACGCATGTTAGAGTCGAACTCCTAAATGATCACGATGGGACAACTCACAAGTATCTCACATAGAGATTCCCATCCCTGACTGTAAATGATAGTGGGTAGAGTAGTATTGGAAAAATTCGATAGAATCATGAGGTGCTCCAATTGAACACCATGTCTGGACAAGTTCTTCGAGAAGTCCTTTTGGGCATTCTCATCACGGAACTGAACGTAAAGAGGAGTAGGATCAGAAAAAGATGCCCTGGAACAAAGAGGGTTCCAAGACAAAGTGGTTTTGCACTTGGGTACCATGCACAAATTATGTGAGAGAGAGAGAGAGAGAGAGAAAAGCACCATAAAAAAGAGTACCAAATATGGAAATGAAAAGGTATGTATGCATGAACAATGCATAAGCATGTGATGTGAAAAGAAAAAAAAATCATGGGTTCAACCCAGTCCAATCTTAACAACACACAAGGTTTAACATATAAACACACATCTATAATGCATGAAACATTATGAAAATACAAATGTAATGCAATGCATGAGCATATAACAACATATAAGCAAAACCCAACCCAAAAATTTCATAAAATACTCATCAATTTTCAGAAACCCCAAAAAATTCAAGAAACCCCAAAACCTAGGTCTAAATGTGTGAAGTGCATGAAGAATGTGGGATAAAGAGATCACACCAAGTTATTTGAGACTTGAATAGGCCGAAAATCATGTGGGTTTGAGGTTTAGAGAGAGAAGAAAATGTTTGGGAGGTGAAAAGACAAGTTTCTATCAAGAGAGATAAAGAAAAATGAAATTTGAAATCATGCTGAAGCTATTTTATGAAAACGTGTCTGATGGATCGAAGATCTTTTGAGATCTATTGAGCACTAATTCTCAACAGATAAATCTATCGAGATGCTGTTGAAAATCTGTCGATGGCAACAATTCCTCGATGGATCATGAAAGTTCAAATAGCGTATAAAACACTATGAACGTTTAGACCCCCAATTACAAAAATATCAATTCAAGCTTAATGTTAAACAATATATGTGCGAAGAATGAACATAAGCTAATAACATAATTGATAAACAATCTACCAATTAAAATCACATCCACAGCAGAAATTAAATGGCAAAGATTAAGGGAGCAGAGATGCAAACATAAGGACAACACAACAATGTGTTATCGAAAAGGAAATCGAAACCCTCAGCGTAAAATCTCTCCGCCACCCTCCAAGCGGTCAATAAGCTATTAGAAAATGTAGTTGGGATATATGAATAGTAATAGACCCTCTAAGCCTAATCTACCTAGTGTACATAAGCCGAACCTTTGTCTTTTCAAGATTACTGAATTCCACTATAGCCCATAGCATCAACCAATAACCATTGGTCTCTTCCTAACTGCTTCTTAAAGCACCAAAAAGCCTTCTCATAGATGTGAGTATGGTGAGAAAAGGATTTGGCTAAGAACCTCTCAAGGATGTAACAATGGAGAGGGTGAGAGTAAAGGAATTTGAAAAGTCTCTATGTAAAAATTGTGGATGAGTCAATCTTGTTTTTCTTTACGGTTTCTCTCTCAAAATTCTCTCTAGAAGCTCTCTACATTTTGTGGGTATAAGGGGTATTTATACTGTGGTGAGAAAGGAATGCGAAGAGTCAGTTTTTCCAAAACAAAATTGGCTGGCAACTTGGTATCGCGACTTGACTGAGTCACGAGTTCAAGTCGCAAGCTAATTGAATAGCCAGTCTGGACTTTTTGTCCTGTAGTGCTACAGCTGGTATAACGGTTCAGCTTTTCTGCATGCTTCACTCGTGTGCTTCTTTTGGCGGCTTGCTAGTTGAGAGCCATCTGAGAGATCCAGTCGCGAGTCCCTACTTCACTGCACAATTCTTGAGCATTTCTTCACACTCTCTCACATACTAACCTTACATGATTCCCACCTAAATACAGGGTTTTTATATGCTAAATTATAATCAAATTTGGCACAAAATACAGCCAACAAGATAGTTGATTAAATTCAACTTTACAATCTCTTCCTTTGGCTATTCCGAAACAAAACCCTACAACAAAATCTAGACTTAACACATGAGTTGAGAACAGTTGAACAAAATTCACTCACACCTTACTCAAGAATCTGTGAAACTCTTGAACCATAAGAACAAGTATCTCCTAAAACACAACAACACAGTATGATCATTGTATGCCAAAAACTTGTAATGCATATGGAGTAAGCACAATGTGATCAAGCAAAAAGGAATAAAGCAATAGACCATGGCTTGACAAAAAACAAACAGTTACTATAAAAAGTGACCACAATGCTCATTCACACATGGAATGAACATCTAGACATGCAACTAATAAGCTCAATTGCAAAGTATCATTTGCATGTCTAACACTCAACCAATGCATAAACACTAGGTAAATGCATCAAGGATAAAAATCCAACAAGGGCACAAGAGTGATGTACTTAAAGAAAATGCAAAACATTTAACAATAAGTACTAAAGCTACAAAGCATGGGTACAAAACAAGCTACATGAGCAAAGGTACAAAAAATATATTTTAAATAGCTAAACATAATCATGAATTATGAGACTATGAGTAATGCAAAAACATAGTTAATATAGCACAAAGCTTTTTCTCTCTTTCTCCCTCTATCATATCACTCCCCTTATCATAAATCATAGGAGCTGTGATGAACTTGAAACATATATACCTGTAACTTGAAACCTTTGCATAAAATACATTAGACCCTCAAGGTAAAGCAAGTAATAAAAGGATAAGTATAGTGTAACAATTAAATTGCGATCAAGTAAGCATGATGTGAAACATGTGAGCAACTTGATCATACACCAAAACAATCATATAGACATGACTATAATGATCACATAGTAGAGGAAATGATCATCCAAACATGCAATCAATGAAGCATAATAGCAAAAGGAAGTATGCATATCCAACACAAAAACATGATGCAAAGAGAACAAAAAAGCATAGATACTAAATATAACTCAAAGCACCATAAAGCAAACAAGAAAACAAACATAAAGGAACACAAACAAAACAAAGTTTTCTTATTAACACAATGTCTTCTCCCCCTTGATATATGCATCTTCCCTATGGAATATCTTTGCTCCTACAACTGTGCACAAGAAATAGAATTTCTCCCACTAAGAATGTGCATAAGAGTCATATAGAAATGACAAAACTCTCTGATATACTGCTTTAGAGTATACTCTCTCCCTTTTTGACACGAATAGACAAAGGGTTCAAGGAGAAAAGAGGGTAAGAGACGAAGGTACGAACAATGTTAATGATGCATGAGTGGTGCAAGATGAATAAGAAAATGAAGCTCAAACCTAAGACAGAATGAAATGCTACACAGCATAAGGTAAACATGGCATGCTAGGATGAAGAAACAAGGTATAAACCAATGCAATGCAAGGGTAGCAAAGGTGTGTGCAAGAGGTGGCTATGTCCAATGCATGACCAATGCATGAAAAATGCACAAGTGGGGTAAGGTGTGTTTCCTAATGAGCAAACATGAGAAACCCCAAAGTTTGGTACTCAACAGAGTCCAAACAAGCAAGAAAATACCTAAGTGGCATTTTATCAAACACCTAGCATGTACACTATGAACAACAATGTGAAACAATGTATAAACATCATGAAAACCACCCTTTATACATGCTCTTTTTGCCACAAAGGGCCAACATCCAAAGCAAATCATCAAAAGAAACCAATCCCATACAAAAATTTGACAAAAATTAAGTTTTCCCAACCTTTATGATGAAAATCCCAACTAAGAGCACAAAACTCTCCAAAACATAATCTAAAGATCCAAAACAATGAAAAGAGTTTAAAATTATCTTAGAGATGTTAATGGAATGAAAAATTATTCAAATTGATTAGGTTTTGATGTAAAAATATTGAAAGAGGGGTTTTAGAGAGAATAGGAGAGGTTTAAAATAGGTTTCCCATGAAAAGTTCCTTAAAAAGCTGATTCTGGGTGTTTCGTGACTAGCAAGTCACAAGTAAGTCGCGAAAGCATTCTGTGTGAACTCGTGACTGGAACTTGCAACTTGCAAGTCACCAAAACAAGTAGCCAAAACTCGCTACTTGCGAGAGTAGCCAAAATGAGTAGCCAAAATTTTTGACACCTATTTTTCAACACAAAACATGCTTAAATAATGAAAAACAAAGTAAGCATAAGACATGAACACAAAGAGTGATAAAAATCACTTCCAAATACATATAAAATGATTAAAAATCTTTTTGGTTTAATCCTTATATAGATCACACACACATCATATTTAAACAAGTATAATCGAACAAATGAATAAGACATTCATTGAACATTAGGCATGTGTGTTGTGTGTGTGTGTATCAAACGTGAAATAGTCCTTAGTTTAGGGTGAAGCTTAAATTGTCAACTCAATCAAGTTATACACAACTAGTACTAAGCCAAGTGGTCTATCTCACTTATAAAAATATGCATATATGACCTTCCACAAGAAAATGATTACATATCTTTGAAACTTTTCATTTGGCTTTTTTACAAATCATAACATTTAATCATTTTGAATGAATACATTTCATTTTGAGATTGATGCTTGAAATTTTTGATATTTCAATTTGATGAACAAGCCTTTGGCTTTTTGGGCACCATACATTTTCAATACAAGTCGCTTTCCATTAGTCAAATACTAGTATGTGCGACGGCTTTTACAGCTCATTATCTCTTTTCATTTTGAGATTTACATTGGTTGAGCTCTTTAAGCAAAAAAAAAAAAAAGTGTGGGAAGATATATATGCAGAAGTCTATGCATGTGTCAAAACTAACATGACTATTAACTAATCATTCGTGACAAGTTTGAAGATCGATTTACAACAATTACACATAGATGTCAAGAGTTTTTCCCCATGAAGATAGATGTGCATACAAAAAAAATCTAAGCTTATAAATGCACTAAGCTATTTATACGAAGGTACAAGGCCAAACTCATATGAGATATATGCTCAAACATATACGATTAAACTTTTTGAATTTTTCACTTTTTATGTAATTTTGGATTTTTTACTCATAATAAGCTAAAACATAAAAGTAAGATCAAATGCAAAAACAACAAAAACAATGCATATATGCATGATGCACAAATGCATGACAATGAAGCATCTAATGCATAAAGGGTCCTACAAAGATCGAAAAAATTATATCAAGGACCAAAAGAGCAAAAACTCAACCATAGGAACCCTTCCTCATTCAAACGGATTGATTGTTTAAAATGAGTATCTCATAAAAAGTGAGATAAGAGTTGAATGAATGAGAACTAGAGATGCACATAGACAAGGAGTTAAAAGTATTAAACACTTTCTTTAACAACATGTTATTTTCACTCAAATCCGGTTTACCATTTTTAGCACAACTTCCACGAAGTTCAAGTTTCTCTTTTCTTTTTATTCTTTTAAGAGCATGAAACTTAAAGTAATGAGGTCTTAGATGACCAAAAGCACCACAATGATGACAAACAATGTGTTTAGGTCCACTAGGCTTTTTAGGAAGGGATCTAGCCATATGATTTTGTTATCTCTTCATCTTACGACATTAAGGTCTTATATGACCAATCACACTACAATGGTGGCAAGTTGGAACAAACTTAGATCCAATAGAGCGGGGTCAATTATGCGTACCTTGGCTTGTGAGGGTATTGGGGTTTTTATAGTAGTAGAGGGTGGACCTCTCTTCCTTGGAGTAGAAGTCTTTTCCTTATAGGAATCCTTATGAGCGTAGATTGCGGAATCCTTTCCTTATAGAACTCTAATATTGAACGTGGAAAGCAAGTCATCTTTTTATCATTCATGCGTGGTGATCAAGTCAAGAATACATTGAAGCCATCAGCTTTAGAGCCGTTAGCTTTGCCTACTCCCTCATTAGGGTCGTCAGCTTCGCCTACTGCCTCGTCAGGGTCGTCAGCTTTGCCTACGACCTCGTTAAGGTGGTCAGCTTTAGGGTCGTCAGCTTTGCCTACGACCTCGTTAGGGTCGTCAGCTTTAGGGTCGTCAGCTTTATTATCTTCAGCTTACTGCCTTCAGCTTACCCTTCAGCTTACTCCCTTTAGCTTACTATCTTCAGCTTACTACCTTCAACTTACTATCTTCAGCTTACCCTTCAGCTTACTATCTTCAGCTTACTATCTTCAGCTTACTACCTTCAGCTTACTATCTTCAGCTTACCCTTCAGCTTACTACCTTCAGCTTACTGTCTTCAGTATGCATAATAGAGCTGACGGGTCTTTGAAGATCAACTTTTATTTTTTCAATTAAAAATTCCCCTTATCAGTCGTAATGGGCCTCTTTCTCTTTGAATGTTCAAATAGTGTATAAAACACTATAAACGTTTAGACCCCCAATTACAATATTATCAATTCAAGTTTAATGTCAAACAATATATGTGCGGAAAATGAACACAAGCTAATAACATAATTGATAAACAATCGAAACCAATTAAAATCACATCCACAGCAGAAATTGAAAGGCAAAAATTAAGGAAAGAGAGATACAAACACAAAGACAACACAATGATTTGTTATCGAAAAGGAAACCGAAGCCCTTGGAAAAAAAACCTCTCCTCCGCCCTCCAAGCGATCAATAATCCACTAGAAAATGTAGTTAGGATACATGAATAGCAATAGAGCCTCCAAGCCTAATCTACCCAGTGTACCTAAGCCCTCCAAGCTTCTTGCTCCAATGAGGTTACGCCGAACCTTTGTCTTTTTTAGCTTACTGGATTCCGCTATAGCCCATAGCATCAACCAATAACCATTAGACCTTTCTAACTGCTTTCCAAAGCACCAAAAAGCCTTCTCACAGATATGGTATGGTGAGAAAAAGATTTAGGTAAGAACCTCTCAAGGATGTAACAATGGAGAGAGTAAGAGTAGAAGAATTTGAACAGTCTCTATGAAAAAATTATAGATGTGTCAATTTTGTTTTTCTCTAGGGTTTCTCTCTAAAAACTCTCTCTGGAAGCTCTCTCCATTTCATGGGTATAAGGGGTATTTATACTAGGGTGAGAAAGGAATGCGAAGAGTCAGTTTTTTCAAAACAGAGTTAGCTGGCGACTTGGCCTCACGACTTGACTGAGTTGCAAGTTCAAGCCGTGAGCTAACTAAATGGTCAGTTTAGACTTTTTGTCCTGTAGTGCAATAGTTGGCATGACGGTTCAGCTTCTCTGCATGCTTCGCTCGTGTGCATCATCTGGCGGCTTGCCAGTCGCAAGCCACCCGCGAGATCCAGTCATGAGTCTTTGCTTCACTACACATTATTGAGCATTTCTTCACACTATCTCACACACTACCCTCATATGATTCCCACATAAATACAAGGTTTCTAAGTGCTGAATTACAAGCAAATTGGAGGGCCAACATCCAAAGCAAATCATCAAAAGAAACCAATCCCATACAAAAATTTGACAAAAATTAAGTTTTCCCAACCTTTATAATGAAAATCCCAACTAAGAGCACAAAACTCTCCAAAACATAATCTAAAGATCCAAAACAATGAAAAGAGTTTAAAATTATCTTAGAGATATTAATGGAATGAAAAATTATTCAAATTGATTAGGTTTTGATGTAAAAATATTGAAAGAGGGGTTTTAGAGAGAATAGGAGAGGTTTAAAATAGGTTTCCCATGAAAAGCTCCTTAAAAAGCTGATTCTGGGTGTTTCGTGACTAGCAAGTCACAAGTAAGTCGCGAAAGCATTCTGTGTGAACTCATGACTGGAACTTGCGACTTGCAAGTCACCAAAACAAGTAGCCAAAACTCGCTACTTGTGAGAGTAGCCAAAATGAGTAGCCAAAATTTTTGACACCTATTTTTCAACACAAAACATGCTTAAATAATGAAAAACAAAGTAAGCATAAGACATGAACACAAAAGTGATAAAAATCACTTCCAAATACATATAAAATGATTAAAAATCTTTTTGGTTTAATCCTTATATAGATCACACACACATCATATTTAAACAAGTATAATCGAACAAATGAATAAGGCATTCATTGAACATTAGGCATGTGTGTTGTGTGTGTGTGTATCAAACGTGAAATAGTCCTTAGTTTAGGGTGAAGCTTAAATTGTCAACTCAATCAAGTCATACACAACTAGTACTAAGCCAAGTGGTCTATCTCACTTATAAAAATATGCATATATGATCTCCCATAAGAAAATGATTACATATCTTTGAAACTTTTCATTTGGCTTTTTTACAAATCATAAAATTTAATCATTTTGAATGAATACATTTCATTTTGAGATTGATGCTTGAAATTTTTTATATTTCAATTTGATGAAAAGCCTTTGGCTTTTTGGGCACCATACATTTTCAATACAAGTCGTTTTCCCTTTTTCTTAGTCAAATACTAGTATGTGGGACGGCTTTCACAGCTCATTATCTCTTTTCATTTTGAGATTTACATTGATTGAGCTCTTTAAGCAAAAAAAATAAAAGTGTGGGAAGATATATATGCAGAAGTCTATGCATGTGTCAAAACCAACATGACTATTAACTAATCATTCGTGACAAGTTTGAAGATCGATTTACAACAATTACACATAGATGTTAAGAGTTTTTCCCACAAAGATAGATGTGCATACAAAAAAATCTAAGCTTATAAATGCACTAAGCTATTTATACGAAGGTACAATGCCAAACTCACATGAGATATATGCTCAAACATATACAATTAAACTTTTTAAATTTTTCACTTTTTATGTAATTTTGGATTTTTTACTCACAATAAGCTAAAACATAAAAGTAAGATCAAATGCAAAAACAACACAAACAATGCATTTATGCATGATGCACAAATGCATGACAATGAAGCATCTAATGCATAAAGGGTCCTACAAAGATCGAAAAAATTATATCAAGGACCAAAAGAGCAAAAACTCAACCATAGGAACCCTTCCTCATCCAAACGGATTGATTGTTTAAAATGAGTATCTCATAAAAAGTGAGATAAGAGTTGAATGAATGAGAACTAGAGATGCACATAGACAAGGAGTTAAAAGCATTAAACACTTTCTTTAACAACATGTTATTTTCACTCAAATCCGGTTTACCATTTTTAGCACAACTTCCACGAAGTTCAAGTTTCTCTTTTCTTTTTATTCTTTTAAGAGCATGAAACTTAAAGTAATGAGGTCTTAGATGACCAAAAGCACCACAATGATGACAAACAATGTGTTTAGGTCCACTAGGCTTTTTAGGAAGGGATCTAGCCATATGATTTTGTTATCTCTTCATCTTACGACATTAAGGTCTTATATGACCAATCACACTACAATGGTGGCAAGTTGGAACAAACTTAGATCCATCCAAAGCCTTAGATTGAGACCAAAACGGAGGCTTTGACTTAATAGCCTTTCTCTCCACCTTTTGATTTCTTTTGTATGGAGGAATGTATACCAATTTATTCTTTGAGGTAGAACACACTATAAGCACAAAATTAGGTACCACAACATGATTTCAACAAATATTTTCATCATTTTTAGTAATAGGTTCAGCAATCAAACACTTGATATGCATATTAAGAGATTCATTTTCACATTTTAACTCATTAACTAGTTTGTTAAACAAAACAAATTTAGCATCCAAGTCCATATTTAAACATTCAAACTTTTTTAGCTTTTCAAGAGAATTTTCAACAAGTTTCTTATATTTCTCAACCAATTTGTTAGATTCATTGAGCTTAGCAATCAAATCATCCTTTTCAAAAAATAACTTGCTCAAATTCTTTTGAAACTTCTTAGCCTTTTTCTTTAAGAGTTTGTCATTTGAAATATCAACAACAGCAAATGATTCACGTAATATAGCATCACAATCATGAGGATTATCATTCATAGAGGTATTTTCACAAATACGTGACATGTTACATTCATCAACATCCAAAACATGCATAGAGGCATACAAAGCACTATCCATGGCAAATAAACACAAGAGATCAAGGATCACACTTAGGTATTTAAACCACAACTAGTGTACCCGCTTTTATACCAATTGAAAGTTCAAATAGCGTATAAAACACTATAAACGTTTAAACCTCCAATTACAAAAATATCAATTCAAGTTTACTGTCAAACAATATATGTGCGGAAAATGAACATAAGCTAATAACAGAATTGATAAACAATCTAAACCAATTAAAATCACATCCACAGCAAAAATTAAATAGTAAAGATTAAGAGAACAGAGATGCAAACACAAGGACAACACAACGATGTGTTATCAAAGAGGAAACTGAAGCCCTCAGCATAAAACCTCTTCATCGCCCTCTAAGCACTCAATAATCCACTAGAAAATATACTTGGAATACATAAATAGCAATAGACCCTCCAAGCCTAATCTACCCAGTGTATCTAAGCCCTCTAAGCTTCTTGCTCCAACGAAGTTACGCCGAACCTTTATCTTTTCTAGCTTACTAGATTCTGCTATAACCCATAGCATCAACCAATAACTATTGGTCCCTTCCTAACTGCTTCCCAAAGCACCAAAAAGCCTTCTCACAGATGTGGGTATGGTGAAAAAATGATTTGGCCGAGAACCTCTCAAGGATATAACAATGGAGAGGGTAAGAGTAGAGGAATTTGAAAAGTCTCTATGTAAAAATTATGGATGAGTCAATCTTGTTTTTCTCTAGAGTTTCTCTCTCAAAATTCTCTCTAGAAGCTCTCTACATTTTGTGGATATAAGGGGTATTTATATTAGGATGAGAAAGGAATTCAAAGAGTTAAAATGTTTATCACTCAAACAATGATCTCAAGTCCTACACGAAACTTCATAGAGTTGTCCCCTATCATTCACAACCACCACTTCACCAATTCTCGAATTCTAGTCTGGTCTTTGAAAGATTTATGCAACCAAAAATGATAGACACCAATACTAAGACAGACAATTAAGGAAACAAAAACGAATTCATTTGTTTTACCTATTGTTCTTTCTATATCGATCAATTACATTATTGTTCTTCAATATCGACTAATCACATTATCACCATCAAGCAGAAGAAGACTCCCTGTACAAATTGCTGTCCGAAACACATAGGGAAGCTTCCGAATCTTAACCTTCTTGTGTTTTTTAATCTCTATGTCAAACCAGATAGCACTTCTCCATGAGAATCTTCTTGCCATTCTTGTAAAACATTAGAGGATTGAAACACTTGACATTCTTAAACACTCCATCATAATCAATTTTATAAACCCGAGTCCAAGAACTCCCTTCCCCATATTCTTCCATCAACCAAACTTCAATATCCTTCTTATCAAGATTCACAACAAAACATAGCTTTCCATTCAATACTTCCAAACACGCTTCCCAAAAACCCCTCCACCCCATAGGTGGGTGGTTGGCGCAGCGTTGCAAAGTCCCAGAATTTCTCAATGGCAAGATCAAAAGCAAGAATGATCACCGAACCCTGCTTATTCTCAGCTACTAACCAATGCAAAGCTCCATTCACCGACACTGACTTGGAAGATATTGTCCACTCCTTTTTGGGCCATTGCTCTTTAATATTTTTCCATGACTTTGATTTAGGACTATACATCTTAACATCAAACTCTCTATTTAAAAATTGTACGACCCTCAACACCTTATAATCGTCGTTACGAGTATCATAGCCAAATCCTAAAGCGATCATAGTACTAGGAAAAGTTTTTTCTAACGTCGGCAACTTCCTGTACCTACGTATCAGTGGATTCTAGATAGCGAGTTCGCCCGTATTACTATGCACGAAAACCAAACCGTGGATTTGTTAGGTGGACATGTTTACACAGCGTAGCAGTGGTGGGTGGTGAATTTTCATGGGCTTGCCGAACTAATCGTCGTTTGGGAAGTGGACGGAGAGGTAATCAAATGGAACGGTGGCATGTTGTTGGTGAAGGATGAGGGTGCGATCTGTGTTGGACTCGATGGAGCAACGGAGGTGGAGATTGATGAAAGCTTGACTGTGGATTAGAGTGAACCATTGCTTGGAAACGCAGAGATAGCGTGAGAGAAATTTCACTGGTAATCGAGAGAGTATCTCAGCGATCACATTAAGCGGAAGAAGATTAAACATCGCGGAGGGGATTGTTAATTCCTATGAAACGAGAACTTGGGCAAGGCCAATATCGCTTTTCATCTATTTATTCTGTTTTTCTGGTTTTTATATATAAATTTTTTTCCACATTGAAAATTGAATTTTAACGTGATTACGATTGTTAATCTAGATGAGTAATGGTTAAAGTCCTTAAAAGTCGAAGACATTTATTAATTATTATCTAACTATGAGGTGAGATTGAAGGTTTTTAGTTAAAATAAAACTCTTAGTCCTAAATCGTTGTTGTATGATTAAAAATGATTGATTTATTTTTAATTAGAGTTTTTTAATGAGATTAAAGATATAATTAAAAGTTATAGATTCTAATGAGATTAGAATCCTTCTATCTAGTTTGATTAAGCATGTGTATTATTTTACTATTTAGTTTATTTTTACTACTATTTAATTTTTTTTTGCTACTATTTATAAGTCTCACTGTACTTTTTAGTACTATTCATGAGCACTATTTCAACTAACTTCTAATAGTACTTTCAGCAATAAATTTCAATTTGAGTAAAATAAGCAATATCCAAACAAACTCTAACCGTGCGTTTTGCCTAACGCGTTTTTGGCATTTTGCATTTTAAATCCGGGGTCCCATGGCACTATTTACAAACCAACCAAACTTGTGAACAGTGCTGTTTTGCATTTTGCGTTTGCCTATGTTTTGCATTTTACTACAATATTTTTAGCAATAAATTTTCAGTTTTCAACAAAATAAACGGTATCTAAACAAACTCTAAAAGTTTTTTTATGAAATTAAAACTCTGGTCAATTTCTATTTTCAATTTTATATATATACTCATGCCTTCTTTATGCAATATATGGTATGGCGGGACATTTTAAAAGCCCAATCTTGGTGTATAAGCCCAATCAAGGTCGTGAGGCTGAGAAAGAACTACATTTATTTTTGGGTTTTGCAAGCAGTGTAACAGATATGAGGCATATGACACTTTTTTTTTTCTTTTTGTTAATAATGATTTTAAAATTCGTTAATATTTGGTTTGGAAAAATATTATGCGAACTTATTACATTTGATTGTTTCTCTCTTGAACAATAACAAAACCTTATTCCTAAAATTTTTCAGTTGACTTTCATTTGGGCTTTGAAGTATTAAGGTTTTATCATATTCAAGTTGTTTGATCAAAGATCGAATAGTCATGAACTTTCAACCGGTCTTAGGATTTGGTTACTTAGTATGTCATCTAGTTGAAGAAGTTCACAAAATACTACTAAGCAGAATTGTCACTTTCCACATATATATACAGACAAGTGAAGTGAGTTGGGCTTAAAATGGGAAAATTCTGGTGACACAACTATTTGCACAACTTTGTGCACAACTTGCCCACGTGACAAGTTGTGGTTAGTGGAAGGGTGTTGGTGGGTCACCCCTCCACCAATCACAACTCGCCACGTGGGCGAGTTGTGCACAAAATTGTGCAAATAGTTGTGTCACCAAAATTACTCCTTAAAATGGTTTAAATGGCCAGAAAGTTATTATGTGCGTTGGAATAACATAATGTACAATTTACAAAACCACTATGTAAGGACATTAGCATAAGGCATTGTAAAATAACATAAGTGGCAAATTTTGCCCAATCAATCCAAAAAAACACCAACATCAACTTACACATCTGTTGTGCAAAATGTACTTTTGCTTCAGCACATGTGCAAATATACACAAGTATTGCCACTGTGCATTTTAAATTTGTATTTTTAAGAGATTGAAAAAAAGGGCAATTGGGTCTTTTCATGTGATGTCATCCAAAATAAAGACAAAATTAACAATGGGTGCAAAGTGTAACATAAGTTGTAGTTTATGGTGCTAGCTACGCATTTTGGTATTTTATGATGTAAAGTGTAATTTGGGGTATAATTCAAGATGACAAAGTGTAAGTTCTCCAAATAATATAGAATTTACATGTTTCTAAGCTGTCTTAAATTTTAAAGTATTCTTTTTGAACCGAGGGACTAAACTAATACCTATAAAACCTTTCTTATTATTGTTCTCGTTTTTACAGTGTGCAGTACAAACCTTCTTTTGGATGAAATTCTCAAATGGCTCCTAACAAGAATGATATGGAGTAGAAATTATACAATTGTTCCGGAATATAATGTGAGCCAATAGAAACCATCCATGATCGGAACCATTGAAGAATGAAAGAGTATTATAAATGATGATATACAAATCCGTCTCTAGACAAAACTCAAAACTTTATATGGGAATTTGGCAGATAAAAACTTTTCAAAATTTCATTTTTCTTTTTAGGAAAATTCGCATTCCTTTAAGTATAATAATAATAATAATAATTCTAAACTTTGGTAATGTGCTACTTTCTGTATTTCACCAACTAACATCAAACCAAGGGCAAAAAGTTAAGAGATTTGGAATTTCAGTTAACTCAACAGTAAAGTTTCTAATGGTTAGCTCAACAGTAAAGTTTCTAATGGTTAGTTTCTAATGAGATTCTATTAGTATTTTAGTCTGATGATTAAGAGTTATCATTAGAAGAAAATGATGTGCATGAAATATATACAATAAAGTACCATCAGATTTGCATAATTAGCCTTCCTTTTATATTATTTTGTGACTAATTATATATTATATTTGTTTTATGGAAAATAAAGGCTATTCACGATGAGAGGCTAAACAAGTCACAAGTTGAATGCGAGGTGGGCCAGGTCGATTATAAAGCAACTCAAGAGAAGAGAGCTTGCCATGAAGTAAAGATTCAGCCCAAAGAAGTTGAGCATCCAGCCCAGGCGAGAATTCAAGAAGAAGCCCAACATGCAATCCAACATGGATGAAGTTTGCTAGGAAAGAAACTCTTACAATCAAGCAATGAGATGTCCATATCACAAAAGAAATAGAAGTCAGCGTGTAAAGCTAGGCCACGAAGTCCCTTGCATGTGCGTGGGTTGGAAATATGAATTCCTTATTCTAATTGTATTAGGATTATAGCATATATAGTGGGTAAGGCGACTATTTTTGTATATAAGCCTCTAGGTCAATTTGTGTAACAGAGATTGTGAGGGCTAAATACATAGAGAGCTGCGGCTACCTCTTCCATGACAGTTAGTTTTAATTATTTTTCTAGTTTAATGTTTAGTATTTTATTTTAATTACCATGAGTAGCTAAATTTATAATTAGAGTTGAGGATGAAACCTTGTTAAGGATTATCATTAATATTTATGTGATTTTATTTTTTCTACAATAGTTGTTCTTTAATATGGGATTCTAGATATGGGATTCTAGATATGAGTTCAATCATATTTTTCTCATGATTTAGGATTTGTCTTAGTTAATTTAATGCTTGGTTTATTATTTCTTGATTTTAAAATTGGATATCTCTTATAATTTGTTTAGTTACGGATACAATTGATGATTTGATTTTATAACTAGGAAGCAAATTAAGAAGAGCATGCTTTAGATATTTAAATAGAAGTTTTAATGAAAATATTTTCCATGATAGCAAGATTGATTTCTAGATTATCATGCAGTAGTTGGGAAAAATTAATGATTATAAATATATGCTGATATGACTTACAAGACGGATTCCAAAACCTTAATTCTTGACTCTAGATTGTTTACATCTTGTATAAAAAAAAAAAAAAAAAAAAAGATTGTTTACATCTCTTTACTGCTTAATATTATATCTTTGCTTAGTTTAATTATTTTTTTAGTTTATTTAATTTCAAACCAACCATTTTTTATTAAAATAGATTAGGATTAATTTGGTTAAGGTTTAATTAATTTTCCTACGTTCATTCAAGTCCCTGAGAATTCGACCTCGTTCCTGTCAAACTATACTTTTGTACGGTTTGTACATTTGTGAGTATTTTAAAATTTCACAATAGCAAACACCATAGGTTAAAACTCTCTCTCTAAAAAAAAAAAAAAAAAAAAAAGGCAAAAAGCTAAAAAAGAAAAATTTAGCCAATATGCCAAATCACTCATCAAGGGCAGAACCAGGAATTTTTTCTTGGGGGCAAGACTAAAATATTATTTTGAATCAAAATTCAAGAAAAAACTCCAAGCACTACAAGAGCATCATATCTTTCTAAATGCTTTTGAGAATACACATTTTTTTTAGTTTGCAATACACACGTATAAAAAATATTCAAAAAAAGAGCTTAGCATCTTGACCATAAAGTGGCGATGTGGCATTATGCTACAAGAGTAAAACATTTGGCATCAAATTTAGCTCCTCTTTTCTATCAAAAAAAAAAAAAATTAGCTGCTCTTTAAATAATCGAATGACTAAACATACCAATATAACAAAAAAAATGTATTCATCAATGGATAATCAATTGGCTTTATAAATTAAAATGAAAAAAAAAAAACTAAAATCATAAGCTATAGGATAAAATAAATGGAAATTGAACTGAAATATAAATATTAAAAATATATATAAGAAAATTTTTGTGCCTCCCATGATTTAAAACTACTTTCCCTTAAGTTCAATCAAGAAAAATATTTATTAAAAAAAGTAATTGAATAAGAACGTGACTATGAGATTACTAAATTGTTTGAAGTCAATGAAGAGTGAGACTAGAAAAATTGCGCCAAGATGAGACTTTTTTAGAATTGAGTGGTTGATGGCTGAAAAGTAAAGTACTGAGAAATGGAAATTAATTACTAGAGTTGAATGAAAAAGAAGATAGTAAAAATAAAATATAAAAAATAAAAAGGAAGTGTTGATTTGCTTGCCAAGTGTAGTGGCCATATGTGTTTGGGAAAGCAATTTTAACGCTTGAAAAAAATCTTGGGTGAGACGGGCGAATGCACCCGTCTCACAAGATAACATCTTTGAGGCTTGAAAGGGACATGGATAGGTAGGGCCATGCCGTAAGGGAGGCAGGGCAAGCAATTTCCTTGGTGGAGGGCCAACTCATAAGAGAAAAAGGCATATTTGTAGGGGCCATGGCCCCCCTGTTATACACACAGTTCTGCCCTGTCACTCATTCAAACAAGTAACAAAGATGTTTCCTAAAAAAAAAACAAGTAACTAAGATAGTATATACGTGCTAATTAAGTTGAAAGTCGTGCATATTTGTCAAGGTTTTTATTTCCAAGTCCCCAGTTTGACCATACTAATTGAAAAACTATGGTTACCTCCAAGACTTGTGTTGAAGAAACTTTGTTTCCACATACGACACAAAACAAATAATGCAAAAATCTATACAATCAATTCGGACACCGAACCAAGGAAGTCGATACCGTACCGGTACCGGCCGTACCGGTTGCATACCGGTATCAAAACATTAACGTTTCGTACCGGTTTAAATACCGGCCGTACCGGCCATGTACCGGCCATATCGGACAATTTCGGGCAATACCAGCCGGTACAGAAAAAAGTTTTTTTTTAATTTTTTTTTTTTAGTTTTTTAATTTTTGAATTTTTATTAGGATAGAATGATAACTTATTTGCATTAACTTATTATTATTATTTGTTTTCTTAGTATGCAATGGTGACTTTTAAGCTTTCTATTTTTTATATTGTGTGTTTTTTTTTCTTTTAATTGATACTAAAGTCTAAAATTATGAATAATTAGTTTTGAATTGAGGAAATGTTTTATGGTAAACTTTTATATTTATTATAATATATATACACACACAACGACTAAATTTCTCGGTTCGAAATAAGTCAAACAAGTAAAATAGTGTCACAAATGTGAATTTGTATTGATGAATGTGTGGTACAATTCTCTGTAATTACAAAAGAGTGATCCTCTGATTCGATCTCCTTGAAAGATTTGTTAATTGGATTTGTGGTAATGTGATTTTCACTTGAACACAAAGTATCCTTCAATTTGGTTGAAGGATGGATCGAAGATTGTTGAAACGAAATTACAATGAATCTCTGGCTATGAGCTTGTTAGAAATCCTTTGTTCTTCACGTTCTTCGTGTGTTCTTCGTGTGTTCTCCGTCTTCGAAGGTTTGCGGTGGAAGTTCTTCGGTGCTTTAGAGGCTTGAATCCGTAGAGTTTCAATGATTTGTGGTTTGTTGAGGTTTCTGGAGGCTTTTGAGCTTGATTCCAGTGAACTTTGAGATTTAGGAATATGATTTGGATGATTCCTTTTCGAATGTTCTTGGTATTCGAAGGTTTGTGGTGGAAGTTCTTCGGGGCTTTAGAGGCTTGATCCGTAGAGCTTCACTGTTTTGTGATTTGTTGATGTTTCTGGAGGCTTTTGAGCTTGATTCCAGCAAACTTTTGGATCTAGGCGGATGATTTGGATAATTTTTCTTCGAATGTTCTTCGTATTCGAAGTTGAAGTTCTTGAAGTTCTTGGAGGCTTTAGAGCTTGGTTCCGGCAGAGCTTCTGGACTTCTGAGTGCTTCCAATGGCCTGGTCCTCCCTAAATGGCTTAGGAAGCCTCTATTTATAGGAGTTTTGGGGTAGGTAAGTGACACATGGCGGGGCTTGATTGGTGACACATGGCAGAGTTTGATTGGTGACACGCGGCAGAGTTTGATTGGTCTGCTTATGTCATCGCTTACACGTGCGAGGCTGATTGTGTCATCGCTTACACGTGCGATGATGTGTGATTGGTCTTTGCAGGACACTTGGCGAATTTCTATTGGCTTCTGAATAGTAATGGTAAAGCCTAACAGCAGTATGTGGTGCTCTGTAATTGGCTGCATTTTGTGGTCTTGGTAGTGTGATGTGTCAGCTTGTGATAGGTCGGGAATTTTCCCCCTCTACACACACATCAAGGGCAGAACTAGGAATTTTTGCTTGGGGGCAAGACTAAACTATTATTTTGAATCAACATTCAAGAAAAAACTCCAAGCACTACAAGAGCATCATATCTTTCTAAATGCTTTTGAGAATACAAATTTTTTTTAGTTTGCAATACACACGTATAAAAAATATTCAAAAAAAGAGCTTAGCATCTTGATCATAAAGTGGCGATGTGGCATTATGCTACAAGAGTAAAACATTTGGCATCAAATTTAGCTCCTCTTTTCTATCAAAAAAAAAAAAAAAAAATTAGCTCCTCTTTAAATAATCGAATGACTAAACATACCAATATAACAAAAAAAATGTATTCATCAATGGATAATCAATTGGCTTTATAAATTACAATGAAAAAAAAAAAAAACTAAAATCATAAGCTATAGGATAAAATAAATGGAAATTGAACTGAAATATAAATATTAAAAAATATATATATAAGAAAATTTTATACAATGAAAAAAAAAAAAAACTAAAATCATAAGCTATAGGATAAAATAAATGGAAATTGAACTGAAATATAAATATTAAAAAATATATATATAAGAAAATTTTTGTGCCTCCCAAGATTTAAAACTACTTTCCCTTAAGTTCAATCAAGAAAAATATTTATTAAAAAAAGTAATTGAATAAGAATGTGACTATGAGATTACTAAATTGTTTGAAGTCAATGAAGAGTGAGACTAGAAAAATTGCACCAAGATGAGACTTTTTTAGAATTGAGTGGTTGATGGCTGAAAAGTAAAGTACTGAGAAATGGAAATTAATTACTAGAGTTGAATGAAAAAGAAGATAGTAAAAATAAAATATAAAAAATAAAAAGGAAGTGTTGATTTGCTTGCCAAGTGTAGTGGCCATATGTGTTTGGGAAAGCAATTTTAACGCTTGAAAAAAATCTTGGGTGAGACAGGCGAATGCACCTGTCTCACAAGATAACATCTTTGAGGCTTGAAAGGGACATGGATAGGTAGGGCCATGCCGTAAGGGAGGCAGGGCAAGCAATTTCCTTGGTGGAGGGCCAACTCATAAGAAAAAAAAGGCATATTTGCAGGGGCCATGGCCCCCCTGTTATACACACAGTTCTGCCCCTGTCACTCATTCAAACAAGTAACAAAGATGTTTCCTAAAAAAAAAAAAACAAGTAACTAAGATAGTATATACGTGCTAATTAAGTTGAAAGTCGTGCATATTTGTCAAGGTTTTTATTTCCAAGTCCCCAGTTTGACCATACTAATTGAAAAACTATGGCTACCTCCAAGACTTGTGTTGAAGAAACTTTGTTTCCACATACGACACAAAACAAATAATGCAAAAATCTATACAATCAACTCGGACACCGAACACCTAAGATAGAAAGAGAAAGAGTGTTTGGAGATAGAATTTGTATGTTTTTTTGTGTGTGATGTATAACCCCTCTATAAATTAAGACTTGAAGGAGACCTCTAATTAATGAGAAATTATCAATTTCTCCTAATTAAGCGCTCCATTTTCTTCAATTTATCCACTAATCAAGCATGTCTCATGTTAGTGGAGGGATTCCATTGGATTCGCTATTCCCTAGTAAGTTTAAGGTAATGGTCAACTCGTCAAGGCCTTCAATCACGGCCATAAAAGGTCCCCCAACACGTGTAGCTTAGTAAATTAGTTGTGCTTAGTGAAAGATGATGTATTTCTTACGCAAGGATGGAAAATTCATACGAAAAATCTCATAATGGTAAAAAAAGATAGGATCCAAGGGCTTTTGAAATATTATCTAATCAATACTTACCTAGTAAACACTGAAATAATTCCTGATATTAGATTTCTTTTCATTTTTGTTGTCAAATCACCGATTGTACCTGTTCTTAGTCCATACATGCTTACATCAAGATTTGGAACCCAAACCTCTTTTCTAAATAGTTTACTGGAGTGTGAATGGTAATTAATAAATTGAAGTTACATGCACACATATTCACATGCCCTCCTTTCGGACTTTCATGTCCTACATAGTATATGAGTAATATTCATTGGAAAAACCAAGATCCCTACTAAACCGTTACTAAATGCAGTATTACTTCTCTCCCTTGTTTTCCCAATTTGCATTTCTCTTGATACAATAACACCAGACCAGCCCATCAAGGACGGTCAAACTCTACTCTCAAACCAAAAAACCTTTGCACTTGGATTTTTCAGCCCCGGCAATTCCAACCGCCGCTACATTGGAATTTGGTATTACCAAATTACTGAACAAACTATTGTGTGGGTTGCAAACAGAGACAATCCTCTCAATGATACCTCTGGAGTTCTCTCTATCAACGATCAGGGAAACCTCGTTCTCCACTCCCAAAACCGGACCATTCCCATTTGGTCTGCTAATGTTTCTGTTTCAGTCTCACCCACAAACAATTCTATGGCTCAGCAAATCTTGTTTTGGTTCAACAAGACAACCAAGGGGTGAAGTTATGGCAAAGCTTCGATTATCCTACCAATACTATGCTTCCACTTATGAAATTGGGGTTGAACCGGAGGACCAGGCTAAACAAGTACCTAACATCATGGAAATCCAAAGATGACATGGGAATTAGCAATTACTCATTAGGGTTGGATCCAAATGGGTATCCCCAGTTTTTCTTCTACATGGATCGGGTTCCGTTATGGCGACTCGGATCTTGGACCAGCCAAGGATTAGGTGGTGTACCCGAATTGACACCTAAATTTTTTAATTTCACCTTCAATTTTATCTTTGTGAATTATCAAGATGAGATCACCCTCATGTATTATACAACTGATCTCAAAGCTCTCCCTAAACCTAGATTCGTTCTCCATGAATTAGGAACATTGCAATTCTTCATTTGGTCTGAGAGTAGATGGGTGGGGATCCCGTTAAAATTTGAGTATTGCGATAAGTATTTCCTTTGCGGTCCAAATGGTTACTGTGATCAGTATAACGTGGACAAGTTTGAGTGCATGTGCTTACCTGGGTTTGAACCCAAGTTGCCCCATGATTGGTACTTAAGAAATGGGTCACATGGGTGCGTGAGGAAGCAAGGAGTGTCCACGTGCAATACTGGAGAAGGATTTGTAAAGTTGGCACATGTGAAGGTGCCCGACACTTCAAAAGCACTTGCAAACATGAGTTTAAGTTTGGAAGAGTGTGAGCGAGAGTACTTGAGGAATTGTTCGTGTACAGCTTACTCGAGCACAAGTGAGAGTGAAGGGATTGGATGCTTGAGATGGCATGGGGAGTTGGTGGATACAAGAACATTTTTTGATGTAGGACAAGATTTATACATACGCATGGATGCTATTGTACTAAGTATATTTTATTCTTTTACAAAGCTTCATCTATTGGTCTTTTTGACTTCATATAATGTTTTTGAATTTACAAAATATGTGACACTGCCAAATACCTGCCCCAGCAATAATGCCTGATGCTAGTGACGAAAATTTTGTCCTATGAGTCTAGAGTTTTAATTTGTTTCACTTAATCATAGTCAATAGAATATAGATGTTACCTTGTTGTCTCCAACTAACAAGCAATGAAACAAAAATAGTACATTAAGTTATTTGCACTCACATAGTTATGCCCAAACCTGTGGTATCTTGGTGTTTATGCAGAGGTCTAGAGTAACCACTTTTGTCGAATTGTAGGGGTTTGGAGTTATCACTTTCGTTGAATTGTAGGCATCAGCATAATGGAGATCATGGGCTAACGGCACCAAGATTACAGGGTTCAATATTCCTACACTTAGTGGTTGCAAACCCCATAATTAGACTACTTGGGCATAGTAGGATGACTAACGTCAGGTAGATTATTGGGTCTTGCGCAACGGTTTTTACACCTGGGCATGGTAGGATGACTAACTTCAAGTAGATGCCCTTACTCTTCCATCTTTAGGGATAACAAAAGAGTGGTGAAGCCAGACTACTCAATAGGATGTTTTTAGTCGAAGTGGAACAAACAAACAGATTCACCAATTCGGAAGGGTTAATCTTGCACGACGAGTTGAGCTTGTGGTTTTAGTTCTCTGAAGCTAGCTAGTGAAGCTAATGGGTAAAGCTGACTAATAAAGCTGACTAAAGAAAATATTCCCCAGTAGTTAGCACGTAGGTGACGAATGAGAATGTAGATGATGGATGAGCATGTAGGTGATAAGTACTTGTAGAAATATTCCTTATCGTTCACAATGGCTATCTTCTCTTTTTCATACTTTATTCTAAACCCATAAGCAACGTGGGCACAAGTCGAAATCGTTTAAGATTTGCATGTGCCTAATATCAAATGATTTTCTATAATTAGATTCATCACTTGTGTCCTACTACATGACACTTGTTCAATCTGACATTTGTTGACATATAAGAAAAAATATTTGTGCTTTTTTATTTCTTTTTCTTTTGATAAGTGAGTTTTGGCATCCGAAAGAGAATCACAGGTTCTCCTTACACCCATTGTTTCCTCCTACTCATTTTTCTCTCTAAAACTACATCAATATTAATTATTTATGTTCGATATACTTCTCAAATTTATTGATGTCATTATAAATAATATATATATATATATATATATATATTTTAAAACATTAGCTCAATATGCTAAGAAAAATGGTCTTCATCGGAAAAAGACGATGTTGGCAATTCTAGGAGGTTTTGATGCTGTAATGTTTCTTCTTGTGGGGATCTCTATTGTGTATTGGTTGGTAATGAGGAAAAAACAAAGTAAACAAGTCTTTACTCTCTCTTCTTTATAAAGTAGCTTCCTTTTCATCTATTTTTTTTTTTTTTTTTTGGTCAGCAAGGAGATAATATTAGATTAGGAAATTATAAGTCTGTTACAAAACACACTATCCGCTAGAATTCTTTCCACCACAGGCGGTGGATACAAAAATACAACATACGAGCTTTATTATTAATGTTGGTGAACAAAATCCCTAAAGGCAATTCTAACAATATATTTGGGAATTGAGAGTTTTGCTTTGTTTTGTGTGTTTTTTTGAGAATGGGAGTATTTAAAAGAATGTGATGGAACATGGTATAGGTTTTTTTTTTTTAGTATAAGAATTTATAAAAGAATGAATGAAAAAATAGAAAGAAATTTAAAATTTTACTAGTATGCATATCCTTTATCTTTTATTTGCTTTTTTCAAGATATAGATAAAATCAATATATTATTTCCATTTCATTAATGGAATAAGTGTTCTAAAATACTTAGGAGATTATGTAATGGAATAAGAATTCAAGAGAGAGAGAGAGAGAGAGAGAGAGAGAACTAGAGCTTGGTGTGCCTTGGTATTTGTAAAAGTTAAGAAAAATGTCTTCATACAGTCTACTACAAAGAATTGTTAACAAACATGACCGAAATTACAAAATGCATTATTTTCCCTTGAAAGCAACCAAGTGGGATTTCTTATTACTGAGGAACTAAAAATTATAAACTTAAATTCTTCCTCTTATTTTCCTCTGTTTCATTCTTTTCTTTGAGTTATCTGCTCAGTTTCATTAGATAGGGCTTTGTGTGGGAATTCATGATTGGAGAAAGGTAAAAGTTTGGCTCGAATTATGTTCACAGTCTTAAGCTTCAACTCCCAATAGGAAGATGACACTCATCCTTGTCATTACAAATGACAAGGACGATTGTCATTTTTCTAATGGGGGTTGAAGCCTAAGGCTTCAAACAATGTTTGGAGGCAAACTATGTCCTTCCAGAAAGGTGGTAACTTACATTATTTGTTACTTATTTTATGACAGGGAAGAATCAAAGCATTGCTTCCCATTTTCCAAACTTTGAAGACTCTCCAAGTAAAAGGGACCTCAATGGAACTAGAAATTCAAACTTTCCAGTGTTTGATTTAAGAACAATTATTGCAGCCACAAATAACTTCTCTGTGTCTAACAAGCTTGGTAAAGGTGGTTTTGGCTCAGTTTATAAGGTATTCTTCGTGAACAAGTACCTAAAATTGCATAATCTTATTTCAAGTGTGTAAATGGATTAGAAAGGACATCCTAAATGTCTAGGGGTATTCACTGAGCAAGAATTTGTTAAATGAAATTAGGCTTGCCCAAATAATGCACTAAGTTGTATTTCTCTCAATAATTGTGCACTATGACAAAATGAAATTTAAATTTTTTTTTTTTTTGATATAATGAAATCTGAAATTTAATTTCAGGGTTTGCTACAAAATGGGATGGAAATAGCAGTGAAAAGACTATCAAAATATTCAGGACAAGGAATAGAACAGTTCAAAAATGAAGTAGCACTAATCGCTAAACTCCAACACAGGAACCTTGTGAGAATTTTAGGTTGCTGCATTCACGAAGAAGAGAAGATGTTAGTCTATGAATACTTGACAAATAAAAGCTTAGACTCTTTCATCTTTGGTATGTCTTCTTTTCACATAAAATTAACTCATCATCACCAGAAAATGGTCCTCCAATTACAAACATATCAATTCCTACTAGTGAGATTATATAAATAACCAAGTAAGCACAAATGCAATCTAATCCAAGTTCTCACTTCTTCATTTAGATGAAACAAAAAGGTCATGTTTAGATTGGGAAAAGAGATTTGAGATTATTTGCGGAATTGCTCGAGGGATCTTATATCTTCATCAAGACTCAAGATTAAGAATTATCGATAGAGATTTAAAGGCCAGCAATATTCTTCTCGATAATACTTTGAATCTAAAAATTTCAAATTTTGGTATGGCTAGAATTGTTGGGGGTGACCAAATTGAAGCATATACAAATTGCATCGTTGGAACATAGTAAGTTTGCCAAATTGCAAAGATATATTTATAGTTTCTGCCCAATTACTTGACTAACATTTTCATATCTAGAGACTAACGTTTCCATATCTAGAAAGAGTACAAATCGCAGGCCTCTCTAAGAAAAATATCTAGAATATCTTTATAATTCTTTATTATCTTATGCTACTTCTAATGTAATATGCCATGTTCTTGCCCAATGGAACATTTTTAATCTTTTTTTTGTTAAATAATAAGCAAGGGTCAATGGATTTTTTCTTTTTCTTTTTTTACGCAGTGGTTATATGTCACCAGAATATGCAATGCAAGGACTATATTCAATAAAGTCTGATGTATATAGCTTTCGGGTTTTGCTATTAGAGATAATTATTGGTAAAAAGAACAGTACTTATCATCCTAATGGTCCTCCCTCAAATTTGATTGGACATGTAAGTACGAGTGCAGACAATGAGTACTAAATTTAGCTTATATTATTTAGCCTGATGTGATGAATATATTGTCAGCAGATTTGGGACCTATGGAGAGAAGGTAAAGCAATGGAAATTGTTGATCCATCACTTGGTGAGACATACCCTTCTATTGAAGTTTCAAGATGCATTCAAATCGGGTTTTTGTGCATGTAAGAACATGCAACAGATCGGCCAACCATGTCAGCAATTGTTTTCATGTTGGGTAGTGACACGACTCTTCCTTCTCCAAAAGAACCTGCATTTACTTTGAAGAGTACTTTCAATAATAAAGACAAATTAAATGGTGAAGCGGCTAATTCTGTAAATGAAGTAACAATTTCTGAAATTGATGGTCGCTAAAGCACCACTCTACTTGGAGAAATGTACTAATATGCCATTGCAACATAAGATTGACTTCCTTGAAATCTACTCTACAGACTACACTATTATTTTCTTGTAGAAACCTAAAATGTATAATCATATAATACATCATTGCAAAAAAGAAGAAACTGTATAACACGACACAAAATTTCTATAAAGTGCTTTTTGAAAATTAATACACCAAGAATTAAATGCATATGTTTTGTGTGGATAACATCATTGGTTTCCAAAGAAGAAAAATAATTATGAAAGCTATTCGAATTTAGAAAAGGAACACTAATCGCATTATGTACAAGTAAATTTTAATTTCGATTTCAAGGTGTTATAATCAAAATGGAATAATCCCCTTTTGAATTGTGCTGTTAGAGATATGTTTGACATATTAGCCTAATGTAATAGGCCCAAACCCATACCTAGTTGTACTAGTAATCTAGGATTTAATCGCCTATATATACTCATATTACGGTTCATTGTAACATAGGTTCTAATGTAATAGGCCCAAACCCATACCTAGTTGTACTAGTAGTCTAGGATTTAATCGTCTGTTTATACTCATATTACGGTTCATTGTAACATAGGTTATTGTATTACACTCTTACATAATAAAAATGTAGCCCTCAAAAGTTTCATTTGTGGACTTAGGCCGACAAGGCTAAACCATGTAATCCTCGTATTTTCAGTGTTCCTATTCTATGCTTCATTTTCTGCATCCACTCTAGCATATACAACTTGATATACACATCACATTGCTAATATATTTAATGTGCAAAGTCTATTGAAATGCTCTGCCTCCTGCATGACTAATATGTAATTAAAAAAGAACACCTGAACAAGATTAGCGAAAAAGTTAGAACAATACAATTCAAGGGTAGATCATCTTTGTATAGCATGATAAAGTGAGAGAGAAATAGGTAAGAAGAGTTATAATAATTTCATATTGAGAAATGCTAGTACCACAAAATACTTTACAACTTGTTACGTGGTGAGTTGTGACAGGTTAAGATGTGGACTCACATGGACCCATTATTTTATCTCCATCACTCACAACTTGCCACGCGACAAATTGTAGCAAAAGTTATGAAGTGTTTTGTGGCACTAGCATTTCTCTTTCTTCTTTTTCACTTAAAAGGTACAATTCTACTTTTGCAGTCACTTATTTATTTGGGCCTAAGCAAAAATTAATTGTTTGGATTTAGACTTTAATTTGATGTGAGGTGGAGTGTAAGCCTCAATTCACGGAGTCATGATGGGTGGATATCTTTTTCTTTTAGAAAAGTTGATTCCCTTGTTCAATTTAACTAGTCATTAACCCATACGATGTACTCAAAAATAGTCCTTAGTAAATGCTACAATTTTAGCAAATCAAGTGATTTTATGCTAGTTTGGTGAGAAAATGAATGTCACTATTAAGTATAAACAAAGCTTTCATAAGAATTTATTAGATATGCACAAAATGCTTGGGGTTTAGGAGGGGAGAGGTTCGAGCTACATGGTTAGTAGCATATTAATTTATATATTTCTAATTATCTCAAAAAATTAATGAATCGGATTTTAGAAACTCTATGATAGACTTAACTAGGAACATGCATATTTAATATCCCAAACAATATAGTAACATATTTAGGAAATACATATATCCCCAAAAACAAATATTTCTAAAACTATTGGGTTATGAACTTATGATCTTGTCTTCATGTCCCATGTACATGTTCAAAGTGGTAGTTGTTATTTGAGAGTTCATGTTTAAGTGATAAGCAACTACTCATAATCTACTTCATTAGAATTATGACAAAAAATTGTGGAATAGTTTGTGGTCTTAAAAACCATTCTATATATAGTTCACACGTTTTTTGGACATCTTTTGGATACTTCACTATTATCTGGTTCTTTTCGTCTGTTCTCTTTTATGATAGAAATATGATTTTATTATGATGTAGCTGTATGGACCATGGGCAAAGGATGGAAAAACAGCTTCAAAATTTAGCCACAGGGCAAATAATTAGTATTATGATTAAATATTTCACGTTAGATCATTTGATTAATTTCAGATATTCTTGTGATTCCACCTCCTCTAACTTACAACATATAAACTAGAAAGTAACCAAGAAGAATGTTGATTTTTTATGATTTTTTTTTTCTAGAGTTATTTTTTGTAATTCTCTAGCTATAGTATTATCACAGACAAGTTTAAGCTAGTTTGTCTCACTTAGAGCATTAGTATTGGTGGAGACATTTTGCTAAAATGCTAAGCAAAAGTCAAGTACATCAATGGAAAGGCATAATATTTTGCTGCTGAGCTACAGTGCACAGCCAAAGATGGCTAAGCACTGTAGCTAAGAAGGTAAAATATATATATAATATTCTATTAAAAGATATATTATTTTATTATATTAGTGGTGGTGGTTGTTGTTTATTGTAGTAGATATATTATTTTATTGTGTTGTTTATATTATTTTATTGTGTTGAATGTTAAAATAAAACTATTAATGTTGATTGTTTTGTAAAGTGATATGGTAAAATAGATAAAATAACCTTTTGTGATATTAAATTGCTAAAATTTTGACATCGCCAATGCTGATACTCTTATAAGTAATTAGCCAAACAACTAACAGTGTGTTTGGAAGTTCTCAAAAAAGAGTGTTCGGAAGTTTGAAGGAAGAAAATAATTAAGAGTTAGGAAAAGATAGAGAGAATAGTAAATTGTGAACCTTTCCCTTATCTAGATATTTTAAAAATGAAGTAAGGCGCAAGGAAAATAGATATTACTCACCTTTATTTGGACATTTAAAAAATTAGTCACAAGGGAAGAGGAGGGGAATTGTCATACAATTTGGTAATTATGACCCTCTTTTGTGAAATATATATATATATATATATAAATTGACATCATAAAGACAAAATTGATAATTTAAATTCCCTCAAATCCTTCCTCCCCTAATAGGCCTCCCCCATCCAAACTTAGAGTAAGTTGTGCCTTTCACAAATTTTTTTTTTTTTTTTTAATTATTATTATTGCTTCATGAATGGGTCTGCTTTTAATTTGTTAGATTTTTCTGTTAAACAGAAAGTAACTATTCTGTAAGAGGCTTATAATTTTTTTTTTTTTTTTAAAAAAAAAACACTATTTTGTAAGAGTTGATTTATGAATAACATCTCATGAGCATTACAATTATAATATAGGACCTGTTTTAGAAAATTGACAATTTATTTACAAGATTCGTACCTGGTTGATACAATCAAATGAGAACATTAGAGAAGTCACGTTGCAGAGAACATCCGTGAACAACAAACTCCATCAAAGGAAACTAAGTAGACACCAAACTTTCATTGATTTTTACAAAAACTAGTTGCAGCCATTTGACATTTCTTAAGGCAACATTGAAATCACAATTTCCAACCATCCAAAAGATGCGAAACTAATGTGTTATTGAAACAAGAAAGATTGAAAAGCCATAACCCCCCAGCACACAATCTTTTGACCACAATGGGCTACTATAGTACTATGGTTGAGAGTCGTAAATAACTAGAGTTGAAAAGCAACATGTTTGACAAAAAAAATGTACAATATATGTTATCGGTGTTAAATGCTTCATTTCATTTTCTGTTGTACTAATACAAGATGAATAACTAAAAAAAAACCAAAACTGGTAATCAGAAGGTAAAAAAGATTTTAAAAAAAAAAAAAACACAAAAATAAGGAGAAATGGGGGTTAACCATGTATATTTATAAGAAGCTTCCTTACATAAAGAAAATCATCACTAAAACATTAGTGAGAGCCTGCTCACACTGTAGTGAGATGTCAAAGTTGTAAACATGGCACCTTTGACATCAACAAATTGAGCCGCTACGCAAAGATCTACATCTAAGTTCTATCCAAAAGACTTCAAGTGGTACAGAACAAATCATCCTCCATTTATGTCAAGCAACATTGAAATCAATTTTGAACCAATCTAAAGATAAAGAGTTGCAAAAACATGAAAATTTGAATTTAACTAGCTATGATTCCAATACCAACCAATAACCCTTACCTTGCAGTTGTAAGCTATTAACTCCACTAGATGATTAAGTGTCAGATTTGGTGACAAAGAAGAACAAACTTCATCAAAGGAAACAAAGACTGTAAAGACTTGTCAATACTTGCCATATTATAGGCATACAATTGATAGCCATTCTCATTCCTCCACCAGCATACTCTCTAGCAAGTTCTTTATAAAATAAAAGATTTTATCCAGCATGCTGTACAAATATCAGAGAGAGTTGTAGAATGAAACACCAACCAAAAAAATTGAAAATTAATGAACATCCACCCATAGAAGCATAAGACCCATGATGCAATAAGGAGGTATTTCAAGAAAAATAGTGTAAAATGCAACCAAAGACATTAATAGAGCTCCTCTTACTTGTTTAGCCTGAAAATTTTATTAAAATGTGGACACATTTTTTATCATTGATTGCTAGGGTTCTCGTATGCATACCAAAAAATATATAATTGAAATGTCATAATAGAACAGAGCATATATACAAGCTAATAACTCTGATGATAAATACACAAAAGAATTAATTAAAGAAATTTGATGCATTGAATTGAATTAAAAGTATCAACAACACTATGTTACATTCTCTTCAATAATTCCCCAATAAATTTAAAAATAAATAAAAAATAAAAAAGAAGAAAACTTAAGAGAAACCAGAGGTTTATTTTGCATGAACACATGTCAGCACCATTATTATTACTAAGTACCTGTTTGGATACTGATGAAAAGCCAGCTTATTGAATCTGCGTTTCCTTTTCTTTCTTTCTTTCATTTTTTTTTTTTTTAGCTGCGTGTTTTTGTGGCTGTTGGCTTTTCTAGTGGGTCCCAAGCACTGTTCACGGGACCCATAAACCTTTTTTTTCATACAAACTTTCATTAAAAATAGATCACGCGGCACTGTTCACATATTTAAAAATTATTTTGCTACAGTTTTTTCAGTTTTCAGCAAAATAAGTAATATCTAAACAAACCTTAAGACAACTAATAGTCATTAAATTACTCTTAAAAAGTTATCAGAAAATATCACTAGATTTGATTACTAATGATAGGAATGCATGGGAAGGCACATAGAGCAGCAAAAACAAAACAAAAAACCTAGTTTAGGGGAGGTGCCAATCAGCACTCCATTGTCAGATTGGTCCAAAATTCATGCGGTGGTTCCCTCTCACTCCCATGCATGTGATCCAATTCTAAGCTGGCAGCATGGAGCTCAGTTGGATGAGAATCAAGGGTTGCAGATGATAAGGCTGGTTAGTTTCAAGTCAGTTATTAGGAGGTACGCTAGCTTGAGTTAGTTAATGTTAAGAACATATATCACACTAATCACATGTTTAAAACCATAGGATCACCTGGTGAATTAGTAAGAGCACATGGGGAATTAGTAAACCAATAATGTGGAGCCACGTGGGCCAATTAGATTAGGGCTATTGTTGTATAAGTAACGGCTTGTAACTCTCATTAAATAAAGAATACTCATTTGTGTGCTTAGACTTTTACATAATCTTGCTTGGAGGTAGAGGCTCTGTCAAAGTAGACTCAATTGGAGAATTTGAGTCTCTCTCAAAGTCACAACTTTCAATCATCCAGCAACTTCATACTTTCTATTCTCTAAATCTTTCATCTACCAAATTCCATCTTCCAATCTCAAACCCTAGTTACATTCCCAACGAAGAACCATTATTAATCACTACCATTCCTAATGCCTAACCTTCAACTCACCATAATCTCACATTCAACATCAATTCTCTCTCATTTACAAGCCAAATCCAAAACCCCAAGTCTTCAAAACCCTAATTTTCCCATCTTTCCTTATCAAGATTAACTTAAAAGTAAAATCCCTTAAAAACACCAAACCACAATTGTGTACTTATTAACTTAGAGACCAGCAAAATCAAAGTTGAAAAAATAAGACACCACCTTTAAAGGAGAAACAGAATGTAGGAAAAAATTCCTAAGATACCACCTTTGATTGTTTTGATTTGGCAAGCAACTAGTACACATATTCCCTCAAACCAAGACATCACCCACCACTCCCATTCTTGGGAAAGAATAAATTATGTCCATAAAAGTCAACAAAGACTCCAACTCCCAATCATTCACAGGTCTTGAAAGATTCAATTGCCAATATTTAAAATAGGCCGCATACACTTTCTGTGTACATGGGTTGCGATGTTTCTCCCTTTTTTTTTTTTTTTAAATAAAAGTCATTCACATCCCTAGTTTAGAAAACAAATACAGCAGGATTTTAAGAAAGCAAACCAATCATACTTCTCAAAAAAAAGCAAATGATAAATCTCAAGACATTAGCTACAAACTCATTTCCATAAAGATGATGGCCTAACAGTTGTTTCCTAACAATATCAACATTCAAATTTGAAAAGTCTAGTATGCAAGCAATCATGAGCCCTTCCCCAAAGGATGCTTAATAACTACCACAACAATTAATATGACATAAGTATATACAAAAAGCATCTAGGAATAAAAAGACCTATTCAGAGCCTAAGACAACTGATGAACCATATTCCAACACCAAAAAAGCATTGTCATACTGTATGCATCAATACAGGAACTATCAAGTATAACAACATGGCATGATGAGAAAACAGCTAAATATTACAGAAGACACAAATAATCCAGCTTCTCTTATATGTAGGTAGAAATAATCATACTTGACTATTTAACGGAGCAAGCTCAAAATCAAAGAACGGTATCCATTCATTTTGAAAGATACAGGGTCTATTTGGATAGCACTTATTGTTGCTGAAAGTTGATAAAAATTAATTGTTGCTGAAAACATTATAGCAAAATAATTTTTAAATGTGTGAATAGTATTGTGGGACCTACGTACTTTTAATATTAAATATTACATGAACAGTGCATAAACAATGCATGAATAGTGCATAAACAGTGCACGCACAATAAACGCACTGTGTATTTTGTCCCCCCAAAGTCAACAAGTGTGGCCAAAAAAAAAAAAAAAAAGAAGAGAAAACGCACAGGAGGAAAACGCACCGCAACTAAACCTTCTATCCAAACCCACAAACAGTAGAGTCAACAATCACCTCTTTATCGTTCTTGTGTTTCATTTATTAATCAATCACTACTTTCACCAACGGATTAAGACCCTCTAATGGACGTTGATTCCTGGCAAAGACAAAGACTAACACTTGTTAGCAATCGAGTCAGCTACATGATTTATTTTATCATAAAAACAATTTCCCATATTTTTGTGATGTAATTCTTTAGGCTACTTAGTATCTTTTTCCATGAAGTAGTCTTTTCTCAATAAAGGTATTACCTATACAAAAAGAAAAAAAAAATCTCAAAAAATTACATAATCAAAGAATTATATCGGAAAAGAGAAAGAGCAAATAAAGTCTACAACAAAATGCATACCACTGAATAGAACCCATGACTGGTCTTCAAGAGACTTATGCAACCAAAAATTATGACACAATACTAAGACAGACAATTAAGCAAACAAAAACAAATTCATCAAACTATAATTGTTTTACCTATTGTTCTTTTGTGTTGGATCAATCACATTATCACCATCAAGCAAAAGAAGACTCCCTATACAAGTTGCCGTCTGAAACAGTGCCGGAAGCTTACGAATCTTAACCCTCTTGCGTGTTTTCTTTTCTATGTCATACCAAATAAGATAAGTACGATACATATGGCACTCCTCCATCACAATCTTCTTCCCATTATCAAGAGACTTATGCAACCAAAAATTATGACACAATACTAAGACAGACAATTAAGCAAACAAAAACAAATTCATCAAACTATAATTGTTTTACCTATTGTTCTTTTGTGTTGGATCAATCACATTATCACCATCAAGCAAAAGAAGACTCCCTATACAAGTTGCCGTCTGAAACAGTGCCGGAAGCTTACGAATCTTAACCCTCTTGCGTGTTTTCTTTTCTATGTCATACCAAATAAGATAAGTACGATACATATGGCACTCCTCCATCACAATCTTCTTCCCATTATTCTTAGAACACATTAGAGGCTTGCAATACTCAAAAGTTGAACCCACTACACCTTGCTCAATCTTATAAATCCAAGTCCAAGAACTCTCGTCCCCATATTCTTTCATCAACCAAATATCATTATACATCTCATCAACAATCACAATAAAACAGAGCTGTCCTTCCAATACTTCCAGACATGTCAAACAAGAAGTGGGTGCTTTAAGTGGCGTTGTAATGACCCGGAATTTCTCCGTGGCAAGATAGAAAGCAACAATATTTTCCGGACTCTGCCCATTCACAGCTACTAACCAATGCAAAGCTCCATTCGAGAACACCGAGTCAGACCTTATCGACCATTCCTTGTTTGGCCATTGATCTTCAATTTTTTTTCCAACACTGCAACCTAAGACTACATAACTTAACTTCAAACTCCTTTCCGGGCGTGCCCAAGTTCAAAAATCTTACAACCCTCAAAACCTTATAGTCATCATTATGTGAATCATACCTGAATGCTAAACTGATAGGCCAAGAATTTGAAAAACCAGAAGGTTTCTCAATTGGCTCGCGGGGCAATTTCCTATACTTCCTTATCAATGGATTCCAAATCGCGATCACTTGGCCCCATTGATTGTAAATTCAAACCAAACCGTTGCAACAGCTCAAGATGTCGGTGGAGGTATTTGAACAATGCAGAGGCTGGTAAATTTCCAAACGCTTGCCGAAGCGATTCTCGTCATGGAAACTGACTGAGAAGAAATCAAAGGGAATACCGGCGTTTTGTTCCTGGACGATGAGGGTGCGATCTGTGTTGGACTTGAAGGAGCGGTGGAGGTGCAGCTTGATGAAATCCTGGCCGTTGATTAGGGCGAGCCATCCCTTGCAAACGCATTGAAATCTTACCAGGGATTTCACTGGTAATCGGGAGAGTATGTCGGTGATTAACTCTAACGGAGGATAACACATCACGGTGGTTGGACTAGTGAGCATAGAGGTTAGGGCTAGGGTTAGGGATTTGAATTCCTTTCTCTGAACCTTTTTTTTTTTTTTTTTGGATAAACCTTTCTCTGAACGTTGGAAATGAAGTTATGGTAGACTGGTAGAGAGTACTCTAGCCAATTTCACTTTTCGCCTCCTTTGTTTATGAAACGTTGACGAGCTCCTATCAAACAAAATATTATTTCCTTTTCTACCCAAAAAATAAATAAATAAATAAAATCCTTATCTCTAAAATAAATTTTAAAAAAAAATTAAAAGTATAAATTAATAAAAATTAAAACAAAAAATATAACAGGTAAAAATTCCTCATTAAATGGCATAGATAAGAGAAATTATAAGATCAACATGGTAGATAAGTGACGTGGTCTACCATTCTACTAAAAAACTGCCACTTATTTAAAATTGTTAGTTAGGAAATTTTTTAAAATAAAAATTAATTACTGACTCAGCAATTTTAAACAAATGGAAATTTTTTAGTATAATAGTAGACAAATAACGTGATCTACCAGAAGACTCTATAATTTCTCTATGGATAGATACAAGGCGAAAATGGGTAACTAAGCATAAATATCCAACTATATAGTTAGCAGACAATGTTTACGAACTATATTTTTTACTAGCATCTCGAGTCTAAGAGACTCAATTTAGAGTCTATAAATCAAGTCTTTAAGGATCAATTTTCATGTTTTGATCGGGTCTGAGTTGGCACTTTTTCCACGTGGCGTCCACATGGAAATCGAGTTTCTGAGACTCGATTTATAAGCCTATATATAACAAAACAACAGCACCAACAAAAAAGAAATCAGAGCCAGAAGGAAAAAAAAAAAAAAAAGCCAAAGAAGAAGGAAAGAAGCTGAAGAAGAAAAACTCTCTCTCTCTCTCTCTCTCTCTCTCTCTCTCTCTCTCTCTCTCTCTCTCTCTCTCTCTCTCTCTGATCTGATTTGATCTGGTGAGGTGAGGCCGCATGAGACTTAAATTTTTTTAAATTTTTTTGGTTTATAAATTGAGTCTTAAAGACTCGATTTTCAAGTGGTCGCCACGTGGAAAAAGATGACACATCAGATGTGATTAGACCATAAAAATCGAGTTTTTGAAACTCGATTTATAGGCCAAAATCGAGTCTCTTAGACTCAAGATGCTAGTAAAAAATATAATTTGTAAACATTGCCTGCTAACTATATAGTTAGATATTTATGCTTAGTTTCCCATTTTTGCCTAGATACAAAGAGCTAAAAGGAGTTTTAAAAGGTAATTCTAAAGTTATTTTATTTTGTAATTGCGCATTGTTCTTTTTAATGGCATATATATTTTCTTGTGTTGTTATGTTTAATAGTTGAATTAACGTTACAAATTTTTACCAATCACAAATTTATAAAAATTTATCTTAATTATTTATTTTTTGATAAATCAGTTCATTGTAGAAAGTTAATAGGTATTTATAAATTATTTATGGTGGGAAACTATTTGGTATTAAACTATTAATAGAAAATTATTAATTACTTAGTTGGATTTTTTCTGGGTCTTATAGATTTAGTTACCCCCTAAACTAGGGGATATTGGGCTTTTGCTCTTATTTTGCAAAAATAGCAGTAATATGTCCCTGTTTTAAAACTATTTAGATTTGTGTCCCTATTTTTGAAACTCGATATCCTCAAAATCGATTTATATGTAAATTTTTAATTGAAACTTGACTTTATCAAGGTCAAGTTTCACTTAAATTTAAAAATAAATAAATAAGTGGCAAAATATGCATAGAACTTGAGTTTCAAAATAGGAATATAGACCTAAATAGTTTCAAAAATAGTTTCAAAACAGGAATATATTGCTGTTATTTTTACAAAATAAGGGCAAAAGCCCAATATCCCCCTAAAACATCTATTTTTTTATTAGTTGTTTTTTTTTTTAAATTTAAAATTTACAAATTCTTAATTATTTATATTGACCTTTTTAGCTATATCAAGTCAGATAGTTTCTCTTGGAGAGATCCTAAAGATTGAAGCTTTTGTTGATATTCTTAAGTGCAAGCTATCTAATTTGGTTGTTGCTCTAATTTGATTATGAAATATTTAAGACCGCTATTAGGGGCTAAATAATAAATATAAGTCCAAAGCACCGTGAGATCCAATTTTATACTGGTTGGAAGGGTGACTGGTAGGTTGGAAGGAAATTTATCTATCAAAGGGAGGGGAGAATCACTTTGATCAAGAGTACTCTTTTTAGCTGAAGAACCTACTTCCCCTCTTTGGCTCCCTTTCCTATTAGCATGTCACGAGATATAGCTAATTGATTTGAAAAACTAATTCATATGATACTTAAGGATGAATTTCCAAACCTATTTTATATTGCCCGAGCTAGAGGCCTTTATGGTAGATTACATTTGCTGCCACAATGGGCATGTTCATTGGGATATTGTCTTCATCAAACCCTTTCATGACTAGGAGTTGAAAATCCTTCAATCTTTAATTGATCTCCGATATTCCTTCAATATCAAGAATAATTTATCAAACCTAAATGTTGGAACTCCTGCCAAAAGTGACACTTTTGAGATATAATATTTTTTAAGGTTTTTTCTACTAGAGGTCATCCCTCTTCACAAAGATTACTTGGAATGTAAAGGTCCCTACTCAAGAAGTTTGTTTGTTTGTTTTTGTTTTTTTTTCTTACACAAGAATTAAGGAGAAAATTCTTACAATGGATAATTTTTGTAAGAAAATTTGTCCAGCAGACTAGTGTTGTATATACATGTACAAGAAAAGTGGAGAGTTCAATGATCATTTTTCCTTTTTTATGATAGGTAACTAAGAAGTCATGTTTAATGTTAGCTTTATGTAGTGACAAAACTTTATATGTAATATATTTTATTGGTGATGTTTTGTTTTATGGGTTTCATGTAAGTTGGGGTAGTGTACTTGAGAGTCTATAAATTGCACCAACCATTGTTTTTCTACTAGCACACGTAGATAGTTGTGAGATGTGGCAAGGGGCTTTAGATAAATAATGACCAAATCCTAAAAACCCTAAGTTTGCCAAGAGAGTGAAGCCATTCCTTTGTATGAAAAGAGAGCTTCTTTTCTAGAGAAAAACCAAGTTCTTTATCTCTTTATCATCTCTTTCATTCCATTGATAGAAATTTTGTAGAAACATTCCTCATCCACAAACACATACTTGTGAGTGAGTGAATGAGTAAGGAAACTTGAGAAGCCACAACCTAAATCCAATCTTCATTGGCGGTGATTCCATTGGAGCTCCAATGGAGGGTCTCCCATAAGCTGGGAGGAGAAGGGCTCGGTAAAGTTAGTTGCTAGCTTGAGCTTAGAAGTCTCAAGTATGTGTAAGAGATTGGACCTGGAGGGTTCATTGTATTCCTTATGTACTGCAACTGTCTTGCCTAGTGGAGATTTTCGACAGGTGGTCGGAGGAAAGGTTTTATGCCTGAGGCTCGAGTTTCCCTCTTCCATAACACTTGTGGTGTTATGTGTGGTTTGCTTGCCTTCCTCTCTCTTTTTCCTTTAGCTTTCTATATTACCATGCATATGTAGTGTAATTTATGTTTTGGAAATTCGCTAAGTCACTTACACAAATTTTGATTAGTTTAGTGTTAAAACTAACTTAGCTATAAAATCTCGTGTTAAGGGTGCTAAATACTTGCTAGGACATATATAACATATTTTCAGTAACTAAATTCATTACCACCAAAAAAGGTACAATCCCCATACACAAGCTGTTTACAGAAAATACACACAAAAAGCACAACAGCAAGAATAAAGGAAAACGGAAAAACATTTAGCTAATGTACAAGGAATCCATGAAATCTAATAACCCTCAACCGAGAAGATTACAAGCGACAAAGTTCACTCCTAGAGTCTTCAAAAAGAAATACTTTAGCTTCACGACTCGACCCAACCCAACTCATACACACTCCTAATTTCTGCTTTCTCTCTCTTGCATTCTGCCTTTTCATTTATCTCCATGTCTCCTCTCTGTTTCTAACTCTCACTCTCTTTCTTTGACTGTTGTTCTTTCTCATCTCTCCATAGGACGAGTTGATTTCGTGGGTGGTGGTGGTGGATTGTCCTTGTTCGTGATTTTGTGGGTCTAGGTTGATTTCATGGTTAGGTAGTTCAGCAAGTGTGGGCTGCGGTATGATTTGATTTGGTGGGTTTTGTGGTTTGATTTCGACAAGGTGATCTTACTTTGTGATTTGGTGAGTTCATGTGTCTCTATTGTGAATTGACTTTAGTTGGGTTTCGGCAAGTGCAACTACGGTGGTTCGGCGAGAGTGGGTCTAGGTTGATTTTGTGGGTTTAGGCGACAGTGGCTTGGCTAGTGTGGTTGATTTTGGGATTTGATTTTGGCAGATGTGATCTAATTTTGGTGGGCTTTGTGATTTGATTTCGGCAGGGTGATCTGATTTTGTGATTTGGTGGGTTCGTTGTCTCTGTTGTGAATTGATATTGTGATTTTGTGGCTAGTGGATGTGGCTGCCGATGCTTAGAATAGGGGTTGAGAAAGAGAGAGAGAGAGACAGAGGGAGAGAGAGGAAGAATAAAAAATAAATAAAGAAAGAATATTTAAATGAAGTGATTAAAAAAAAAAAAAAGTTTTGATGTTAACTGTATTGTAAAGTGATGTGTTAAATATTGCTAAATGCTAAAAATTTTAAAACTCTTGATGGGAATGCTCTGAACCCTACTCTTACCAGACTTACAACAAAACAGCCCACCCTCTCATTGGGATGGAATAATTAAATCCATTAAAGACAAAGACTACCAAGTCCCAATCATTCACAGGTCTTGAAAAGTTCACTTCTCAATTTTTAAAGCAAACCAAGAACACTTTCCATGTACATGGATTGTGATGTTTATCTTTTCTTTTGAATAAAAGTCATTCACATCACCTGTTTAGAAAACAAATACAGTTGGACTTTAAGAAAGCAAAACAATAAAAAATTCAAGGCATCAGGCACAAACTCATTTCCAAAAAGATGATGGCCTAAAAGTTGTTTCCTAACAATAATCAGTATTTACAACCTCAATAAAATTTAAAAAAAAAAAAAAAAAAAATCAGGATTGATATTTGAAAACTCTCAAATGCATGCAGATATGGTTCCTTAAGGATGCTTAATAACTACCACAACAATTAATATGCCATGGTATAACACTAAGCTTCTACCTTTATGTTAAGACACCAAACCCGTGCTGTTGGGTGTGCTGTGATGTGAGTGAGATAGCTAAGTGGGTAGCTTGTAGTTATCAACCTACCCAAATTCCATTACCAACGTACTTTTAAGTCCTTGAAAAAGTTAGGATTCCCTTGGGATCTGAACACCCTAATAAGACCTACTTAGAGCCTAAAACAACCATTCAAGTATATTTCTCCACCTAAAAAACATTGTCATATTAGATATGCAACGATATTTGGACTATTAAGCACATAAGTTTCATAATAACATTGGCAAGATGAGAAAACAGCTAAATATTCTAGAAGACATGAATATTCCAGCTTCTTTTATGTAGACAGAAATGATCACTTAACTAGCTATTTAAGATAACAAACTGAAGAGTATCACGTTTTGAAAGATGCAGTAGAGTCCACAATCACCTCTCTTTTTTTTCTTTTTTCTTTTTATAATCACCTCTTTATTTTTCTTGTCAATCACTCCTTTAACCAATTAAGAGTTTAAGACCCTCTGATGGACTTTGATTTCCTAGCATAGACAAAGACTAACACGTGTTGGCAATCGAGTCTGCTACATGAAATTCTTTTTTTAAGTAAAAAGCGAAGTAGCAAATAATATCTGCAACAAAATGCATACCCCTTAAACAACGATCTCAAGTCCTACACAAATATTCACATAATTCTCACCTAATAATACTTTAACAGAATCCTAGACTAGTCTTCAAGAAATTATGCAAGCAAAAAAGATGACACCAATACTGAGACAAACAATTAAGCAGACAAAAACAAATTTATTAAACTCTCATTATTTTAACTATTGTCCTTATGTGTTGGATCAATCACATTATCACCATCTAGTAGAAGAAGACTCCCAATTCAAGTTGTGGTATGAAACATGCCATGAAACTTTTGAAACTTTACCCTCTTGCGTTTTTTTATTTTCTATGTCATACCAAATAAGATAGGTATGATCCCTATACCATGCTTCCATGAGAATCTTCTTGCCATTTTTGGAAAACATTAGAGGCTTTCAATACTCAAAACTCCAAAACACTACACGTTGCTGAATTTTATAATTCCGAGTCCAAGAACTCTCGTCCCCATGTTCTTTCATCAACCAAACATCGCTATTCCATTCTTTAACATCCTCATACATCATCATCTTCCTAATAAAACAGAGCTGTCCTTTCAAATTTTCCAAATACGTCCTCCAATTAATGGGTGTTTGAGGCAGCCTTGTAAAGACCTGAAATTCTCGGTGGCAAGATCGAAAGCAACAATCCCTGCAGTATTCACCCCAGTCGCAGTTACTACAGTTACTAACCAATGGAAAGCTCCATTCAAGCACACCGAGTCAGAAAATATCCTCCTCTCCTTGCAAGACTCACCTCTATTAGAAAATTCTACAATCCTCAACACCTTATAATCATGGTTATGCAGATCGTTCCCAAATTCGAAAGCAATAGACGAAGAATACTCAAAACCTGAACGTTTCTCTATTGGCTCTTTAGGTATTTCCATGTACTTTCTAATCAATGGATTCCAAATCACCATCTTTCTGCTATTACAAATAAAAACCAAATCATCACAATAATTGAAGATGGAGGTGGATTCAAATCGTGAAATTGAATGTATTGGCTGGTAAATTTTCCAGGGTTTGCCAAAGCGATTATTGTCAGGAAAACAAACAGAGAAGAAACCAATGCCATCTTGTTCATGCCGGACGATGATCACTTGTTAGTCATGTCCAAAGCCTTCATTTACACAAGAATAATAAGCTAAGGGCAGGGGTGAAATGTCAAAGAACAAACTCTAAAAGCAGCAAATCGAACTCATTTCATTTCAAAACATGAATTCTCTATAATTATAAAATCAACAAAGCACAAAGTGCAACAAAGCATTTTCTTGCACGTATGAACAAGCAAATACCTACGCATTATGACAAAGATATATTACCAACATAGGAATTGGACACAATGGTGCATAAATATATTGTATAATTCAACATTAATACCTGATTTGCAGGACAGGGATAGAATTGCAAGTCAATATTTTTTCCTGGTTTTGCAACTAGAACTAGGCAATTGTTGTGTCAGTAGCATTGCTTAACTAGAGAGTTGCTCACCATTTAATATCTTTCTTCATTTTCAAAAATAAAAGAAAAGGAATGCTTAGAATTTAGTTAACCGTACATGCATTACTTTGAAGATAGACGCGCCTCTACCCCACCAATGCAAAATACAACCGCCAGAACCTCAATAAACCATGTTGTCATAAGTTTGTAAAGCATAAACAAGAAACATGAAGAAATTTCAACAAAGAGAATGGCTGCTGTTGTATTGATATCTAAAAAAACCAACACCTTCCAATTTCAAGATTTCATCTGAACCATTCTGCAATTACAGAACCAATCCACATATCAATTTAAAGAATCAGTGACTAATTTTGCAAGGATTCAAGCCCAAAAAATGATAATCCTCCAAAAATGCCTAAGAAGATCGGGAAAACCAAAAGATAACCTTTAATAGCTTGTCCTGCTCAATAGCTGCTTCTCTGGCACTCCATATGGACCAAGAGAAGCATAAGTGTTGTATTGGTCCGCATGGAGTGCCAGAGAAGCAGTTATTGAGCAGGACAACCAGTGGACGCAGAAGAGGGTATAGCTGCACAGACTTGCATTTCACATTTATTGCAATTTGATTTGGTATCTTTTTCATATTTTAAAAGAGAAACATTTAATCCAGAACTCTAATGACTTGCATATCATCTTGGCAGCACTTTTGACCTCATCCAAGACACCAATTTCCTTAATATTGGTTCATTTGTATAATGAAGATTCTATCAAGATTAACTTTGCTCAAATTGATGCCATTAAGCTATGATTAAGAGAAGAATTCAGGTGCAGTGGAAGTGGAGTGGACTATGGCTTAGAAAAAATCACAATCCTTCCAAATGAGAGCCAGGTTTTTGTGATGATATTTACTAACGGAGGTTGAAAATAGAAGGATAAGAGCTGTGCGTGTGAGTCTGTAAAAATAATTTGATGGCCAAATTTTCAAACTTAGAAAAAACAAAACAAAACAAAACCCAAAAAAAAAAAAAAAAAAAAAAAAAATTTTTTTTTGCAAAAAAGAGGGCTCAGTGTGTCATAGTAGGTATCACCACTAATCGAACCCGAGACCTCTCAAGGGTGACTTGGACATCCAACCACTATGCCACACTAGCAGTTGGTAATATAGAGTGGGATTAGTTTCTCCTTATTGGTACGCTTTCAAAGGTAATGGGAAGACATCATGTACCCTTACAGTGCTGTAGTGGGTAGGTTAAGCTCTTGCCGAGGAGCAATACTCGATGTTCAAGTGTAGAAGTGTTTAAGGAACTTCCCATTGATGGGGCCGAACCTTATGCTATCATTGTCAATCAATTTGTAAACTTCGTTGGTGTTTGCCCCCTGCTTGAGAGTTGGAAGTACATCACAAGCAACGGTCACATGGTTTGACCCGACAACTTCATCAAAGTCTAGATCAATCTTGTTTTCTTTGGCGAGCTTCATGATTTTTTCTTTGAAGACGAAGCATTTTTGGATTTGGTGGCCAATGATGCGATGATATTTGCAGTAGTTAGGGTCATCAACTTTCCCTATGTCTTGTGGTCGTCTGCATTCTGGCAATTCAATCAACTTCAATTGCAATAATTGTTCTAAGATGTTTGGCACATCTTCATTAGGGAACGAATATGCTTTTTGCTCACGTTCCTTAAAAGTTAGGCGACGCACTTCGTTCTTTTGCCATCCTTCAAGCTATTTTTCATTTGCCTTCGCTCCCCCTCTTTGAACCTTGACTTCGGTAGTGTTAACAACCATTGGGTCTTTGAGGCTGACTTTTGCATATTATCATTCCTCCTTACTTCCCTTTTGCTTTCCTCAGGTATGGGAGGGTTTGTACTTCCATGGCTAGCAATACTCAACTCCATGTCGTGCGCACGAGTTGCTAACTCTTCAAATGTTCGAGGTTTTATCCCTTAAAGGATGTAAAGAAGTCCCCAATGCATGCCTTGGATGCACATCTCTACAGCAGAAATTTCAAAAAGTCGATCCTTGCAATCCAAGCTCAAAGAACGCCATCGATTGATATAATCGACCACCGGCTCATCTTCCCATTGCTTGGTATTAGTAAGCTCTATCATGCTTACTGTACGACACGTGCTATAAAATCGGTCAAGAAACTCTCTTTCGAGTTGTTGCCAACTGTCGATTGACTCAAGTTCTAAGTCTGTATACCAATCAAAGGCATTTCCTTTGAGCGAACGGACAAATTGCTTTACAAGGAGGCCTTCTTGAGTCCCTGCGTTCTCACAAGTTTCTACAAAGTGAGCAACGTGTTGCTTAGGATTTCCATGGCCATCAAACTGCAAGAACTTGGGGGGTTGATATCCATTTGGCATCCTCATGTTGTCGATGCGCTTTATGTAGGGTTTTGAATATGTGAGAGAACTTGTAGAAGAACCTCCATATTATGCTCGGATGGTATTTGTTATCATGTCTTGTAATTGTTGGACTGACAATGAAGCAACCGAAGTAGATTGTTCTCGTCGGGAAGTGTTTTCAATTTCTCTCCCTTTGTCATCCTTCGCGGATGTGAATTTATGACCATGGCTTGATTCAACAAGATCTTGTACTTCGAGTTTATTCATTAAAGTTGCAATTTGGAGGTCCTTATCTTCAAGTGCTTTTGTGAGAAGGGCAACCATTTGCTCCATTTCAGCCATCTTTTCTTCCATGGTAGATGTGTTAGTCATCATGACTGACACAACTTCCCAAGATGATGGAGAAAGAAGTGAATTGAAGTGAGCACATGAAATCTCATCTTTTGGGTTCCCTTCCGTGGGAGTGAAATCATGCGACCAACTTCTTATAAAGGAAGAAGGGGATTTACCCCCATACTTGAGGTGTTCCAAGGTGGAAGTGTCCTTGTTGATGACCTTGTTTCTTGTGAGAGGGTCTAAGGAGATGATTGTTTGGACTTTGGCTTCCTTGGTTGATTGAGATTGAAGTTGATTGTTTGTTTTGGGTTGGCTACAATTGATTACACCAATGCATTTGTTGGTGGTAACTGTACCAAGTTTAGTTGAAATAGCTGTTAAAGCTTGAATGTTCTTGCTAGAGGCCATTGGAACTGGTAGCAAGATGATGTAGGTTTCTTTCTTTAAAGGAGAATGAGATGAGAGACAGAGAGGTCCCACCAGGCGTGCCAGAATATGTGGACGACTAAATTTCTCGGTTCGAAATGAGTCAAACAAGTAAAAATAGTTTTACAAATGCGAATTTGTATTGATGATTGTGTGGTACAATTCTCTGTGATTACAAAAGAGTGATCTTCTGATTCGATCTCCTTGAAAGATTTGTTGATTTGGAATTGTGGTAATATGATTTTGATTTGAACACAAGATATCCTTCAATTTGGTTGAGGGATGGATCGAAGATTGTTGAAACGGAATTACAATGAATCTTTGGTCATGAGCTTGTTAAAAATCCTTTGTTCTTCACGTTTTTCATGTTCTTCGTGTGTTCTTCGTGTTCTTAGTGCGTTCTTCGTCTTCGAAGGTTTGTGGTAGAAGTTCTTCGATGCTTTAGAGGCTTGAATCCGTAGAGCTTCACTGATTTGTGGTTTGTTGAGGTTTCTGGAGGCTTTTGAGCTTGATTCTAATGAACTTTGAGATCTAAGAATATGATTTGGATGATTCCTCTTTGAATGTTCTTCGTATTTGAAAGTTTGAAGTTCTTGAAGTTACTGAAGGCTTCAGGGCTTGATTCTAGTAGAGCTTCTGGACTTTTGAATCTTCTCTGATGCTGCTTGTGCTTCAGATAGTTTGGTGCCCTCTCTGTAGATCTCTCTGAAATGCCTTAGGAAGGCTTCTATTTATAGGAGTTTGGAGGTGGGTGAGCGACACGTGGCAGAGTTTGATTGGTGACACATGTCACAGTCTGATTGGTCCGTTTATGTCATCACTTACACGTGCGAGGCTAATTATGTCATCGCTTACACGTGCGAGGCTGCTTATGTCATCGCTTACACGAGCTGATGCGTGATTGGTTCTTGCATGACACTTGGCAGATTTCTGTTGGCTTCTGAATAGTGATAGTAAAACCTAGCAGCAGTATGTGGCGCTTTGTAATTGGCTGTATTTTATGAACCTGGTAATGTGACGTATCAGCTTGTGATAGGTCGGGAATTTTCCCTCTCTACACCAGGGTTTGCCAAAGCGATTATCGTCAGGAAAACAAACAAAGAAGAAACCAATGCCATCTTGATTATCGTCAGGAAAACGAACAGAGAAGAAACCAATGCCATCTTGTTCATGTCGGACAATGATCAATTGTTAGTCATATCCAAAGCCTTCATTTACACAAGAATAATAAGCTAAGGGCAGGGGTGAAATGTCAAAGAACAAACTCTAAAAGCAGCCAAACGAACTCATTCATTTCAAAACACGAATTCTCTATAATTATAAAATCAACAAAGCACAAAGTGCAACAAAGCATTTTCTTGCACGTATGAACAAGCAAATGCCGACACAATATGACAAAGATATATTACCAACATAGGAATTGGACACAATGGTGCATAAATATATTGTATAATGCGACATTAATACCTGATTTGCAGGAAAGGGATAGAATTGTTTGTCAATATTTTTTCCTGTTTTTGCAACTAGAACTAGGCAATTGTTGTGTCAGTAGCATTGCTTAACTAGAGAGTTGCTCACCATTTAATATCTTTCTTCGTTTTCAAAAATAAAAGAAAAGGAATGCTTAGAATTTAGTTAACCGTACATGCATTACTTAGAAGATAGACGTGCCTCTACCCCACCAATGCAAAATACAACAGCCAGAACCTCAATAAACCATGTTGTCATAAGTTTGTAAGGCATAAGCAAGAAACATGAAGAAATTTCAACAAAGAGAATGGCTGCTGTTGTATTGATGTCTAAAAAAACCAACACCTTCCAATTTGAAGATTTCATCTGAACCATCCTGCAATTACAGAACCAATCCATATATCAATTTAAAGAATCAGTGACTAATTTTGCAAGGATTCAAGCCCAAAAAATGATAATCCTCCAAAAATGCCTAAGAAGATCGGGAAAACCAAAAGATAACCTTTAATAGCTTGTCCTGCTCAATAGCTGCTTCTCTGGCACTCCATATGGACCAAGAGAAGCATAAGTGTTGTATTGGTCCGCATGGAGTGCCAGAGAAGCAGTTATTGAGCAGGACAACCAGTGGACGCAGAAGAGGGTATAGCTGCACAGACTTGCATTTCACATTTATTGCAATTTGATTTGGTATCTTTTTCATATTTTAAAAGAGAAACATTTAATCCAGACCTCTAAAGACTTGCATATCATCTTGGCAGCACTTTTGACCTCATCCAAGACACCAATTTCCTTAATATTGGTTCATTTGTATAATGAAGATTCTATCATGATTAACTTTGCTCAAATTGATGCCATTAAGCTATGATTAAGAGAAGAAATCAGGTGCAGTGGAAGTGGAGTGGACTATGGCTTAGAAAAAATCAAAATCCTTCCAAATGAGTGCCAGGTTTTTGTGATGATATTTACTAACGGAGGTTGAAAATAGAAGGACAAGAGCTGTGCATGTGAGTCTGTAAAAATAATTTGATGGCCAAATTTTCAAACTTAGAAAAAACAAAACCAAAAAAAGAAAAAGAAAAAAAAGAAGAGATTTGTATGACAAAGCTTTCCATAGATATATGGAATCCATATTACTAATCTTTTCAAATTGCAAGGGTTGCATTCTTGATGATCCAAACCCAGGACATGACCTTACCAAGCATTTTTCTTATACAGTCAAATATTGAAAGATACTGTCAATGAGCTAGGCCAGGGCTTGAGATTGATTCAGAAATATTAAGGTAGGCCAGGGCCTGAGATCTCACAACCATCATCAATTATCTCTCTTACAAGCCAAATCCAAAACCCCAAGTCTTCAAAATCCTAATTTTCCCATCTTTCATTATCAAAATTAACTTGAAACCACTTAAGAATACCAAACCATAATTGTGTTCTTATCAACTTACAAGCCAGCAAAATTAAAGTTGAAAAAATAAGGCAACACCATTAAAGAAGAAAGACAGGGTAGGAAGAAATCTCTACGACGCCACCTGTATTTGTTTTGATTTAGTAAGCAACTCAAACACATATGGGACTCAAACCAATTACATCGCCCAACAATCCCATTCTTGGATAGAATAAATTAAGTACACAAAAGACAACAAAGATTCCAACTCCCAATCATTCTTGAAAAGTTTAATTTCCAATATTTAAAGCAACGCACATACACTTACAGTAGGCTTGGGTGTTGAGATGTTTCTCTTTTCTTTTGAATAAAATAAAAATACAGTAGGATTTTAAGAAAACAAACCAATCATAAATCTCAAGGCATTAGCTACAAAATCATTACCAAAAAGACAATGGCCTACTGTTTCCTAACTATAATTGGTACTTACACCTTTAATCAAAGAAAACATCAGCATTTGTTCGTTTTTAGATCCCTTAAAACACAAGTTGTTTAACCTAGTTATTTAGCCAAGTAATTATTTAGATAAATTATTTAGTTCTAGGTTAACACATTCAAATCATATCATGTAAATAATGTGGAAATATAAAGAACACACGATATGATAACCTAGGAAAACCAAACTGATAAAAAACCTAAGGAGGATTTAACCTAGCTATTCTCAAGGTAAAACAGATCAACTATAAAAGAATTGAAGTTTGTACAATAAAACTTAGACCACTAACATCCAATTGCTATTTCGAGTAAAAAATTTACTATCACGACTCCATGATAACTCTGAGTTCACGGACTACTTCTTTCTTTGACCTACTACAACCACAAGTTCTACTACTTGTGACTTTGAGACTCCACTCAAAGGTTTTGAATATTCCTGAAAGTTCTTTATGCAGTAACTGAAATCACCATTAAGTTCTTGATGCAAATCTTGATCATGTAGCTCTATGTGTGTGTATGAAGGTAAACATCTCTTAGATTTCACAAAAGATTCAACACACAACTCAACAAAGACCTTAAAGAGCTTTTGGGTACAAAACCCTAGATCTTCAAAAGAGGCACAAGATTCACATAACCCTACACGTCATATAGACTTGGGCTAAATTGGAAATTCTGCAAAAAAATAAATCTGTATGTGGTTCGATCGATCGAGTCTAATTTTCAATCGATCGAGCCTTGCAGATTTAGTCCAATAAATTCTGCAATTACTCAATTCTAATTTTACAAATAAACACACTTTGAGCAAGTCTAAACCTAGACTCTATGTTTTGATCATGGTTTGCCAACATAATATAAATTGAAGTTCTAATACATTAATTTCTAAAGTTTTAGAACCTAACAACATTGAAATTTGAAAACTCTAGTATGCAAGTAGCCATGAACCCCTAAGGATGTTTAATAATTACAACAACAATTAATGTCATAGTATATACTAATACACTAAGCATCTAGGCATAATAAGACCTAATCAGAGGCTAAGACACAACTGACCTACTATATTACGTGCATAAGCTTCACAACAACATTGGCATGATGAAAAAATAGCTATATATAGAGTTTCTCTTATATGTAGGAGGTAGATATGATCATACTTGATTATTTAAAACAAGCTCAAAATCAAAGAACAGAAGGTATTACTTTTGAAAGAAGAAAACTGGTCTTCAAGAGAGCTATGCAACCAAAAATGATGACACCAATGCTAAGTCAGACAATCAAGCAAACAAAAACGACCATCATCGCTTTACCTATTATTGTTCTGTGTTGGATCAATCACATTGTCACCATCAAGCAAAAGAAGACTCCCGATACAAATTGTGGTCTGAAATGACTTGGGAAGCTTCTGAATCTTAACCCTCTCACGTATTTTATTTTCTATGCCATACCAAATAAGATAGGCACAATCCGTATGGCACTCCTCCATGAGAATCTTCTTGCCATTCTTGGAAAACATTAGAGGCGTCCAATATTTAAAAGATCAAGCCACTGCACGTTGCTCAATTTTATAAATCTGGGTCCAAGAACTCTCTTCCCCATATTCTTTCATCAACCAAACATCATGATACAATTCTTTAACATCATTATACGTCACAGTATTCATAATAAAACAGAGCTGTCCTTTCAACTTTACCAAATTCGTCATGCAATTTTTGGGTGCTTGAGGCGGCATTGTAAAGACCCGGAATTTCTCAGTCGCAAGATCGAAAGCAAGAATATTCTCTGGACGCCACCCTTACTCAGCTACTAACCAATGCAAATCTCCATTTGAGGACGCGGAGTCTGAACATATCGACCATTCCTTTTTGGGTCAATGATCTTCAATTTTTTTCCAACACTGAGATTTAAGACTATACAACTTGACTTCAAACTCAATCAAAGACTGGCCTTTTTTAGGAAATTCTACAAGACTACAACCCTCAACACCTTATAGTCATTGTTAATATGATCATACCCAAATGCTAAAAAAACCGCGGCTAGTGTCTCTTTACTTTGAAATTCTACAACTCTCAACACCTTATAGTCATTGTTAATCTGAAAATACCCAAAAGCTAAAAAAGCAGCAGTTAGTTTCTCTATGGGTTCGCTTGGCAATTTCCTGAACTCATTGATAAATGAGTTCCAAATGGTGATATCTTCGCCCAATTTGTTACTATAAATGCAAAGCAAGCCATGGAAACAATCCAAGATATTTGAGCAGTGTAACAATGGCTGGCAATTATCAGAGGGCCTACCAAAGCGATTCTCATCATCGCCGGTGAAACTGAGGGAGAAGTATTGAAAGGAAATGGCGGTGATTCGTGGCTGGACAATGAGGGTGTTGTTGGACTCCATGGAGCAGTGGAGGTGGAGCTTGATGAAATCTTGATCGTTGATCAAGGCGTTTCATCGCTTGGAAACGCATCGGAAGCTTATGAGAGACGTCAATGGTACCGGTAATGATCTGAATGCCTTTCTTTGAAAGTGGAAAGTGAAGCAAAAGATTGATTCTGTGAAATGGGCATCTCTCTTTCCACCTTTTTATGTTTTGTTCATGGTATGGTGGCACATTTTAAAAGTGTATATATATATATATATATATTCAAAATTGAGGTTTTTTTTTTTTTTAATAGAACATATTCAAAATTGAGTTGAAAATTCAATTAAATTTTACATTGGAAACTTTAATTTCACTCTATGCGTTCCATTTAACTAGCAAGAGATTACAAACTTTTTTTTTTTTTGAGAAAGTAAGAGATTACAAACTAGTTCTTATATCTTGTCAAATATAGTATTAGAAGATGTATGTACCTACTTCATTATAGAAATACAATCTATTGTTTCGTAAATTTAAAGCCAATATATATATATATATATGATAATTATTGTATTCAATTTACAAAATAAAACAATAACAATTGAGTCTTTTTTTTTTTTTTTGGATGAGAACAATTGAGTCTTGTTAGTTCCAAAATTTTGAAATCAGCTTGTATTTGAGAAAGTAATGACATTATTTATCACAATTGATCCATTAACACGAGGCATGCTCATAGATTCGAATTAACTTAATCATATTTAGACAACCATGCTCAATTGCCCTGCAAAATAATAAGCTATCACCAACTTAAAGAGATGAGAGAGTAACCTTGGCAAAAACCTCTCATAGGGGTGAAGGGCGCTAGCTCACCATTTAAGAAGATGGAGTACAATATAATAGATAAACAGTCAATCGTTTCTCCAAAAAAAAAAAGAAGATAAAGATAAAGATAAACAGTCCATCAATAATCTAATCCACCTTCCTACAAAGCCCATCTTTCTCATTGTGTTCTCTCGGAAAGATCACCCTATCATCAGGTTTACTCATATCGAGTATCAAAACAATATAACCCATTTTAGCCACTCATTAATGATTCAATATGCACAGTCTTATACACTATTATCAGTTATCACATTATCTTTTAAATAATAATTTGATAAGTCTTTATCTATCTACATCCAATTAATAAATAAAGAAGTAGAGACTTTGCTTTTTGAGTTGTCAATCCAAGAATTTGGATCCTTTTATCAAATATCTTTTCATTTCTTCCCTTCCATATTGGTCAAGAAAGACAAGCCAGTAGGAACAATATGTTTCGGCTATTGCTTCATCTTTGCACAATTTATCTTTTGGAGTAGCCACAGTTGAATTTGAGTTATATCTGATCTATTTATTAGAAATTGAAGAGCATTGCCAAACCAAAATCCTATCTTTTTTCCTTAAAAATAAAAAATGGACAACAATATTTTGTCATATTAGATATGCAACAATACTGGAATTATTAAGTGCATAAGTTTCATAAAAAAAATTTTAAAAAAAAATAATAATAATCAAACAAACAAACATTGGCATGATGAGAAAACAGATAAATATTCTAGTAGACATGAATAATCCAGCCTCTCTTATATATAGGTAGAAATGAGTCCAACAACTGGAAAGTTCTCCAACCTTTGATGTTGCTCAAATCTTCAATAACTTGCAAAATTGGATTGCTTTACTAAATAGATTACATTCTAAAATTAGAAATAAAGGTTCCAAGGGAAGAGAGAAATCTATACAATCAATAGGAAGGAACAGAAACAACCTTCCATATAAAATTGATTGCCAAACAAATGACATGCTTTCCCCAGAAAAGTATCATCCTAGTCAAGTGTGTCAGTAATTTTCACAAATGAAATGGATAGATAGTCGCTGAAATGCTCCCCCCCCTGCCCCTCTCCTTTCTTTTGAAATGGTGAAGAAAAAAAAAGGGACAATGATGACGTATACCATGAAAACAAAGCCACCAAGCAGGTTTGCAGGCCCTGTAAAAACAAAGAGTAAAAGGTTCACCATATAATTCAAAAGAATGTCCAGAATGATATGCAAATAAGAAAAGAGCAAATACATTCCTTAGTCTCAAGGCCTTACTTATAATTTTATTTACTAGCATTTCTATGCTAATCAGTCTTTGAAAAGACTTATGAAGTTAAGGACCTCAGAATCACCTTATGATGAATAAGGAAAACACCCTAAGGCCTAATCTTTTCTTTTTTAAAAAGGAATTAATAACATTGGCATGATGAGAAAACAGCTAAATATTCTAAATACTCATTTCCAAAATGATGATGGCCTAAAAGTTATTTCCTAACTATAATTAGTATTTACACCCTTAATAATTTTAAGAAAAAAAAATGTCAGCATTGAAATTTGAAAACTCTCATATGCACGCAGTCATGAGCCCTTGTGGATGCTTAATAACACCACAACAGCTAATATGTCATGGTAGATGCACTAAGCATCTAGCCATATAAGACCTAGTTAGAGAGAAAGACAACTTTTGAAAGATATAGTGAAGTCCACAATCACCTCTTTATCCTTCTTACTTTTCATTTATTAATCATTCAATCACTCCTTTCACCAACAGATTAAGACCCTCTAGTGTACTTTCATTCCTGGCATAGACAAAGACTAAGACTAACACATGTTAGCAATGCATGAAATTTTTTTATAAAGTAAAAAAAAAAAAAAAATTATCCCAAAAAAATTACATGATCAGAGATTTATATTATAAAAGAGGAGCAAATAAAATCTACAATAAAATGCATATCACTCAAACAATGATCTCAATTCTCAAGTCCTACACGAAACGTCACAGAGTTGTCCCCTATCATTCACAACCACCACTTTACTAACACTCGAATTCTAGTCTGGTCTTTGAAAGATTTATGCAACCAAAAATGGTAAGACACCAACAATAAGACAGACAATTAAGGAAACAAAAATGAATTAGTTTGTTTTACCTATTGTTCTTCAATATCGACTGTCCACATTATCTCCATCAAGCAGAAGAAGACTCCCGGTGCAAATTGCCGTCTGAAACACATAGGGAAGCTTCCGAATCTTAACCTTCCTCTGTGTTTTAATTTCTGTGTCAAACCAAATAAGAAAAGTACGACCCGAATAGCACATCTCCATGAGAATCTTTTTGCCATTCTTGGAAAACATTAAAGGATTGAAACACTTGACATTCTTAAACACTCCATCATACTCAATTTTATAAACCCGAGTCCAAGAACTCCCTTCCCCATATTCTTCCATCAACCAAACTTCATTATCCTTCTTTTCAAGATTCACAATAAAACATAGCTTTCCATTCAATACTTCCAAACACGCTTCCAAAAACCCTTCCAAACACGCTTCCAAAAACCTCTCCGCCCCATAGGTTGGTGGTTGGCGCGGCGGCGTTGCAAAGTCCTGGAATTTCTCATTGGCAAGATCGAAAGCAAGAATCATCACCGGACCCTGCTTATTCTCAGCTACTAACCAATGCAAAGCTCCATTCACCGACACTGACTTGGAAGATCTTTTCCACCCCTTTTTGGGCCATTGCTCTTTAATATTTTTCCACGACTTTGATTTAAGACTATACATCTTAACATCAAACCCTCTATTTAAAAATTGTACGACCCTCAACACCTTATAATCGTCCTCACGAGTATCGTAGCCGAATCCTAAAGCGATCGTAATACTAGGAAAAGGTTTTTCTAACGTGGGCAGCTTCCTGTACCTACGTATCAGTGGATTCCAGATAGCGAGTTCGCCCTTATTACTACGCACGAAAACCAAACCGTGGATTTGTTGGGTGGACATGTTTACACAGAGTGGTAGTGGGGGGTGGTGAATTTTCATGGGCTTGCCGAACTGATCGTCGTTTGGGAAGGGGACGGAGAAGTAATCAAATGGAACGGTGGCGTGTTGTTGGTGAAGGATGAGGGTGCGATCTGTGTTGGACTCGATGGAGCGACGGAGGTGGAGGTTGATGAAAGCATGACTGTGGATTAGAGCGTACCATTGCTTGGAAACGCAGAGATAGCGTGAGAGAAGTTTCACTGGTAATCGAGAGAGTATCTCAGTGATCACATCAAGCGGAAGATTAGACATCGCGGAGAGGATTGTGGTAACCTGGCCAAGGCCGATTTCGCTTTTCATTTATATTTATTCTTTTTTCTGGTTTTTACATATATAGTTTTTTTTCCACATTGAAAATTGAATTCTAATGTGATAAGGATTGCTAATCTAGGTGATTAATACTTAAAGTCCTTAAAAGTCGAGGACATATATTAATTGTTATCTAACTATGAGGCGAGATTGAAGGTTTTTAGTTAAAATAAAACTCCTAGTCCTGAATCGTTTAGGGCTAATTAGATTAGAATTGTTGTACACTTATACTATTAAAAGTGCTTGATTTATTTTTTATTAGAATTTTTTAATGAGATTAAAGATCTAATTAAAAGTTATAGGTTCTAATGAGATTAGAATCCTTTTATCTAGTTTGATTAGAAGTTTTTAATAAAATTAAAACTCTGGTCAATTTCTCTTTTCAATTATTCTGTTTTTCTGGTTTATGTATATACTCAGGGCTTCTTTATGCAATATATGGTTTGGTGGACATTTTAAAAGCCCAATCTTGGTGTATAAGCCCAACCATGGTCGTGAGGCTGAGAAAGGACTATATTTATATTTGGGTTTGCAAGCAGTGTAACAGATATGAGACATATGACACTTTTTTTTTTCTTTTTTTTGTTAATAATGATTTTAAAATTCGTTAATATTTGGTTTGTGTTATGTCCACTAGCAAGAGGAATTGCTGATTCACGAGGCAGAGGAGTAAGCAGAGGAGTTGCTGAGTAGGATTTTTGTTAGGATTGTTTTATTATTTTTATTTGAATATGTTTTAGGATAATAATAGCAATCTGAGTTGTTATCGGATTGAAGTATTAAGAGTTTGGCTAGGAATAGTGTTTATCCTTATCTAGGTGTTGGGTGGTTTAAGGATGTTGGAGTTGTTTTATTTTGAAAAGCTATTTATATAGCTTCACGGCATATCAATAGAATTATCAATCAGAATATTATACAGCAATTTGCTATTGGGAGGTCTGGTTTTTCCTCGAATTAAAACCATATTTACCCTCTTGATCAGGTCCGTTACAACCAAGAATCACCATAGCTCCTCGCGGCAGACGTGGTGGAAGCCGTGGTCGAGGTGGTCGTAACAGTTTGGAAAAATATTATGTGAACTTATTACATTTGGTTGTTTCTCTCTTGAACAATAACAAAACCTTATTTCTAAAATTTTTCAGTTGACTTTCATTTGGGCTTTGAAGTATTAAGGTTTTATCATGGTCAAGTTGTTTGATCAAAGATCGAACGACCATGAACTTTCAATCAGTCTTAGGATTTGGTTACTTAGTGTGTTATCTAGTTGAAGAAGTTCACAAAATACTACTAAGCAGAATTGTCACTTTCTGCATATACATACAAACAGGTCAAGTGAATTGGGCTTAAAATGGTTCAAATGGCCAGAAAGCTATTATGTGCGTTAGAATAACATAATGTACAATTTACAAAACCACTATGTATGGACATTAGCATAAGGCATTGTAAAATAACATAAGTGCCAAATTTTGCCCAATCAATCCAAAATAACACCAACATCAACTTATACAGCTGTTGTGCAAAATGTACTTTTGCTTCAGCACATGTGCAAATATACATAAGTATTGCCATTGTGCATTTTAATTTTGTATTTTTAAGAGATTGAAAAGAAGGAAAATTGAGTCTTTTCATGTGATGTCATCCAAAATAAAGGCAGAATTGACAACATGTGCAAAGTGTAACATAAGTTGTAATTTATGGTGCTAGCTACGCATTTTGGAATTTTAGGTTATAAAGTGTAATTTGGAGTATAATTCAGGACGACAAAGTGTAATTTCTCCAAATAATATAGAATTTATATGTTTCTAAGCTGTCTTAAATTTTAAAGTATTCTTTTTGAACCGAGGGACTAAGCTAATACCTATAAAACCTTTCTTATTATTGTTCTCGTTTTTACAGTGTGGAGTACAAAGCTTTTTTTTGGATGAAATTCTCAAATGGCTCCTAACAAGAATGATATGGACTAGAAATTATACAATTGTTCCGGCATATAATGTGAGCCAATAGAAACCATCCATGATCGGAACGATTGAAGAATGAAAGAGTATTTTAAATGATGATATAAAAATCTTCGCTTACATCAAAAAATTATTAGTATTTTGGTCTGATGAAAAAAAGTTGTCATTATGAGCAAATGATGTGCATGAAATATATACAATAAAGTACCATTAGATTTGCAAAGTTAGCCTTATTTTTATATTATTTTGTCACTAATTATATATTATATTTGTTTTATGGAAAATGAAGGCTATTCACGATGAGAGGCTGAACAAGTCACAAGTTGAATGCCAGGTGGGCCAGGTCGATTATAAAGCCAACACAAGAGAAGAGAGCTTGCCATGAAGTAAAGATTCAGCCCAAAGAAGTAGAGCATCCAGCCCAGGCGTGAATTCAAGAAGAAGCCCAAGATGCAATCCAATATGGATGAAGTTTGGATGAAGTTTGCTAGGAAAGAAACTCTTACAATCAAGCAATGAGGTGTCCGTATCACAAAAGAAATACAAGTCAGCGTGAAAGTTAGGCCACGAAGTCCCCTTGCATGCGCGTGGCTTGGAAATATGAATTCCTTATTCTGATTGTATTTGGATTATAGCATATATAGCGGGTAAGGCGACTATTTTCATATATATAAGCCTTTAGGTCAATTTGTGTAAGAGGGATTATGAGGGCTGAATATATAGAGAGCTGCGGCTACCTCTTACATGACAGTTATTTTTAATTATTTTTCTAATTTAATGTTTAGTATTTTATTTCAATTACCATGAGTAGCTAAATTTATAATTAAAGTTGAGAATGAAATCTGTTAAGAATTATCAGTAATATTTATGTGATTTGATTTTTCCTACAATAGTTGTTCTTTAATGATTTAAATTGTTTTTGCTTCATATCATTTGACTAAGATGGGATTAACATAGGGAAGCTTCCGAATCTTAACCTTCCTCTGTGTTTTAATTTCTGTGTCAAACCAAATAAGAAAAGTACGACCCGAATAGCACATCTCCATGAGAATCTTTTTGCCATTCTTGGAAAACATTAAAGGATTGAAACACTTGACATTCTTAAACACTCCATCATACTCAATTTTATAAACCCGAGTCCAAGAACTCCCTTCCCCATATTCTTCCATCAACCAAACTTCATTATCCTTCTTTTCAAGATTCACAATAAAACATAGCTTTCCATTCAATACTTCCAAACACGCTTCCAAAAACCCTTCCAAACACGCTTCCAAAAACCTCTCCGCCCCATAGGTTGGTGGTTGGCGCGGCGGCGTTGCAAAGTCCTGGAATTTCTCATTGGCAAGATCGAAAGCAAGAATCATCACCGGACCCTGCTTATTCTCAGCTACTAACCAATGCAAAGCTCCATTCACCGACACTGACTTGGAAGATCTTTTCCACCCCTTTTTGGGCCATTGCTCTTTAATATTTTTCCACGACTTTGATTTAAGACTATACATCTTAACATCAAACCCTCTATTTAAAAATTGTACGACCCTCAACACCTTATAATCGTCCTCACGAGTATCGTAGCCGAATCCTAAAGCGATCGTAATACTAGGAAAAGGTTTTTCTAACGTGGGCAGCTTCCTGTACCTACGTATCAGTGGATTCCAGATAGCGAGTTCGCCCTTATTACTACGCACGAAAACCAAACCGTGGATTTGTTGGGTGGACATGTTTACACAGAGTGGTAGTGGTGGGTGGTGAATTTTCATGGGCTTGCCGAACTGATCGTCGTTTGGGAAGGGGACGGAGAAGTAATCAAATGGAACGGTGGCGTGTTGTTGGTGAAGGATGAGGGTGCGATCTGTGTTGGACTCGATGGAGCGACGGAGGTGGAGGTTGATGAAAGCATGACTGTGGATTAGAGCGTACCATTGCTTGGAAACGCAGAGATAGCGTGAGAGAAGTTTCACTGGTAATCGAGAGAGTATCTCAGTGATCACATCAAGCGGAAGATTAGACATCGCGGAGAGGATTGTGGTAACCTGGCCAAGGCCGATTTCGCTTTTCATTTATATTTATTCTTTTTTCTGGTTTTTACATATATAGTTTTTTTTCCACATTGAAAATTGAATTCTAATGTGATAAGGATTGCTAATCTAGGTGATTAATACTTAAAGTCCTTAAAAGTCGAGGACATTTATTAATTGTTATCTAACTATGAGGCGAGATTGAAGGTTTTTAGTTAAAATAAAACTCCTAGTCCTGAATCGTTTAGGGCTAATTAGATTAGAATTGTTGTACACTTATACTATTAAAAGTGCTTGATTTATTTTTTATTAGAATTTTTTAATGAGATTAAAGATCTAATTAAAAGTTATAGGTTCTAATGAGATTAGAATCCTTTTATCTAGTTTGATTAGAAGTTTTTAATAAAATTAAAACTCTGGTCAATTTCTCTTTTCAATTATTCTGTTTTTCTGGTTTATGTATATACTCAGGGCTTCTTTATGCAATATATGGTTTGGTGGACATTTTAAAAGCCCAATCTTGGTGTATAAGCCCAACCATGGTCGTGAGGCTGAGAAAGGACTATATTTATATTTGGGTTTGCAAGCAGTGTAACAGATATGAGACATATGACACTTTTTTTTTTCTTTTTTTTGTTAATAATGATTTTAAAATTCGTTAATATTTGGTTTGTGTTATGTCCACTAGCAAGAGGAATTGCTGATTCACGAGGCAGAGGAGTAAGCAGAGGAGTTGCTGAGTAGGATTTTTGTTAGGATTGTTTTATTATTTTTATTTGAATATGTTTTAGGATAATAATAGCAATCTGAGTTGTTATCGGATTGAAGTATTAAGAGTTTGGCTAGGAATAGTGTTTATCCTTATCTAGGTGTTGGGTGGTTTAAGGATGTTGGAGTTGTTTTATTTTGAAAAGCTATTTATATAGCTTCACGGCATATCAATAGAATTATCAATCAGAATATTATACAGCAATTTGCTATTGGGAGGTCTGGTTTTTCCTCGAATTAAAACCATATTTACCCTCTTGATCAGGTCCGTTACAACCAAGAATCACCATAGCTCCTTGCGGCAGACGTGGTGAAAGCCGTGGTCGAGGTGGTCGTAACAACTTGGTATCAGAGCAGGTTATGGAGGAATCGCGCATCGATCGTTTGGAGGCGGAGATAGGCTCTATAGCAGCAGGGCAAGACAGGAAGTTCCGCGAATTACAGGAAACATTGATGCAGGCGATAACGTCCATGAATACCCGATTGGATCAAATATCGGGCAGCCAAAGTTTGGGACGAGGAGAGAGTTCACACGATGGTGGGGGGGTCTCGGCGGTTCAATTATAGAGGCTCTCGTGACTCCACTGAGTCTTATGGCGCGGTAATTCCAAGAGTCACTAAAGTTGATTTTCCTCGCTTCAATGGCAGTGAAGACCCAACGAGTTGGATTTGTCGAGTGGAGCAATTCTTCGAATTTCAGAAAATTGCCGAGGAAGAGAAGGTTCCGTTAGCGACGTATCATCTAGAAGGCGAGGCACAGTTGTGGTATCAGATACTGAAGGAAGAAGAAGGGGAAGTTACATGGTTCACGCTCAAGGAAGGGCTGAATTCGAGGTATGGGCCAACGGAATTTGATGATTTTTTTGGAGATCTTACTAGGCTTAAACAGGTTGGTTCGGTACCAGAATATCAAAGCCAATTCGAGAAACTCCTCAGCCGAGTGGGGAAGTTGAATCAGTCTCAACAGGTTGCTTGTTTCATTGGTGGTCTGAAGGAAGGTGTGAGGATAGATGTTCAAGCCATGAAACCACCAACATTGTCTGCAGCAGTAGGTTTGGCTCGGCTCTATGAGGTTAAATATCAGAAGCGATCCAGCTTCAACCTTGAGCCGAAAAAGGCTGTATCAACAAACTCAACAGTCACTAGTCGCCCACCTTCATCTACTCCCGCCATTCGAAGATTGTCACCAACGGAGATGAAAGAACGTCGAGATAAGGGCCTTTGCTTCAATTGTGACGAGAAGTTTGCTCCTGGGCATCGGTGTAAAAAGCTTTTTTTGATTGAAGGGTGCTGGCCAGAGGAGGATAGCGGTGACGAAATTGGAGATATCGAAGAAAAGGAAGACAGTGACGAATTGGAGATTGCCTTGCATGCCATGGCAAGTTCCCCGGCTCCTCAAACCATGCAAATCCATCGGGTCATCAACCAACAATCACTGGTTGTGCTGATAGACTCAGGGAGCACCCACAACTTTATTGAAGAGAGGTTAGCAAAAAAATTGGGATTGACATGTAACATGGAAGAACGGTTTAATGTAAAGGTTGTGTGTGGTGAACGGATCTCATGCAAAGGAAGATGCACTGGAGTGCAAGTTCGGATACAAGGGGCTACTCTTGATATAGATTTCTATCTCTTACCGTTAGAAGGATACGAGGTGGTTTTGGGAGCACAATGGCTTCGAACCTTGGGGATGATTGAATGGGATTTTTCTAAATTACTCATGAGATTCCAATATGGTGGGAAAAGAATTTCCTTGCAGGGAATGACTAACCCACACAAGCAGATCGATGGGAGTAAGGTGGAAAGAATACTGAAAGGGAGCAAGCATGGTGCTTTCATACAATTTCACGCCATTGCCATAGGGGAGAAGGAAAAAATGGCCGACACCCTCACAGATCAGAATCTCATTAGCCTCATCAATTCTTTTCAAAATCTTTTTAAGGAGCCCAAAGGTCTACCACCATCACGAGTTCATGATCATTGTATTCCATTGGTACACATTTCTATCTCTTACCGTTAGAAGGATACGAGGTGGTTTTGGGAGCACAATGGCTTCGAACCTTGGGGATGATTGAATGGGATTTTTCTAAATTACTCATGAGATTCCAATATGGTGGGAAAAGAATTTCCTTGCAGGGAATGACTAACCCACACAAGCAGATCGATGGGAGTAAGGTGGAAAGAATACTGAAAGGGAGCAAGCATGGTGCTTTCATACAATTTCACGCCATTGCCATAGGGGAGAAGGAAAAAATGGCCGACACCCTCACAGATCAGAATCTCATTAGCCTCATCAATTCTTTTCAAAATCTTTTTAAGGAGCCCAAAGGTCTACCACCATCACGAGTTCATGATCATTGTATTCCATTGGTACACGGAAGCGGACCGGTTAGTGTAAGGCCATATCGGTATCCTCACTTTCAGAAAACAGAGATAGAACAACAAGTGGAAGAGATGCTCAAGTCTGGTATCGTGAGGCCAAGTAACAGTCCATATTCATCACCCGTCTTGCTTGTCAAAAAAAGCGATGGTTCATGGAGAATGTGTGTTGATTACCAAGCACTTAATCGCATCACAGTGAAGGACAAATTCCCAATTCCGGTTATTGATGAACTCCTAGATGAGTTGCATGCCGCGAGGTATTTTTCTAAATTGGATTTGCGCTCCGGTTATCACCAAATACGGGTCCATCCTCCTGACATTTCAAAAACTGCCTTCCGCACTCATCATGGGCACTATGAGTTTCTTGTGATGCCATTCAGACTGACCAATGCGCCATCTACCTTCCAATCCTTAATGAACGACATTTTTAAAAGGTACCTTCGAAAATTTGTATTGGTGTTTTTCAATGACATTTTGATATATAGCAGTTCTTGGGAAGATCATCTGCAACATGTCAAATTCATTTTAGACATCTTGCGGAGCCATACTCTGTTCTTAAAGAGGGAAAAATGTCAGTTTGGGCAAACACAAATCAAGTATCTAGGACATTTGATAGATGTAGAGGGGGTATCGGTGGATCCGCAAAAGGTGGTTGCCATGATGGAGTGGCCGAAACCCAAGACTCCAAAGGCCCTTCGAGGATTTTTGGGGCTCACAGGTTACTATCGAAAATTCATTTGCAATTATGGGAAAATTGCGTCGCCACTAACCAACATGTTAAAAAAAGATTCTTTCGCATGGACTCTTGCATCGGAAAGGGCCTTCCAAGATCTTAAGGAGGCGATGACGCAAGCACCGGTGTTGGCTCTTCCTAATTTCGCAAATGCATTCGTGGTAGAATGCGATGCTTCAGGGAGCGGTGTTGGCGGAGTTTTAATGCAAGAGAGGCGACCCATTGCTTTTTTTAGTCAAGCACTACAGGGGAGGAATTTATTACTCTCTACGTATGATAAAGAAATGTTAGCCTTGGTGTTGGCTGTTTAGAAGTGGAGGCCATACCTCCTTGGTCGAACCTTTATAGTGAGAACCGATCACCGTAGTCTTAAATTTCTATGGGACCAGAGGATCACAACGTATGCTCAACAAAAATGGTTGTCCAAGTTGATGGGATATGATTTTCAGGTCGAATACCGGAAAGGAGCAGAGAACGTAGTGGCTGATGCACTCTCAAGAAAGGAAGAAAAGGCAGAGTTGGCGGCAATCTCCACTCCCATTCCGAGATGGCTTGATACCATTAAGGAGGAGGTGCTTACCAACTCGAAATTGCAGCATCTTGTCAAGCTTGTTCAAGAAGGGGAGGCGGTTGGTCCATGGGAATTCAAGGAAGGAGTGTTATTTTTTAAGAGTTGGATTTATCTCAACTCGGATTCTCCGTTACTTCCAGTTGTCATCCAAGAGTTTCATTTAAGTACTCATGAGGGCATACACAAAACATTACAGAGGATCCGATCAGTCTTCTATTGGGTGGGAATGAAGAAACAAATACAAGAATATATTCGCCATTGTGACGTGTGCCAGAGACATAAGACGGAATGTACCAGCCCAGCCTGTCTTCTCCAACCTTTGCCGATTCCCACGAAGGTATGGGCTGATATCTCAATGGATTTCGTGGATGGTTTGCCCACTTCAATGGGTAAATCAACCATTTTTGTGGTTGTGGATCGGCTTTCCAAGTATGCCCATTTTATTCCCATTTCTCATCCATACACAGCTCAGAGTGTAGCCAAAGAATTTTTTGATCATGTTTTCCGATTGCATGGGCTGCCGGAATCGATAGTCTGTGATCGTGACCCTGCATTTACAAGTAAGTTTTGGGAAGAGTTGTTTCGCCTTAATGGGACTAGCTTTAATTTCAGTTCTGCTTATCACCCACAAACGGATGGGCAAACGGAGGTAGTGAATCGCACGTTGGAGATGTACTTGAGGTGTTTCTCTAGCCCTCGGCCCAAGGAGTGGGCTAAATGGATAGCCTGGGCTGAATATTGCTACAATATGAGCATCCACACCACCACCAAAAAGACCCCATTTGAGATTGTGTATGGCAGGCCTCCACCAACTTTACTGTCATATGTTGCAGGAACAGCTCGAAATGAAGCAGTGGAGAAGGAATTGATAGCACGAGATGAGGTTTTGAAGGAGCTTTGTGAGAATATTCGGTTAGCACAGTCAAGGATGAAGATTTATGCAGATCGGAAGCGCAAGGAAAGATCATTTGAAGTAGGGGAGTGGGTGTACTTGAGGTTACAGCCTTACCGCCATTCATCTGTGGCCTTGCGTTGGAATTTGAAGCTTTCTCCTCGGTTCTTTGGCCCTTTTCAGATCATACAAAGAGTTGGTGAGGTTGCCTATAAGCTTAAATTGCCGGAAACTTCCAAGATCCATCCGGTATTTCATGTTTCCAACCTCAAGTCGGCACTTGGTGGTAATGACCAATAGGGTACGTCCTTACCAGAAATGGATGGGAGCAGTGGTGTTGTGGGTCCTCTCCCACAAGCTGTTTTGGATAGGCGAACTCGGAGAAACAAAGAGGAAGTTTTGATCCATTGGCAAGGGCTGTCACCAGCAGAGGCTACTTGGGAGGATACACACACAATGAGGCTTCGTTTTCCTGATATCACCCTTGAGGACAAGGGTCAAATTTAAGGGGGTAGGAATGTTATGTCCACTAGCAAGAGGAATTGCTGATTCACGAGGCAAAGGAGTAAGCAGAGGAGTTGCTAAGTAGGATTTTTGTTAGGATTGTTTTATTATTTTTATTTGAATATGTTTTAGGATAATAATAGCAATCTGAGTTGTTATCGGATTGAAGTATTAAGAGTTTGGCTAGGAATAGTGTTTATCCTTATCTAGGTGTTGGGTGGTTTAAGGATCTTGGAGTTGTTTTATTTTGTAAAGCTATTTATATAGCTTCACGGCATATCAATAGAATTATCAATCAGAATATTATACAGCAATTTGCTATTGGGAGGTCTGGTTTTTCCTCGAATTAAAACCATATTTACCCTCTTGATCAGGTCCGTTACAACCAAGAATCACCATAGCTCCTCGCGGCAGACGTGGTGGAAGCCGTGGTCGAGGTGGTCGTAACAGTTTGGAAAAATATTATGTGAACTTATTACATTTGGTTGTTTCTCTCTTGAACAATAACAAAACCTTATTTCTAAAATTTTTCAGTTGACTTTCATTTGGGCTTTGAAGTATTAAGGTTTTATCATGGTCAAGTTGTTTGATCAAAGATCGAACGACCATGAACTTTCAATCAGTCTTAGGATTTGGTTACTTAGTGTGTTATCTAGTTGAAGAAGTTCACAAAATACTACTAAGCAGAATTGTCACTTTCTGCATATACATACAAACAGGTCAAGTGAATTGGGCTTAAAATGGTTCAAATGGCCAGAAAGCTATTATGTGCGTTAGAATAACATAATGTACAATTTACAAAACCACTATGTATGGACATTAGCATAAGGCATTGTAAAATAACATAAGTGCCAAATTTTGCCCAATCAATCCAAAATAACACCAACATCAACTTATACAGCTGTTGTGCAAAATGTACTTTTGCTTCAGCACATGTGCAAATATACATAAGTATTGCCATTGTGCATTTTAATTTTGTATTTTTAAGAGATTGAAAAGAAGGAAAATTGAGTCTTTTCATGTGATGTCATCCAAAATAAAGGCAGAATTGACAACATGTGCAAAGTGTAACATAAGTTGTAATTTATGGTGCTAGCTACGCATTTTGGAATTTTAGGTTATAAAGTGTAATTTGGAGTATAATTCAGGACGACAAAGTGTAATTTCTCCAAATAATATAGAATTTATATGTTTCTAAGCTGTCTTAAATTTTAAAGTATTCTTTTTGAACCGAGGGACTAAGCTAATACCTATAAAACCTTTCTTATTATTGTTCTCGTTTTTACAGTGTGGAGTACAAAGCTTTTTTTTGGATGAAATTCTCAAATGGCTCCTAACAAGAATGATATGGACTAGAAATTATACAATTGTTCCGGAATATAATGTGAGCCAATAGAAACCATCCATGATCGGAACGATTGAAGAATGAAAGAGTATTATAAATGATGATATAAAAATCTTCGCTTACATCAAAAAATTATTAGTATTTTGGTCTGATGAAAAAAAGTTGTCATTATGAGCAAATGATGTGCATGAAATATATACAATAAAGTACCATTAGATTTGCATAGTCAGCGTGTAAAGTTAGGCCACGAAGTCCCCTTGCATGCGCGTGGCTTGGAAATATGAATTCCTTATTCTGATTGTATTTGGATTATAGCATATATAGCCGGTAAGGCGACTATTTTCATATATATAAGCCTTTAGGTCAATTTGTGTAAGAGGGATTACGAGGGCTGAATATATAGAGAGCTGCGGCTACCTCTTACATGACAGTTATTTTTAATTATTTTTCTAATTTAATGTTTAGTATTTTATTTCAATTACCATGAGTAGCTAAATTTATAATTAAAGTTGAGAATGAAATCTGTTAAGAATTATCAGTAATATTTATGTGATTTGATTTTTCCTACAATAGTTGTTCTTTAATGATTTAAATTGTTTTTGCTTCATATCATTTGACTAAGATGGGATTCTAGATATGAGTTCAATCATATTTTTCTCATGATTTAGGATTTGTCTCAGTTAATTGAATGCTTGGTTTATTATTTCTTGATTTTAAAATTTGATATCTCTTGTGATTTGTTTAGCTACAGATACAATTGACAATTTGATTTTATACCTAGGAAGCAAAGAAGAGCATGCTTTAGATATTTACATAGAAGTTTTAATGAAAATATTTTCCATGATAGCAAGATTGATTTCTAGATTATTATGCAGTAGTTGGGAAAAATTATTGATCATAAATATATGCTGATATGACTTGCAAGACGGATTCCAAAACCTTAATTCTTGTCTCTAGATTGTTTACATCTCTTTACTGCATAATATTATATCTTTGCTTAGTTTAATTATTTTTTTAGTTTATTTAATTTCAAAACAACCAATTTTTATTAAACTAAATTAGGATTAATTTGGTTAAGATTTAATTAACTTTCCTACGTTCATTCAAGTTCCTGTGGGTTCGACCTCGTTCTTGTCAAACTATACTTTGGTACGATTCGTACACTTGTGAATACTTTAAAATTTCACAACAGCAAACACCATAAGTTAAAACTCTCACTCTCTCTCTCCCTCTCTCAACCAAAAAAAAAAAAAAAAAAGGTAAAAAGCTAAAAAAGAAAATTTAGCCAATACGCCAAATCACTCATCAGGGGCAAAACCAAGAATTTTTTCTTGGGAGCAAGACTAAACTATTATTTTGAATCAACATTCAGAAAAAACTTAAAGAACTACAAGAGCATTATATCTTTCTAAATCCTTTTGAGAATACAATTTTTCTTTTAGTTTGCAATACACATGTATAAAAATATTCAAAAAAGAGCTTAGCATCTTGACCATAAAGTGGAAATGTGGCATTATGCTACAAGAGTAAAACATTTGGCATCAAATTTAGCTCCTCTTTTCTATCCAAAAAAAAAAATTAGCTCCTCTTTAAATAATCGAATGACTAAACATACCAATATAACAAGAAAATGTATTCATCAACGAATAATCAATTGGCTTTATAAATTTAAAAAAAAAAAAAAAACTAAAATCATAAGCTACAAGATAAAATAAATGGAAATTGAACTGAAATATAAATATAAAAAAAAAATATAAGAAAATTTTTGTGCCTCTCAAGATTTACAACTACTTTCCCTTAAGTTCAATTAAGAAAAATCTTTATTAAAAAAAAAAAAAAAAACAGAAAGTAATTGAATAAGAATGTGACTATGAGATTACTAAATTGTTTAAAGTCAATGAAGAGTGAGACTAGAAAAATTGCACCAAGATGAGACTTTTTTAGAATTGAGTGGTTGATGGCTGAAAAGTAAAGTAATGAGAAATGGAAATTAATTACTAGAGTTGAATGAAAAAGAAGATAGTAAAAATAAAATATAAAAAATAAAAAGGAAGTGTTGATTTGCTAGCCAAGTGTAGTGGCTATATGTGTTTGGGAAAGCAATTTTGACGCTTGAAAAAAATCTTGGGTGAGACGGGTGAATGCGCCCGTCTCACAAGATAACATCTCTGAGGCTTGAAAGGGACATGGATAGGTAGGGCCATGCCGTAAGGGAGGCGGGGCAAGCAATTTCCTTGATGGAGGGCCAGCTTATAAGAAAAAAAAAGCATATTTGTAGGGGCCATGGCCCCCCTATTATACACACAGTTCAGCCCCTGTCACTCATTCAAACAAGTAACAAAGATGTTTCCCCCCCAAAAAAAAAAAAACAAGTAACTAAGATAGTATATACGTGCTAATTAAGTTGAAAGTCGTGCATATTTGTCAAGGTTTTTGTTTCTAAGTCCCCGGTTTGACCTTACTAATTGAAAAACCATGGCTACCTCTAAGGCTTGTGTTGAAGAAACTTTGTTTCCACATACGACACAAAAGAAATAATGTAAAAATCTATACAATCAACTCGGACAGCGAGCACCTAAGATAGAAAGAGAGAGTGACTGGAGATAGAATTTGTGTTTTTTTTTTGTGTGTGTGATGTATAACCCCTCTATAAATTAAGACTTGAAGGAGACCTCTAATTAATGAGAAATTATCAATTTCTCCTAATTAAGTGCTCCATTTTCTTCAATTTATCCACTAATCAAGCATGTCTCATGTCAGTGGAGGGATTCCATCGGATTCGCTATTTCGTAGTAAGTTTAAGGTAATGGTCAACTCGTCAAGGCCTTCAATCACGGTCATAAAAGGTCCCCCAACACATGTAGCTTTGTAAATTAGTTGTGCTCAGTGAAAGATGATGTATTTCTTACGCAACTTTGGATGGAAAATTCATACGGAAAACCTCATAATGGTAAAAAACGTGAGGAACCAAGGGCTTTTGAAATATTATCTAATCAATACTTACCTAGTAAACACTGAAATAATTCATGATATTAGATTTCTTTTCATTTTTGTTGTTAAATCACCGATTATACCTGTTCTTAGTCCATACATGCTTACATCAAGATTAGGAACCCAAACCTCTTTTCTAAATAGTTTACTGGAGTGTGGATGATAATTAATAAATTGAAATTACATGCACACACATTCACATGCCCTCCTTTTGGACTTTCATGTCTTATATAGGATGAGTTTGGTTCAGTTTTTTGTAAAAGTGCATAATGAAAAAGTTGAGTTTTTAAAAAGTGCATAACAAAAAAATACATTTTCAAAAAACTGAGTGTTTGGTAAAAGTTGTTAAAAAATGTTTTTTTGAAAAAACTGAGTATTTAGCTAACACTTATAAAAGTGGCAGTTTGAAGGGTAAATTACCAAAAAGGACAATGTATATATAAGGGAGTTTATTTCATACTTTTTTTTTTTTTTTTTTGTAATGTGAGTTTGTCATACTTAAATCAACTATTTTATCATACCTAAATCAATTTTTCTCTTTCTAAGAAAATTATTTTTTTCTCATCAATATTAGCTAATAATAAACTACCACTTAAGATTTATTGTGAATATATTGTGAAAATATTGTGATAACTAATATGCAACAAATGCAAATCAAAACATAAGCCAGATAAAACTATACAAAGTACAAACATCTTTCAAAGTTTCAACTAATAGACCCCATAGCACTCTTAATAACAGAGAAAGACACTTAAATGATTATATAAATTCCATTTTTGTATTGAATTCTTCAAATTTTTACAAGAAGCAATGATGAATCTAATGAACCAGCTATAAATTCCAATTTTGGATGATTCCTTTTGTTTTTTCATGGTAGAACATTTGGGGGAAAACTTAGATAATGCGCATTGGACTCCCCAATTAAATCCAAACATATAGTTGCATTAAAATTAGTTGCTCTTGGAAAAGATAACATTGTTTGTGTTTTATTGGTTAATGCAATCATGTGTTTGAATTTAATTGGAAACCTAGTTTATTGCATCTAAGTAGATGGTATAATGAAGCAACCAAGACAATTTTGAAAGGAAAAAGTTTGACTCCAAACATGTTTGGAGCTATTTTGCTTCAACCCATGACCATGAAGAGATCATCCATGTATAATTTTAGTCACACGACTTTTTAAATGAGTCATGTAACTTGATTAAATAATACACATGAATAGTCTTATAAATCGCCACGTAATGAGTTGGAAAAGATACTCCAAACATGTTTGGAGCCAAACTTTGATCATTTTGAAAATACTAGACTTGAACTTTTTGCCTTTCAACCTATGTATTCCTTATGGCTTGTTTGGAAGTTTAGAGAGGGAGGAGAGTAGAGGGGAGTAGAGGGGAGGGGAGTAGTGGGGAGGAGAGTAGAGGAAAATGATTCCCTTCCACCTTGTTTGGATGTTTTTAAAATTAATAAAGGAGAAGGGAGTAATTAGCCCTTCCTCTTGTGTAATTTTGTTAATATAATAAGGGTAAATTAGGTAATTTACTTGGTTAATAGTTTATGTACTCTACTCTTCCTCCAAATCTCTCCAATTTGGGGGAATTAAAAATGAAGGGCTAGAGGGAGTTGAAACCCCTCCAAACCCCTCCCCCTCCTTCCTTAAAAAACTTCCAAACAAGGTAATTAGATTACTCTCCCTCCCTCTACTCTACTCCCCCTCCTTTTTTAAACATCTAAACAGGCCATTAGTGCATTAGATCATTCCATCTGCATATTCCCTTATCTACCATACATAAATGCAAGGATCTAATACCAAATCAAGTGAAAGAATACACATAGAACACATGGTCACGCATTCCATCTGACTTCTACAAAAAGCACATAGGAGATCACCATTGTAGGTTTGTACCTGATTTTGCAAGCCGTTCTTAAGTAGGCAACTTGTCCTTCACAGCCAGCAAAAATATGAAGGAATACTTCCTCCTTTCAATTAAGGCCTTCTTTTTTCTTACTTCACTCCACCACTGAACTGCAATTCGTCCTTCACTACCAATCAAATTAGGAGGGAATGCTTAGAAATGGCTGCTTTAAACTTACACCAGCTTCCACCATTCAACTGTGCCTTTCTTACTTCTTATTACAATTCAGGTTGAATTGCATGTGAATTTTCTAGATTTAGTTGGAATTCAAAGCATTGAGTCGTTTTAGTTAATTCTCGTACATGGAAATAAGCATGTATAGTAGATCTTTTGATCTGGTAGGTTTCCAAGTCCACTGCACATCTTTTAGAATGCTTGATATTTTTGCAAACGTAGAACTTGCAGTATAATAGACCATCCTCTGGGCAAAATCGGGGGATCAAAACATCTTCAAAATGTCAATTACCAAGCCACATGAATATTACTCTACCCTTTTCAACTAAAAACTTGATGAATATCCTAATATTTTCTACAGCCTCACAGTAGCCTCAAGGAACTTTCATTACCTTGAAGCACATACCTCTAAGAAAAGTGATTTTTAAATTGTTAGAGGTCAAAAAAAAGCAACCAAGTGGGATTTCCCATCAATGAGGAACTAAAAGTTATAAACTTAAATTCTTCCTCTTATTTTCCTCTATTTCATTCTTTTCTTTTAGTTATTTGCTTAGTTTCATTAGATAGGGCTTTTGTATGGGAATTCATGATTGGAGAAAGGTAAAAGTTTGGCTCCAATCATGTTTATAGTCTTAGGCTTCAACCCCCAATAGAAAGATAACACATTCTTGTCATTTGTAGTGACAAGGACATGTGTCATCTTCCTATTGGGGGTTGAAGCCTAAGGCTTTAAACAATGTTTGGAGTCAAACTATGTCCTTGGAAAAATATGGTAACTTACATTATTTGTAACTTATTTTATGACAAGGGAAGAATCAAAGCATTGCTTCCCATTTACCAAACCTTGAAGACTCTCCAAGTAAAAGGGACCTCGATGGAACTAGAAATTCAAACTTTCTTGTGTTTGATCTAAAAACCATTATTGCAGCCACAGATAACTTCTCCATGTCTAACAAGCTTGGCAAAGGTGGTTTTGGCTCAGTTTATAAGGTAGTCTTCTTGTACAAGTCCCAAAAATTGTTTAATCTTATTTCAACTATGTAAATGGATTAGAAAGGACATCCTGAATGTTTAGGGGTATTCATTGAGCACGAATTTGTTAAATGAAATTAGGCTTGCCCAAATAATACACTAAGTTGAATTTCTCTCAACAATTGTGCACTATGACAAAACGAAATATGATTTTTTTTTTTTTTTTTTGATATAATGAAATCTAAAATTTAATTTCAGGGTTTACTACAAAATGGGATGGAAATAGCATTGAAAAGACTATCAAAATATTCAGGACAAGGAATAGAACAATTCAAAAATGAAGTTGCACTAATCGCTAAACTCCAACACAGGAACCTTGTGAGAATTTTAGGTTGCTGCATTCATGGAGAAGAGAAGATGTTAGTCTATGAGTACTTGCCAAATAAAAGTTTAGACTCTTTCATCTTTGGTATGTCTTCTTTTCACATAAAATTAATTTATCATCACCAGAAAATGGTCCTCCAATTACAAACATATCAATTCCTACTAGTGAGATTATATACATAACCAAGTAAGCACAAATGCAATCTAATCCAAGTTCTCACTTCTTCATTTAGACGAAACAAAAAAGTCATGTTTAGATTGGGAAAAGCAATTTGAGATTATTTGCGGAATTGCTCGAGGGATCTTATATCTTCATCAAGACTCAAGATTAAGAATTATCCATAGAGATTTAAAGGCCAGCAATATTCTACTCGACAATACTTTGAATCCAAAAATTTCAGATTTTGGTATGGCTAGAATAGTTGGGGGTGACCAAATTGAAGCAAATACAAATTGCATCGTTGGAACATAGTAAGTTTGCCAAATAGAAAAGATATATTTATAGTTTTTGCCCAATTACTTGACTAACGTTTTCATATCTAGAAAGAGTACAAATTGCAGACTTCTCTAAGAAAAATATCTAGAATATCTTTATAATTCTTTATTATCTTATGTTACTTCTAATGTAATACGCCATGTTCATGCCCAATGGAACATCTTTAATCTTTTTTTTGTTAAATAATGAGCAAGGCTCAATGGATTCTTTTTCATTGTTTTATGCAGTGGTTATATGTCACCTGAATATGCAATGCGATGACTATATTCAATAAAGTCTGATGTATATAGCTTTGGGGTTTTGCTATTAGAGATAATTATTGGTAAAAAGAACAGTACTTGTCATCCTGATGGTCCTCCCTCAAATTTGATTGGACATGTAAGTACAAGTGCAGACAATGACTGCTAAATTTGGCTTATATTATTTAGCCTGATATGATGAATATATTGTTAGCAGATTTGGGGCCTATGGAGAGAAGGCAAAGCAATGGAAATTGTTGATCCATCACTAGGTGAGACATACCCTGCTATTGAAGTTACATAAGATTGACTTACTCGAAATCTACTCTACAAACTACACTATTATTTTCTTGTAGAAACCTAATATGTATAATCATATATTACATCATTGCAGAAAAGAAGAAACTGTATAATACGACACAAAATTTCCTATCAAGTGCTTTTTAAAAATTAATACACCAAGAATTAAATGCGTATGTGTTTGTGTGGATAACTTCATTGGTTTTCCAGACAAGATGTCCAAAGAAGAAAAATAATTATGAAATCTATCCGGATTTAGAAAAGGAACACTAATTGCATTATGTACAAGTAAATTTTAATTTGGATTTCAAGGTGTTATAATCAAAATGGAATAATTGCCTTTTGAATTGTGTTGTTAAAGATATGCTAGACATATTAGCCCAATGTAATAGGCCCAAACCCAGGGCCGGTTGAAGCTATAGGCAATTTAGGCCATGGCCTAAGGCCCCCTACTTGTAAGAGGCCCCAAATAATAATAATATATTATATAATATTACTTCCTCAACTTAAAAAAAAAAAACCCGTCCGTGAACTGACATGAAGGCTAATCCCAATTCCCATCATCTGCAAAAAAAAAAAAGAAGCCCCGTGAACTGACATGAAGGCTAATCCCAATTCACATCATCTGAAGAAAAAAGAAGAAGAAGCAAAGAACTGTTTCTCACACTGAAGTGAGATTATTCCCATCCCCAAATCTTTTGCTTGCAGAAGAAAAGATTGCAAAAGGTAGAAATCTTTAGCTTAAAGGCAGAACCGCAGAAAGAAGAAACAAATAAGAGAAGGCATTAAAAAAAACACTCTCACTCTCTGACACCCTCTATCTTGATTCTTGAAAAAAAAAAAAAAAAAAAAAAAAAAAAAAAAAAAAAAAATTTTTTTTTTTTTTTTTTTTTTTTTTTGAAGAGGAGTTGCTGTGTTTTCAGTTTAGTTGTACTCTTTACTCTTTTTTGTTTGTTCTTTTAAATTTAGAATTCTCCTTTACTCTTTTTTGTTTGTTCTTTTAAATTTAGAATTCTCTAGAAGGCTATCTGGCTATGGAATGGTCCGAATGGACCCCTTAAAGATTTAAAGTATGGATTCTAGATTTCTCTAGTCTTACACTTTTTTTTTTTTTTTTTAAATCAGATTTAGTGGGATGGAGCCATGGAGGGATAGTGGGCTCCAGGCTGGTCTTAGACTTAGTCTTAGTGTGGATCAAGTTGAGTCCTACACATTTTGCTAGTGGATTGGTCTTAGGGGATCTAATTAAGTTGAGTCCTACACATTTTACTTAAAAAAAAGGTATAATGCTACACAAAAAAAAGAGTATTGATAACCAAATTATAAATTTAGAATAATTTGCTTTGTATTAATATTAATTTTAATTTTTTTGTGCAGGTTTAAAGTGTAAAGTGATCATATTAAGTAAAGTTGCAATTGTGCATTTGATAAACCAGGTTCTATTGTTTTATACATTAAATTTATATTATTCTAGTTAAATTGTAATTTTTTTTTATTATAGATTATGTTTCATTTATTCATAAATATTTTTTAATTACAAATGTCTACTTGAATGCAAAAATTTAATTAGTAATTTTGCCTCTCAAAAGGCAAGAAAAATAAATTTTAATTGAAAAAAATATATGAATTTATAATTAAATATAATAGAGGACCCCATTTGAAGCTTTCGCCTAGGGCCCCCAAATTCGTTGAGCCGGCCCTGCCCAAACCCATACTTATTTGTACTAGTAGTCTAGAATTTAGTCGCCTATATATACTCATATTATGGTTCATTGTAATATAGGTTATTGTACTACATCATCCTCTCCTTCACAACTTAATTTTGGCAAAGACTAATAGGATGACTAAATTAAACAAAGTTGAAAGTTAAAAGACTAAATTGAATGAAAGTGAAGTTAAATGATTGAGTTTAATTTTAGGCAATGTTAGAATATGCAATAATCTATAATTCATCCAATTTCTATTAAACTTCCGAAAAATCTAATGCATAATTGCATACTATAAGTGGTTCCACACTTCCACCACAGGGGGAGCTCCTGCAATCTATACTGATTCATTTATGATCAGTTTACTACCTTGTTACCTACTCTGTGGACATGGGCTTACCGAACAGTTTTCAAATCTTTGGAGCTTTTGTAGCAGCCGACAACATGGTCCATAACCAATGGGCCACAAGAAATGTCCATAATATTGTGGTCTCCTAGTCCAGCCTACAAAATCCACATATGCCGTCCTCCATTTAGGTCCTATCACGCATACTTGTTTTTGTTGGTAGAGTCAGTGCAAACTCACCGAAGGAAAGGAAATGTTTTACTTTACCTTATCCAGCACTTTGCCACTTGATACGATGTCCCACAAACCATTGCTCATCCTCCACTTAAGCATTCACAGTACAGAGCTTCATGGGCTTTGTAAAAAGCCGAGTGGTAAACTACAAACCAAGAAGCACCCCTTCTATCCAAAAGCTCACTCTCCTAAACTGACCAAGAAGCACCCATTTTTAGGCTGCATCTCCAAAGAACATTGAGGTGGGGTATTATTTGGCCTTCGAAGTTTCGATCGAATCGAGTGAGTATTTGTCACCACTTAAGCCATGGATGTCCCAGTAACCTTTGTAATTGGCTACTAGTATGGTATATTGATGTTATTTATCAAAGAATAAAAAATTACACAAGGTCAATAGCTGCCTAACTACAGAACTAGTAATAGCCATCTCCTCAGCGTTACATATAGTCCCAAAACATATTTGTTCATTTTGTTGTACGCTTGTACTCAAAATGAACAAATATTAGATAGCTGATTTCATATTTGTCCCAAAACTGCCGAGCAACTATTTTCCTCCACCAAAAAAACACCATATTCGTTATGAAACAATACTGGGACTATTACGTGCATAAGTTTCATAACAACATTGGCAAGATGATAGAAAAAACTAATTCTCTAGAAGACAGAATAATCAAGCTTCGCTTAATCATTTAACACATCAAACTCAAAATCAAAGAACAGTATTGCTTTTGAATGATTCACAGTAGAGCCCACAGCCACCTTTTTATCCTTCTTGCTTCTGATTTATTAATCAATCACACTTTTCACTATGATTAAGACCCTTTGATGGACTTTCATTCCTGGCATAGACAAAGACTAACACGCGTATGATGAAATGAAGAATTGGGAAAAATACTGAATTACTTCATTCATTTAGATTATGAGTATATATATACATGATTACATTGCACTGAGGCTGAAACCGAAAACGGAGGCTTAACAAACTAATCTAACAGACTTAACAAACTAATCTAACTGCCTAACAACCAATGTCACGTGTTACCAGATAAGCTACTCACGTGTGAACACTAATGACATTCCAAAATAAACTAAAACTACCAGTCGTTTATTGTTTACAACTCAAAGCCAGCTACTGAACGACAAGAGCATCAGATATGGCTTCTTGAACTTCAGCTATGTGTGTTGAACCTTGAGTCTTCTGCTGCTGACTTGTCTTCTGCTGCTGACTTTGATCTTGATACTCCCCCTCAAGATGGACTCCAGGTACATATGAAGAAATGAAGAATTGGGAAAAATACTGAATTAATTCATTCATTTAGATTATGAGTATATATATACATGATTACATTGCACTGAGGCTGAAACCGAAAACAGAGGCTTAACAAACTAATCTAACAGACTTAACAAACTAATCTAACTGCCTAACAACCAATGTCACGTGTTACCAGATAAGCTACTCACGTGTGAACACTAATGACATTCCAAAATAAACTAAAACTACCAGTCGTTTATTGTTTACAACTCAAAGCCAGCTACTGAACGACAAGAGCATCAGATATGGCTTCTTGAACTTCAGCTATGTGTGTTGAACCTTGAGTCTTCTGCTGCTGACTTGTCTTCTGCTGCTGACTTTGATCTTGATACTCCCCCTCAAGATGGACTCCAGGTTGATAAATGTTTATCAAACCCATCTTGGACAAGAGTTCTGAAAATTGTTTGTGACTCAGAGCCTTAGTAAGTAAGTCTGCCAGTTGGGACTGTGTTCTGACATGAATGAGCTTGATAACTCTCTCCAACACCTTATTTCTCACAACATGGCAATCAATTTCTATATGCTTCGTTCGCTCATGAAATACAGGATTGGAACCTATGTGGAGAGCTGCTTGGCTGTCACAAAACAGCAATGCTTCTCTATTGTGATTGACTTGAAGATCCTTCAACAAATAGAGAATCCAAACAATTTCACAAGTTGAAACAGCCATTGCCCTATACTCCGCTTCTGCTGAGGATCTGGAAACAGTGGATTGTTTCTTTGATTTCCATGAAACCAATGATTCTCCAATGAATATGCAATATCCAGTGATGGATCTTCTGGTATCCGGACATGAAGCCCAATCAGAATCTGTAAAGCCTTTGACATGCAACTCTGAACTTGCTGAGAAGAAAATCCCTTTACCAGGTTCACTCTTTAAGTATTGCAGAACCTTAAGTGCTGCCTCAAAGTGTGGTTTTCTTGGTTTAGCCATAAATTGGCTTAGTTTGTGAATTGCAAATGTGATATCAGGCCTAGTAATGCTTAGGTACAATAACCTCCCCACCAATCTTCTATACTGACCCGGGTCATCAAGTAATAAGCCTTCATGTTTGCTAAGTTTGAGATTCGGATCCATAGGAACTTTGACAGGTTTGCAACCAAGAAGTCCTGCATCCTCCAAAATCTCAAGGGCATATTTCCTTTGACACAAAGAAATTCCTTTGGCTGTTCTAGCTACTTCCAAACCAAGAAAATATCTCAATGCACCCAAATCCTTCAACTTGAATTTCTGGTTCAGCATTACCTTAAACTGATCAACTTGCTCTTTGTCATTGCTTGCTATAAGAACATCATCAACATAGACTAATAGAACAATAAAGGAAGCTCCTTGTTTCCTGGTAAAGAGTGAATAGTCAGCTTTGGATTGAATGAAGCCAAGCTGAATAAGTGTGGTTGAGAATTTGGAGAACCACTGTCTTGATGCCTGCTTAAGACCATAAATGGACTTGTTTAATCTGCATACAAGTTGCTCTCCATGCTCCCCCTTGCTGTGAAATCCAGGTGGAAGAGCCATATATACTTCTTCATGTAAATCACCATGAAGAAAGGCATTATTTACATCAAGTTGGCTAAGGAACCAGCCCTTCACAGCAGCCACTGCCAGAATACACTTCACAGAAACCATCTTAGCAACTGGACTGAATGTCTCAAGATAATCCAATCCCTCTTTTTGGGTAAAACCCTTTGCAACCAACCTAGCCTTATACCTTTCAACAGCCCCATCAGCCTTATACTTAATCTTATAGACCCATTTGCATCCAATAGGATGTTTGGCATGAGGCAAAGGAGTGATAGTCCAAGTATTGTTTGCTTCTAAGGCTGCAATCTCAGCATCCATGGCATCCTGCCACTTAGGATCAGACACTGCTTGTGAAAAATGTTTAGGTTCTGAGGTGGTGCAAATGGAGCAACAAAAGGATTTGTAGGTGGAAGATAAGTTGTCATAAGAAAGGTAAGAAGAAAGAGGATAGGAAGTACCTGATGATTGGAGCTGATTGGAATGAGATGCAGATGAAACTTGGTTACAATGGTAAGCATTAAGATAGGATGGAGGTTTAGGCACCCTATTGGATCTTCTAGGAACATCAGGGGTTACAGCTGGAGTAACAGAAACATCATGCTCAAGTATGTCAGAAACAACATGATCAAGGGCATCAGGAAAGGCTTGATCATCCGAGTCAAGATCATGATGTATCTGTACTATGGAATCAGTACTGACAGAAGAGAGAGGATCAAGAAAAGCTGGAGGAATGGAAGGAAAATTAGGCAAAGGAATTAATATAGAAGGAGGAAGGGAAGTGTGTGAGGCAAAAGGGAAAACCTTTTCATGAAAGATCACATCTCTAGAAATGAAAATGGAATGAGATTGAAGATCAAGTAGTTTGTAACCTTTGATATTGAAAGGATACCCTAAGAAAACTGATTTCCTAGCCCGAGGAGTGAACTTATGTTTATGTGGAGAAACATTAGTGGCAAAACAAAGACAGCCAAAAGTTCTAAGATGAGAGTAAGAAGGAATTTGATTGAAAAGGACCTCATGTGGGGACTTATGTTACAGAAAAGGGGCAGGAAGTCTATTGATCAAATAGACAGCCGTGAGAATGCAATCACCCCAGAAAACAAGAGGAATGTTGGACTGAATTTGTAGGGCCCTAGCTGTTGCCAAAATATGCTGGTGTTTCCTCTCCACAACTGAATTTTGTTGTGGAGTGTAAACACAGCTTTGTTGATGGATAATACCTTTAGAAGTGTAGAATTCAAACATGTTAAACTCTAAAGCATTATCAGTTCTGATGGACTTAATTTTGGTTTGAAATTGAGTATGCACCATATTGTAAAATGAAACAATCAAAGGCCTAACTTCTGATTTTGCTTTCATAAGGAAAACCCAAGTAGCTCTTGATGCATCATCTACAATGGTAAGAAAATATCTATGTCCAGCAGTGGTAGGAATGGAAAAAGGTCCCCAAACATCCATATGAACAAGATCAAAAGAATGAGCAGCTCGTTTATTATCAAAGGGAAAGGGTAATCTCTTTTGCTTTGCCAAAGGGCATACAACACAATCTTTAGTACAACAATGTTGCAAGAAAGGAAAAGTATGTCCTAAAGAATGAAGTTTATTATCAGATGGATGTCCTAATCTAGAATGCCATAGAGAGTACAAATTGGCAGAAGAAACAGAAGATGAAAAAGAAGTAAATGAGCTGAATTTATTCTTGATAAGAAAATCATCAAGAGACTTGGATGCTGTGGGAAGACTAGATCCTTGTAACAAATAGAGTCCATCATGCATTCTGCCCATTCCAATCGTGTTCCAACAGGTAAGGTCCTGTATAAAGCAATAGTTGGAAAGAAATACCAGGCAAAAGGGCTGAGAATGAGTTAAGGCACTGACAGAGATCAAATTAAATGAAAAAGAAGGCACACATAGGACATTTGTGAGGGTAATGTGTGAAGAAAGTTTAAGTGTACCAACATGAGTCACAAGAGCAGCTTCTCCATTAGGCAATTCAACCACAGAATTAGAAATTGCAGTAAAAGAAGTTAACAGATGCATTGAACAAACTATGTGATCTGTAGCACCAGTATCTATAACCCAAGTTTCAATACCAAAAGCTTTTCTATTCACAACTTTAGCAGAAAAGACTGAATGTGGTGAAGAAATAGTACCTGCTACTGCATTGGATGACAAAGATGTAGCATTAACCATATGGGGTTCTGGAACTGATGAGGTGTAATGGACTCCAATCAAGGACAGAAGCTGTTGATACTGATCAGGGGTGAATGCAGGTGCTTTAGTAGTGGTAACATGAGTAGAATCAACCATTGGAGCTAAGCATTGACCCTGAAATTGATTTGCAATTGCTGAAACTTGATGAGCCATCATATTTCTGTTCTTAAATTTGTAACCTGGTGGGAAACCATGCAGCTTGTAGCACTTATCCACCGTGTGACCCAATTTTCCACAGTGAGTGCATAAAGGCCTTTCTTTTCCTTTTGGATTGTTGCCTGAGCTCTTGGTGGCCAAAACCGTAGACTCAACTCTAACAGGATTGACAACTGATTTCTGCATTTCCTCTTGAATGAACAAAGAATGGGCCTTGTTAACAGAAGGCAGTGGATCCATAAGCAAAATTTGTGTTCTGACTTGAGAAAACACATCGTTGACTCCCATAAGGAACTTCATTGTTGCTTCTTTTGCTTGTAGATCCTTCAACCTTTGATTAACATTGCATACACATTTGCCACAGGTGCATTGAGGAAATGGACTAAGATTCTGAAGTAGATCCCACAGGACCTTAAGCTGAGTGAAATAGTCAGTGAGGGATTGTTCTCCCTGATGCATCTCAGCAATTTGCTTCTGAATGTTGAAAACCTTGGTCCCATTCCCTTGACTGAAGGTGTCTCGAAGTTCAGTCCAAATTTCAAAAGCAGTATCTCTGTAGATGATACTACCTTGAAGTTTTGGTGATACTGAGTTAGTAATCCAGGTACCAACTATGTTATCAGCACGAATCCATGCTTGAATAGCAGTTGGTGAATTCACGAGTGGAGAAGAAATGGTGATGGATCCATCTATAAAACCAAGTTTATTCTTACCAATCAAGGATTTCCTCACCGATCTCGCCCATGCAGAATAGTTCTCTTCTCCAATCAAAAGCTGAGAAGAAAGAACAGCTCCTAGATTTTCTCCAGGATGTAAGAACAGGGGATCATTGAGACTATACGATTCTTGTGAGGAAGACGAAGGTGACGAAGATTCAGTGTTAGTTGTTGGTGCATCCGCCATTGAAGCAAAAGGAAAAGCTTAAATCCTTGAGATTTTAAGGAAGCTTGAGAAAGCCGAGAGAAAATCGTGAAAGGATTTGAAGAAAGCTTTGAGAAACAACAATGGCGAAAAGAAATCCCAAATTCGTAAACCCTAGAATTCTAATTCTCTAGAGAGCTCTGATACCATATGATGAAATGAAGAATTGGGAAAAATACTGAATTACTTCATTCATTTAGATTATGAGTATATATATACATGATTACATTGCACTGAGGCTGAAACCGAAAACAGAGGCTTAACAAACTAATCTAACAGACTTAACAAACTAATCTAACTGCCTAACAACCAATGTCACGTGTTACCAGATAAGCTACTCACGTGTGAACACTAATGACATTCCAAAATAAACTAAAACTACCAGTCGTTTATTGTTTACAACTCAAAGCCAGCTACTGAACGACAAGAGCATCAGATATGGCTTCTTGAACTTCAGCTATGTGTGTTGAACCTTGAGTCTTCTGCTGCTGACTTGTCTTCTGCTGCTGACTTTGATCTTGATAACGCGTTGGCAATCAAGTCTGCTACATGATTTTTTTTTTTTTATAAGTAAAAAAATTACACGATCAAAGAATTATATTGAAAAAGAGGAGAAAATAAAATTTACAACAAATTGCATACTATTTAAACAACGATCTTTTAAATCCTACGTGAAATTTCACAGAATTAGCCCCTATAATATAACAGAACCGTAGATTGGTCTTCACAAGATTTATGCAACCAAAAATGATGACATCAATACTAAGACAGTCAATTAAGCAAACAAAAGCAAATTCATTAAACTCCATTGTTTTACCTACTGTTCTTCTGCGTGGTATCAATCACATTGTCACTGTCAAGCAAAAGAAGACTCCTCGATACAAGTTGTGGCCTGAAATGACTCGGGAAGCTTGCGAATTTCAACCATCTTGTGTATTTTATTTTCTCTGTCATACCTAATAAGATAGATACGATCCATATGCGGTTCTTGGAAAACATTAAAGGCTCCCAATACTGAAAATTCGAAGCCACTACACTTAGCTCAATTTTATAAATCCGAGTCCAATAACCCCCTTCCCCATATTATTTCATTAACCAAAAATCATTGAACATTCCCCTAGAAATCACAATAAAACAGAGGTGTCCTTCCAATACTTCCAACCAAGTCAGACAACTCTTGGGTTTTGAAGCGGCATTGTAAAGACCTGGAATTTTTCAGTGGCAAGATTGAAAGCAACAATGTTCTTCAGCCCATCCTCAGCAACTACCAATTGTGAAGCTCCATTCAATGATACCAAGTGGGAACATATTGACCACTCCCGTTTTGGCCTTTGATCTTCAATTTTTATTTCCAAGACCTTGATTTAAGACTACACACCTTGACTTCAAACTCCATTAAAGATGTTGGAGAGATTCTTAGCAATGAAAATTTTTGGAAAAGGAAAATTTGGCGGGAAGAGATGGAAGTGGTTAGGACCATGCTTCAACTCTCTCCTTGCCTAGTCGCTAGTCCATATCTGTCTCACTTTTTAATCTCTAATAATTGATAGGATTGGATGAAAATAGTATGCATTCCTCTCTGGCAAAATCGAGACCGAAGCCAACGCAGCCCCTTTGGAAACAAAAGAAGAAAAGGAACTAGGAAGGTGTGCACAGAATTGTTTAAAATAGAAAAAGAAGAAAATGATGCAGTGAAGGAAGACGCATATGGAATCATTAGAAATTTGTTTAGGAAGGTGAAGTGTGAGAGAAATAGAGTCTAAATCTTATTTCCCACTCTTCCTGCTCCACTATATACTCTACAAATAAAAACATGTCACATGTTTATCTAATTTATTAAATGCTAAATTTATGCTTTCTACTATTTCAATTACCTAAATATGATGGGTTATTTATGTAATTATTTTAGGAAATTAAAATAATAGAAGACATAAATTTAGCATTTAATAAATTAGATGGACATATGACATGTTTTTATTTGTGAAGTATACCGTGGAGCAAGAAGAGTGGAATAGGTCACAAAAGTTATAATCATTAAAAAAAAAAAAAAAACTTTAAAGGCACAATACTTATACTTTTGTGGTCACTTCTATATGATGGCCTAAGTACAACTTAATTGTTTGGCTTTAGACTTTATCCCCAAATTCATGATGGTTGATATCTTACAATTTTTTACTCTCTTTTCATATATATCTTATTAAATTCTAAGCACAATCAAAATCTCAATTGAATCAGAGTTGATTTCTAGATGTAGTCTAGTTTTGTGTCAAGTATCTATTTTAATTTTCTTCATTTTTTATGCCAAATGACCTAATCATAATACCCTCTACGAAAATTTAGATAACCACCTAACTCATTTAAATAGGACTACCTCATTATCATTATTTTTTTAGTATTTCCAAGTATAAGAACATGTTACAACCAAATTTTATTTAATTTAAAACAAAATCTTAGATCTCATCTTTAGTGACAGACAACTTGCCCAAATTAGATTGTTAATTGTTCTACATGAGTGTATTGAAGCAATATATTTCTTGCACTTGATTTATAAGGTATTTTTATGAAATTATAAATTCAGTGTTATACCTTTCTCTCGGCTTTTTTGGCTAAGATAAAGTGTAATTATGGATTCAGTGTTAAAGAGTAAAGACATCAGGCATAAAAGAGTTATGGCTTTATATAAGCAAAAACAACCCGAGCAATGAGAGGTCAAGATGATGTTCTCAAGGTGATCACCCGACCGGCCTACCGTCAATATCATACCTCTAAGTTGAGGGAATCATATCATTAGAGACATCACTGCTTGTTCATTTAAAAAAAAAAAAAAATCCTAGCTAACCAACAAATAATTAAATACATCTTTATTTCATTGAAAAATTAATTAGATTACATGATTTTAGAATGAAAAATATAAATTACAATTTATTTCCTAGTCACAATCTAAGAAAACATAGATAATTTTGATTCCCAATTATATTTTAAAAATGTAAAACTTACATCAAAAAAGCCTAATCTAGAACGATTGATTAAAGTTCAAAAGTTACATTATGAAATGAGGAAAGTGTCAGACCCTTATGTTTTCTTATGGGTTAGAACTTAGAACAAGGATTATGAGCTATGAACTAGAAAAAGACTTTTTTTTTTTTTTTTTTTTTTTTTTTTGTTGACATAGGAGAACTTTACTCAGATTAGTTACATGTCGCAGAGCATCCTATACAACAATCTTTACTGTTAATCAAACTTCTACGGCCAACTGACCCCACCCGCCAGAACCAGTTACCAAGTAATCCAGGGGCTTTTCACCCCCGACGGGCTAAGCAGTTTATCCTCATATGAACTAGAAAAAGGCTTAAAGGGATAATTTGGGATTGTAATTCAAATCCACGCCGTAAGTCATCACATGTGAGTTGCATTCATGACTTGTCGGGGAAAAAGACATTATGTAACAAGATAGCAAATTGGCTTGAAGATCCTTTTAGCCATTCATTCTTTGAGCAAATTTCCAATTTGAAAAGAAACCAATTAAGCGTAACTCCTAGTGGAAAGAAAGAAGCAACTATTTAGTTGTAGCATAAAAACATAGGAAAATATTGGTTATGGTAATTAATAAGAGTTATATGAATTATGAATAACATAAGATGGAAAGTACAAGGACATAATTTCATCCATATCAGTAAAAGATGACATCACTGTATCGTGAAAAGCTTTTCTGGGATCTCAAAATTCTACTTAATTATATAGAAATAATAAAGTCAAGCCAAAACTGAAGAACCTTCTCTTGGAGATACAGTATGTGAAAATGTGGCATTCATTGTTAATGTATTTTAGGTTATGGGCTTTAGGCCTAGATGGTTTACTTGTATAGCACTTGTACTTGTACTACACTTTACTTGTACTGCACACATATACTTGCTTGTACCGCACACATATGCCTCCTATATAAAGGCATCACATATATATTTCTTAATCATGAAATACAATACTACGATTCAGTATTTCTAACATGGTATCAGAGCCACTGCTCTGACCTTCTCTTAGCAATCTTATCTTTATTGGTGTTACTCCACTCTCAACATCGCTTCCGCTATCACAACAGTCACTGCAACCTCTCGCCGTTGAACCCCCGACGTCTTCCAAACGTTGTCTTGGGTTCCGGACCTGCAGCCGTTATTGTTGAGGAGTCCAACACCGCACAATATCACTGCACGTGTCATCCCGCCTCGATACTGCTCCGATCATATTTCTAAAGGTATCACTGAGATCGTCTTGGAACGATCTACCTGTTGGTGAAAGCCTCGCAGCCATCGGAGTGCCCATGCGCCGTCACGCGCCGCTTGAAGATTCTGCGACTGTGCCACACGCGCCACACGCACCGCACGCGCCGTCCTCAGGTAAGGCTGACGTCACCCGTGACGTCATCAGTGCCACATCAGCCCTAGCTTACGTCAGCATCCAGTCACCTGCTGACGTCAGCTCCACGTCATCCTGCTGACGTCATCTACGCTGACCGTTGACCATTGACCGTTGACCGTTGACTTTGACCGGGCCGTTGACCGTTGACTTTGACCGTTGACTTTTCATGGGTTGACTTTTTCAATCCAGGTTCTCCTTACCCAGTTTTTCGCGTAGATTTCATTTTTGCAGTCTGTTTTTGCATATTGTGTTTCTATATGGATAAAAAGGATGTTTTTCTTCCTCGCCCCATCAATACTGTATTGAAGGGGACCAAGAATTACTTATCTTGGTCTCAAGCTATGCGCAGTTTTCTTAAGGGTCGCATGCTCTGGCATTACTGTACTGGTTCAATTACCATTCCTGTCAAGGGAGCAAGTGAAGAAGATGCTGCCTTCCTTGGTCGCATGATTGAATGGGATAGTCACAACCATATGATCCTCACATGGATTCGGAACACTTCCATTCCCTCCATCTCCAATCTGTTGGGCAGCTTTGATGATGCAAAATCAGCATGGGATATGTTGGCCAAAAGGTACTCCACTACTCACGGATCCATGAATATATATATATATATATATATTATATACTAAATTAACATATTTTGATCACCCTAATAAAAATGTTAAACACCTTTACTTGAGAATCATAAGAATTTGAGTTCAATAAATATAAGAATAATGCTACATCCATTTTATTGTCAATAATAACTCACTTTCAGGTTCTGTTCCTGCTGGAATCTGTGGATTACCTAACGTGAAGATAATTGATATCACATTGAATTGTATCGAAGGCCCAATCACATCAGATATAAAAAATGCCAAGTTTCTTGCACTGTTATTTGCAGGGGCGTAGCCAGGAATTTTTACATGGGGGGGCCGATTCGAATCATGAAGGTTGAAATTGACGTCGATGAGTATCATCGTTATATGGATAGTCTATATTTTTAAATTGATATGGACCTTCTTTGAGATAAGCTCGTCGGATTTCATCTTGTTTGTTGATAGGGAATTCACATATTTGTTTACGTGATCCTGGATCACGATCTATCTCTTCAGATTGAATTTTTGAACATTTGGAGAGGTCTGGGTGTTCATCAAGCATTGAAGTATCAACATTTGTTTCTACAGCTACAGGTGTCCTAATTTCTGAATTGCTAACATCTTTTTTCTTAAAGAATGCATCAATTGTTTTTCGTTTGCTCATAATTTTTTTAGCTTTAAGAATATGAATAAAAAATTAACCTGAAAATAAGTTTAAAAAATAAAATTTTAATTAGAAATTTTTACTTAGTTATATGGATGTTGTTCATACTCAAGAAAAAAAAAATTTCACTATAATTTAAACATACAACCCATTTTTAATACAATTTTAATTAATAATAACCCCTTAAATAAAAACAAAAATTAAATATACAAGTATTGGTACACAACATAAACTAAACAATTTAACAACACCCACAGCCACATGATATCTAACTAATCAAAAATAGGTAATAAATCAAAACAATTTTACCTTAGAAACTTTGTCTTTACAAATTGCAAAGATGGGTCACCTGTGTGGCAATGCCTACTGCCTCTGTCTGACTGCCTCCAACTTTAGATCTTCCCTTCAAGACTCATCACAAACAATCTCCTCATGCCTTCAATCATGTATTTCTCTAAAAATTTATGAAAATATAAAGAGCATGTGAATATTTAGGTGTAGATAGTTGAAGAAAAAAAAAAAGACACTAAAAAGAGATGAATGTCTAATACTTAAGAAAGAGAAGAAAACTCACCAGTCACCAAGTAGTCACCAAGTTTCAAAAATGAAACTGATGAAGAAAGAAAAAATTGGTTAGGATTTTTTTTTTTTTTTTTTTCAAACTGTGAGTACAAAGGACTAGAGTTTTGGGGCTGGTAGGTAGGCAATGGTACCAGTGTAAATGAAGGTGTATCAAGAAGACAAAACAAAAGAATAAGAAGTAAAGAGAGGGATTCTGTGGATCAGTGGGTGGATTTTTGAGATGAAGAGAAAGTGAAGTTTTGTTTTTAGTATTTGGACTTGAGCAAGCCAACTTGTTTTATTTGGAGTATATAAGGTGATAAGGCCTAAAACTAAAGCCGGGTTTAGGAGAATATTTGAGCTAGGCTTGGAAAATAGTTGAGAATTGGCATTGGGAGGGGGGTGGGGGAGGGGGTGGCTGTCAATATTGGGGGCACAATTTTTTTTTCTACCTTTCCAATGGAATTTTTTTTTTTTTTTTTGCAGGGCTGGGCCCCAAGCCACTATGTGGCTCCGCCCCTGGTTATTTGCGGTAAAACAATCGCTTATGGTGAATTACCCGCCGAGATTCAGAAGCCATGTCTTTGAATCAATTAATCTGAATGACAATCAGCTCTTAGGTAGTATACAACAACTTCCAACTTTCCATTTATCTTTCTCTATCTCTAAACAACAGACGCGACCAGTGAGATCCACATACGATTTGCAATGTAAGTTTCCTGTAATCTTGGATATATCTAATAATGGTTTGAGTGGTAAGATTCCAAAATGTTTGGGAAATTTCAGTCATCTTCGGGTGATGAATTTGGGATGAATAACTTTCACGATACCATCCCTGATGCGATTTGCAATGTAAGTTCCTTCATATCTTGGATATATCTAATAATAGTTTGAGCGGTAAGATTCCAAATGTTGTGGAAATTTCAGTGATATCTTGGGGTGATGGATTTGCAAATGAATAACTTTCACGGCACCATCCCTGATACATTTGCAAATTGTTATCAATTAAGAACTCGTCTTCATTGACAATCAATTAGAAGGATTGTTACCAAAATCATTGGTCAACTGTAAATTTGGAGTTCTTGACCTTGGAAATAACAGATAAATGATCGTTTTCCCTATTGGTTGGAAGCTCTTCCAATCTACATGTTCTTGTCTTGAAATCCAAAAGATTCTATGGTCAATAGGGAATCATAACACTAGTGAATATTTTTCATAAGCTACGAATTCTTGACCTTTCTCATAATGAGTTTACTGGTCTTTTACAAGGATTTTATTTTGAAAACTTGAATGCCATGATGATTAATGAAGATAGTAAACACGAACCACAATATTGGGTGAACTTTCTTATTATCAAGATTCTGTGGTGTTAACAGTGAAAGGGTTGGAGATTAAACTTCACACAATTGATTTTTTCGAGTAACAAATTTGAAGGAGAGGTTCCAAAAGAACATGGAAGGCTTATAATTCTTCACTTGCTCAACCTTTCCCATAATAGCCTAACCAACCATATCCCGTCATCATTGAAAAATTTGTCACAGCTTGAATCCTTAGACCTTTCTTCCAATAGGCTCACTGGACAAATTCCTATTCAATTAACTAGTATAACATTTTTGGCCAAGTTAAACCTTTCACAAAACAAGCTTATGGGACCCATACCTCAAGGCAAGCAATTTGGTACATTTGAAAACGACTCATATTATGACAATTTGGGATTGTGTGGACTTCCTTAATTTGCAAATCAAATGTAGCACTAATGATCTGTTGCCACCACTACCATTAATATTCGAAGAAGACAATGATTCAATATTTGCAAGTGGATTTAGTTGGAAAGTCGTGTTAATGGGCTATGGATGTGGATTTTGGTTGGATTGACTACGGGATGTGTTGTGTTAAAGGGGGAACACCTCAATGGCTTCTAAGGTTTGTTGAAGGAGATCGAAATGGAAAGATGAGAAGGCATAATAATCCAAGATCGAGGAAAAGAAGAAATTAATGCATTTAAGGGTGCTCTAATTGGTGAGTTTGACAAATTTCTCTTTAGAATAATATGTGTCATGGTTTTATATAATCTTGCCTTAGAAATAAAAGTATTTTGCAATATATAGTATTCAACAATTTTTCTTTATGTTTCCTACAAGGTATTGTAGAAAGTGACAGCTTTTTTTTTTTTTCTCTACTAAGATTATTAGCCTTTATCTTACAGCTAAGTGTTAGAATGGTGTATGTCGGAGAGTTTAGTATACTTAGAGGTGGCAAAATAAGCCCAACCCATTTGCTTACTTAAACCCGCCCACTCTAATTAAGCCCAAACTTACCCAATTATTAGTTGGGTTAAATGGGCATCAACCCAATTAGACCCAAAAATAATTGGGTTTTAATTAAAAACCCATTGAACCCCGTTTAACCCAAAATAATAACCCAACAAACTCAACCTAGGCCATCCCACAAAAAAAAAAAAAAAAAAAAAAAAAAGGACCCAGCCCTCACCTCAAAGTCTCAGACGTTTCTAGGTTAAGTTTTCATTTTCCCTCACTTTCCCTCAGTTTCTCGCCCTCCAATCACGGCTTCAGCGGCTTCAAAGCTTCGAACACATCAAAACTCTTCAAAGCTTCAGCAGATTTCTGAGTTGTTAGCCGGAATATTCACGTTATCTCTTTCCGGTCACTCCAGCACTCATCGGTAAGCTTCGAATCTTGGATTTGGTTCCTCTCTTTAGTTACTCAAAAGTCTTCTTTTGCTTTCCTTCGTTTTCTCAGTTACCAAACAGTTTACATCTTCTAATTTTATCTTTTCTGTAAGCATCAGTAATGCTTTGTTGAGTATGTTTGTGAGGTTTGGTGATCTGGGTAATGCTTGGTATGTGTTTGGGAAGATGGAGGAGCGGGATGTGTTTTCTTGGAATGTGTTGGTGGGTGGGTAAGCAAAAGCAGAGTTGGGTTTGAGTCAAATGTGGATGTGGTGAATGCATTGATTACCATGTATGTGAAATGTGGTGATGTTCAAAGTGCACGGTTAGTGTTTGATAGAATGCCAAGGAGAGATAGGATATCATGGAATGCAATGATTTTGCTTTACATTTTTTTTTTTTCCTTCTTATCACTAAATTTATAATTGATATCTTTTGTGATATCAAAAGATATCAATTAAATGCAGAGCTGCCCATTACATGGCCTTCTAAGATATCATTCAAATTAGATGATCCAACATGTCTACAACAATCAGAGCACTGAATGGGCGGGTTTTGACAAAATTTTTTTTATTAAAATTACCAAAATTAATTAAAAATTTAGAACAAATCAGATTATCACAGGGTGGTTGTTGGCCTAAGTATGTCTATAACTCTTACAACTGATTAAGAACTGCATATGTAAGCTTTTGAATGAAGAATAACCCAATCCAACTTCACAGTCCATAAAAAGTGAATAGTCATATGTGAACAAAATATATGAGACTAAGTACAATCACAAGAAAGACCATACATCTAGATGAAATCTTTTGAGTAGACCATACATCTAGTCTCTATATTTTTACCACTTCACCACTACAAAACCGTATGACTAATTTTAACTCCATTATAGCATAACACAACAAATATTAAAATGCTGCTAAGTGTTTTTGGATGTCTTTAGTCACTATTGAATTTCTAATTACTGTTGCTGGATACTGCTTACTAACTCGAACTTATTGACTACTGGAAGAGGTATTCCTGTTCTCTTGCTCGTTGAATGAACTTCTATGTTTTCTAAAAGATAAATAAAATCTTAAAATTAGGGATTAAAATAACAGTTGTGACCAGGTGGCCCATTGGTATGGGTTTTAGATTCAACCATACCACAAATCCAATTCTAACTAGTGACATATCAAAGCATGATATGTGTTTTTCCTGTAAGTGGATGCTGAGTATTTTTGTTGAATGAATTAGTGAATTGGATTTAGAAGTTGTAATGAATTTGTTGCAATGATGCAATCCTTGGAGTTCACTTTCATTATCATAAAAAAAGGGGTAGGCCCCCCGAGGGTATTCGAGTTGGCTTACACAGTATTACTACTAGGCTAAAAGTGGAAATTTGTTTTCTCACTTAAATTAAATTGCAGGATCAAAGCACTTTAAAAGAAAAAATCCCTGCTTTATGGTACATTATTAAAATATGGTTATTCTTTCTTGTGATTTTAAGAAGCAATTAAACTTGGATAATTTGCATATGTTGTTTGGCATTTTCTGTTTTAACTTATAATTATTTATTTGTAAGATTAAGAACTTGTAAGTTGTAACACAGCACAAGCAACATTGTTTACCTATAATTCTTTATGCCAAATTATTTGAGTGGTCAGGCTTTAAAATGGTTCAAAATGCTAAGTTTTTTGTTTGTTTGTTTGTTTGTTGGTTTTGTTTTCCTTTACATTTTAGATATGGATTCAATGAATGAAGAAAATGATGAGTATGGTGATACAGTTTCAAGTGCTCCAAAAAGAATGAGATGTAGGACTTCTTCTGTATGGTCGGATTTTGAAATATTACCTATAGGTTCTGATGGGAAAGAGAGAGCAAAGTGTAAAAAATGTCAAAATTCTTTTATTGCCGGTTCTAGTGGCACTACTTCTTTGTTGCGTCATAGAGCAAAATGCCATGAGGTTGACAATCAAAGTGTGTCTCGTCAGCCTTTAGATCAAGCTACGTATAAGGAAATGGTTGCATTGGCAATCATTAGGCACAACTATCCATTCTCATTTGCAGAACATGAGAACAATAGGTTACTTCATTGTTATTTGAATCCTGATGTTAAGACTATATATAGGAACATTGCAAAATCGAATGTGATAAAAATATTCAGGAGAGAAAAGGAAAATCTGAAGCATGATTTAAAGTCAATTATTGGGAGGTTTTGCTTAACATCAGATTTATGGTCTTCACCTAACACTGATGAGTTCATGGTTCTTACAGCACATTATGTTGATGAACATTGGGTGTTGCAGAAGAAAGTTTTGAGTTTTTGTCATGTGCCACCTCCACGTGGTGGTGTTATATTGGCAGAGAGGTTGTTAGGTTTGCTAAAAGAGTGGGGCATTGAGAAGAGGGTATTCACCATTACTTTAGATAATGTTTCATATAATGATACTTTGGTGAGTCATTTAAAGAGACACCCTTCTTTTAGACCTTATTTACCTTATGGTGGTGAGTTCTTTCACATGCGTTGTGGTGCACACATATTAAACCTTATCGTACAAGATGGATTAAAAGTCATAAATGAGGTTGTGTATAATTTATGTGAAAGTGTTAAATATGTGAGAGGTTCGGATCATAGGAAGCTGAGGTTTGCTCAATGTCTTTCAGAGCTTCCTTTTTTGACAAGTAAGAAAGTACGCCAAGATGTCCCAACAAGATGGAACTCAACATACTTGATGATTGATACTTGTCTTAAGTATCGAGGTGCATTTTCTCACTTGAGTAGGATTGATATGGGATAGGGTGGAGAAGATAGCAAGGGTTTTGGAACCATTTTATGATGTCACCAAGCTTTTCTCTGGGACAAACTACCCCACAGTCAACTTGTATTCATTAATCTGTATTTGATGTACTAATAAATGCTTTGCTTTCCTTTTTCAGCTATACATGATTTTGAGGAAGAAAGCCTTGTGGAGGATTTTGGCAACTTGTGCATATCTCAATCTAGTTCATATGTTGATGAGGATTAGGTGAAAGGAAGCTATTTTAAGGTAAATTTTTTTGTTGTTTGTGTAATTTTTCTATAGGTTTTGGCAGTGGGAGCTAATTGTTATTGTTTTAATTATTATGCCTTTTGAGATTTCTTAAATATAAGTCCATTAGGTGTGATTTTGTGAATTTTGAATGCAGATGGCCATTGCTTCCATTGTTCACCTCTATGTGTTTCTGGCAAAACCTTATGAGTTAATGGGGGACTGCTTCACTGAAAATATTTCAGTTCTTCGAGACTATTTTGCTAACTGTCCTTTTGAGTTTGATGTGATGTTTAAGTTATTTATTTTTCATAAAGTCAGTGTTTTGCATGGTGGGAGCTTTGTTTGTTGAGTATGCTACTTCATTGTTATTTTTCTTAACTTATTGCTTTTTATTTTTTGGATGAAGTTCTTAACTTCTTGTTGCTACTGCTGTAACTAGCTATCTGCATATTTTTGAGCATTAATACTAGGATTGCCACAATGCCACATGCTCCATTATATAAGTTGTTCCAATGAAAGATCTTCACAGTTCCATGTCCTTTGTGGTGTAGGTTTTTTGTATTGAAATTATATATATATTGTGTGTATGTGGCTCTGTAACTCTCATGATATTAAAAATAATCCAAGACTATCATGTGAAGTTTGGCTAAAACTTCCACTGTATCTTTCTGGGGTCAATAGATTCAAGGCCTGCAAGTTCATGTCCAAGGATCTTGAAATTTCTGATGATGAGTTTGGCAAATGGGCATGTTAATTAATTCAAGTTGGAAATATTTATACTAGGATAAATCTGGCTGAAGTTCCCTCTGCTTGGCATTGCCACACCTCCAAAACTAGGACAATTTGTCAATTTGTCATTAAAGAAATTTGTGAAAAGCTGTCATATTTGATATTCCTATTAAAAAAAAAAAACTGTGATATTTGTCTTCCTAATCTGCCCTAAATATCATGTCAATTTCTTTGGATTTTTGTAAATTACACAGCTGTCACCAATCAAAGAAATTTATCTTATTATTGCCCAGGATGGCCCCCTGATTTTCTAAGCTTAGAAAAGAAAAGGAATATACTAATAACTAGTAGAAAATGCTATTGCACTATGTTTTTTTCTAACCATATTTTTTAGTAGTGGGATGAATATATATCTTTTAATAAAATAAAGGTAAAATATCAAATTATTTAGTAGTGGGGGATGAATATTTTGGTAATTTTTTGGGGTTTAGGGTATTTTGGTCATTTTTTGGGTTCAGGGGTATTTTGGTCATTTTTTGGAGTTTGGGGGTATTTTGGTCATTTTTTGGGTTTCGGGGGTATTTTGGTAATTTTTTGGGGTTCAGGGGTATTTTGGTCATTTTCTAGGTTTCGGGGGGAGGGGTATTTTGGTCATTTTTTGGGTTTCGGGGGTATTTTGGTAATTTTTTGGGGTTCAGGGGTATTTTGGTCATTTTCTAGGTTTCGGGGGGGTATTTTGGTCATTTTTTGGGTTTTTGGGGGTATTTTGGTAATTTTTAGGTTTTAGGGTATTTTGGTCATTTTTGAATATTTTAGAGTACTTTGGTCATTTTCACTTTAGTGGCATTTTGGTAATTTTGATAATTGGGTAATTGGGTGGGTTGGGGTTTACTTATAATAATTGGGTTGGGTTGGATTTGGGTTAAAAGCAATTAGTTAAATGGGTTTTAAATGGGTAAATGGGTTTTGTATGCCCAATCCAATTATGCTCACCCCAAACCCGCCCATTTGCCACCCCTAAACTGTATACTAGCTTGTATGAAATGTGGTGTCGTTCTCTCCTTTCTATAGTAACATTCAACTTTTATGTATGTGCGTATATTTGAGGATTTTCTGTTTTGAGATTGTATGGTAGTTGGTTTGATTTTATGCTTAGTTGGGCTTCTATGTTATGTTTGTTATATTTAAGGGTATTTTGTGCGTTGGTTTGTTTGTTTGAGACTCTCTGACAAGTTGGCCTTAGTTCGCTGTGGAATTATGGGCTTTTAAGGGATGGACTTGTGCTCTGTCAAAGCTTATCTCTCGGGCCTGTAGTCTGTAGAGATTGAAGTGGATGCTAAGTTAGTTGTGGATATCTTGTCCAATGCCACTCCAACTGATAATCCCTTGTTTTCTCTTGTTGATGATTCAGGCATCATCTCTCATTTCAGCAAGTGAAGTTGAGCCACTGTTTCAGGGAATGCAATAGGTGTGCTGATGCCTTAGTGAAGAAATGGACCAGCATTGCCTTGGATTATATATATTTTAGTAGTCCTTTTGTGGACTTGCTTTCTGCTTTAGCTTCGGACTGTAATGGATGTTATGGACTCCTCATGTGGGAGTGAATAATTTTTTGTCCTAAATTTTGTGTTTTACTTTATATTCTACCAATAACAACTTACTATATATGCTTTCTTTACCTTCTTTATAAGATATCTAAACTTTAAAATGGCAAGAAAATCAAATTCTTCACGTTCTCATCAAATTTATTCTGTAATTTGCACTCTAAAAGGATTAGATTGTGAAAATTCTTTCTAACATACTTCTAATTCTCTTTGCTTGAAGATAAGGGAGTAATAAAATAAATAAATAAATAAAAACATAGATATAGGACGCTTGAAGTTGACTTCGTCTCCATGTCATTGATTTAATTTGGTTGCTTTAAAGGTTTTTTTTTTTTTTTTTTTTTTGGTAGAGAGAGAGGAAAACGACGTTTTGGTAAGGTGGCGTACTAAATGTAATTTTTGAAATGAGCAAGACTTAGTACAATACTTAAGTGCTGTTTCTTAAGTTCCCTTTTTAAGATTCTACCATGTGAAATTTTTCTCATGGGAAAGAAGTGTATTTTTTAATTTAGTGTCACATGACTGAATTTTAAGAAGGGATCTAAAGAACAGTACTTGAGATACTTTACCGCAACAATTGGTAACAGTTAACTGAGAAGAGAGAGAGAGAGAACGCGTTGAAAGAGGGAAGAACAAAAAATAAAAAATCAAACATCAATTAGGAAAATAATAGAACAAGTAAATAAGAAAAACAATTAATGGATTGAGCAATTGAATAGATTTTTTTTTTTTTTTTAGAATAACAATTGAATGAATTTAATAGAGAGTGGAAGAGGCAAATGACTGAAATGAGGAAGGAGAGTAATTGTAGATCTTAAATTGGGAAACCAAAGATTGTGAAAGTATTAAGTATTTAAGATTAATTGAAGAAGAATTGAAAAAAAAAAAAGTAATGGTATAGTCAAAAACATTTTACAACATTTTACAAAAGGTTGATGTGACCAACCTCTTATTGGTTTTCATCTAGACCCACTATTAATATCATTTTTTCATTTACTAATAATCACTCACTACCATTAACAGTTTGTAAAAAATTTGTAATATAACTTATATCTCTAGTATTATTAAAAAAAAAAATTGCACTAATGTTATAACCCTATGTGCCAGTGGCACAATAGGAGATTCAAAACTTCTATTCCATTTTTAGCATATAGCATCGACAAAAACCCTGTTAGTGTCATGCAGTGCTTTCTCATTCATCAATTACCATTAAAAAAAAAAAAAAAAAAAAACCATAACATAACATAGACATAAAGGTCAATTTTGGTAAATTTTGCAAAAATAATATTTTAAATTGACATTTTTTTTGAAACTATTTCAGAATCTAACTTTTTTTTTTCTAAAATCAAGTCAGCTGAAATTGTACTTTGAAAACATGTTTTTAATTAAAACTCAACCTAACTGTCAAGTATTTTAAAGTTTTAAAAAAATTATTACATTCCCGAATAATTTCAAAACAATACTATTTTAAATAATTAAGTGATAAAAAGAGATTATTTTATAAATTTCACCTAAGATTATTTTTTTTTAGAATACTAAATATTTTTAATATATACACGGGAAGAGAGGAGAATGTATTAAAGAACTTAATAGTAGTGTATATATCTAAAAGAGTCTAACTCTTAGATACACAACACAGACTTTAAACCTCTTTAACTCATTAGCGATTTTCATTGCTAAGAATGCTGACTTTTATTTATTTATTTTTAAAAAGCAAAGCATGAAGCATGGCTACATGTAATTCAAAGGGCATGCTTACTACTGTGGTGACTGATTTATGTAACACGATTGGCCATCACAAATTTCTGGAGTAATGCACTTAATGACTCAAATAACCAAATAATATGATTCAATCAATTATTACAATATCTGGGAAATAAAAAATGAATGTTTTTGGCCAAAAAAAAAAAAAAAAAGTTCCATTTTCATCTATAGGACTAGATTATACTGGGCAAACATAGCGAATTGCGTTTAATAATTGAAGCTATAATCTTAAAGAGGCAAGGCAAGCAAATTGCTTAAGGGTTATTTAATCTGGGTCCCCCTTAAGCATCCCATATTTAGATTTAGATTTCTAAGAATAGGATACAAGATTATAAAATCCATCATTTTATTGACTGATAGCACATGGAAGAATGTGATTCGAGGAATGAGATACTAAACTAGGGTAATGATACTTAGCATTTCAATACCGGATGGAATTTCCAGGCTAATCATATTCTTGTGTTAGATTGTCTCCATTTTCATGGGAGAACATCACAGATTCTACGCAAAGAGATTCAAACTTTAAATTTGGAAAAATTATGGAGACAAAACCTTTTTTTTTTTTTTTGTGGAATTTTATAAATATTATTAGTATATTACGGTATTACCCTTGAGCTTCGACGGGAATGTGAATTTAATCCTTGAACTTTTTATTTGAATTATTCATTCCTTCGACTTTGAGATTGTCACAAATAAAAAATTCTGTTAATATTTTATTAAATTCTAACCATTCTCCCATTTTAAAAATAAAATAATTAATAAAAAAAATCTTTAACGATTCTTCTCATGTGATCTATACATGGTTAAAATGACATTTTCAAAATTCTTGATATGTGCCGCAGAACCACATCTATATATCTATATATATAATAATAGGTAAAACAAAGAAAAAAATCCAATTAAATTTCAAATTGGAATTCAATTAAAGTCTAATTTTGCGCTATGTGTCTCATCGATCTAATATAAATTTTAGAATTTTGTGCCAAGTGAGTTAATTTAGTATAAAAATTAAATTTCAATTAGAGTTTAAATTTGGGCCATGTGTCCTATCTAATCTAAATTTTTAAATTTTTGTGCCAAATTAGTTAATTTAGTGTAAAAAATGAGGTGTCCAATATAATAAACCATAAAAAATATAATCATATAACTAAAAAAATTCAAATTTATAAGACATCTATATATATATATATATATGTAGGGTTAGGATTTGTGGCCCAAGCCCAAAACAATAAATTTGTAGAGTGTGGATGATAGAGCTAGGTTAATTATGGAATTAACAACGATTGGTTACAACCTCCAAGTATAAATCAGCAGAAAGATACACGTAAAGACGAAATGAATTGAAGTCCGAAGAGGTTTATGATAAATTGAGTAGTGATTACAGTTCTTAGAGTTACAGTAAAGCCTCCCTTTTTTCTCTATCGTCTATTTTTCTCTGCCCCTTCTATCAGGAGTCCTTCTTCGTTATATAGCATCCTTCCCTATCATCCTCATCGTTCACTTGTTCTTCATCTGTATACCTACTTGAGTATATGTTATGTCATGTATCTTCTTCAGCTTTTTGTGAGTGGTGGTAGCTGAAGTTACACTGTTCAGGGACCTTCTCCACATTAATGCGGCCAAAAAAGCAGATGTAGTGCATTTAATGTGGTGGTGGCAGCTTCTCCTTTTAGATATTTCTCCATTCTTCTTATCTCCAAGCATGTCCAAAGCTTATCCAGATTGCTGAAGTCACTAGTAAGCTCATTCGAACCCCCCAGATATTTGTCTGACTAAGAATCTTTACATTCGAGGAGAATGATCTCTTCGAACGCTGGCGCTTTCTTCGGACGGATCTTCTTTACTCCCAAGTATCTTTCTTTCATGCGGAGTACTCCTCAACAATTTTAGCCTCTTCGGACATACAGTATCCTTTACATAGAGTTTTGGGCTCAATATATAAGTTTGAGTTTCTGCCCCCCACAATATATATATATATATATATATTATATATATATATATTAATAGGTAAAGCTTAGAGAAAAATGAATTAGAATTTGAAATTATAATCTAATTTTGCACCATGTGTCTAAATTTATGTGGGAACTACATCATAGTTATCCACTTAAACTTGTGTCATATGTTTACTTAAGTTTTTTAATCTTTGTGTCAAGTGAGTTAATGAGTGCAAAATACTAAGAATCTAATATTAATGAATTATAAAAATTTTAAAAAAAATTACATATACTCAATAAAATCACCATCTGTTTCTCAAAAAATAAATAAAATAAAAATCACATCAAAACAAAAATCACCACACATTCTATTTTATAAAAATTAGAAAAAATTATTACAAGTAATATTAAATTTAAGTAAGAATTTTAATATGTGAATAATTACATTTACTTTAAAAAAAATAATTTGACTAATTATCTATATTTTATGATAAATATTGTGTTTAATTTTAAATGTATCCATATGTATGCATGAATGCATGTGTTACATGCTTTAATATATATATATATATATATACATATATAATAACAGGTAAAGCAAAGAGAAAATCCAATAAAATTTCAAATTGGAATTCAATTAGAGTCTAATTTTGCGCTATGTATCTCATCTAATATAAATTTTAGAATTTTGTGCCAAATGAGTTAATTTAGTATAAAAATTGAATTTCAATTAGAGTTTAATTTTGCACTAGTGTCCCATCTAATCTAAATTTTTTAAATTTTTATGCCAAATTAGTTAATTTAGTGTAGAAAACGAGGAGTCTAATATAATAAATCATAAAAAATATAATCATATAACTAAAAAAAAAAAAATTATAAGTCATCTATATATATATATATATATATTAATAGGTAAAGTTTAGAGAAAATTGTATTAGAATTTGAAATTATAATTCAATTTTCCGCCATGTGTCTAAATTTATGTGGGAACTACAAAATAATTATTCACTTAAGTTTGTGTCATGTGTCTACTTAAGTTTTTTTAATTTTGTGTCAAGTGAGTTAATGAGTACAAAATACTAAGAATCTAATATTAGTGAATTATAAATTTTTTTAAAAAATTACATATACTCAATAAAAATCACCATATGTTTCTCAAAAAATAAATAAAATAAAAATTATCACATAACAAGAATCACCACACATTCTATTTTATTAAAAATTAAAAAAAAAATCATCATAAGTAGTATTAAATTTATGTAAGAATTTTAATATATGACTAATTACGTTTAGTTTAAAAAAATAATTTGACTAATTATCTATATTTTATGTTAAAAAATTGTGTTTAATTTTAAATGTATCTATATGTATGCATGAATGCATATGTTACGTGCTTTAAAAGAAATTAATTTGACTAATTATTCATATTTTTATTAATAAAAATTTTGTTTAATTTTAAATGCATCCATTCGTTTGCATGGAGTTATATGCTAGTACACATAAAGTAAATATATCCCTTAATCTTTAATTGAAAATATTGATTTCAAAAAAAATGAAAATAATTTGTCACTACTTTAAATTTTAGAGGTTGATTCAAGGACTACATTGTTACTCCTTTTAATGTTCAAGGATGTTATTTGTATAGACTTTCTTGTTTTTGGTATTAAAATTCATCCCAATGTCTTATGCTAACTTTACAGTGGATTTTTTAAAATTTTGACCCTTTATTGGTAAATTAGTGTTTATATTTTACTGAGTCATCAAGTCAAGCAAACATAAAACATTTATAATTTTATATTCTTACAAATCATCATTTTGAATATAAATTATTTATATATTTTTGTGTTCCATCAATTACAACTTGTTATATATTTGATGGACTTTCTTTATAAAACAACTAAGGTTAAAATGGGGAAAAAAAAATCAAATACATGACAAGTTATGATTAATAGAATATGAAATGAAACACAAAAAATGTATATAAAATTTTTATTCCATATATTTGACATCTTTTGAATAATTGATTATATGAATAAAAATAATAATCAAAACCATTTTAAGAATTGTAAAGTATTATTTACCTTAGAGATTTCCCGTGTTGAAGCATTAGAGTTATTCAAATCCACCCAAATCAACTGCAAATCTAATAACGCTTTATTGGGAAGGTGAGGGATGTGTAAACAGTTTCGGGATTGGGAAGTCTTTGTGTAGCTAGGTTTTAAGTAGACTCCCCGAGTTCATCAAAAAAATTAGATTCCCATTAGGAATCTTCACAGTTTACATACACACAAAAAAGCAAAAACAAAAAAGAGATACAAGAAATTGGGCATCATATTCTCAAATTATCTGGGAATGTGGTTCCCATGGTCATACAATTTCTTAGATTTTTTTTTTTTTTTTTTTTTTTTTTTTTTTTTTTGTGGAAAATTTAAATAAAATACATCAATCAAATTTTACCAACGAAGTATTTGGATTTTGGAAATGACTTTAGGAATATTTCTTGTGAGCTGCTAATCTATGGAACACATGGGGTACAAATAATATTTTTTTCTTTATTCCAAAGGACATTTCAAAATTTCTCTGTTGATTAAGAATCTCCAAACAATTTATTTTCCTGTTTCTATAATTAGCACGAAGAATTACATAAATTGTCTTACAGAACAACCATCTCTGAACTCTCTCTCTCTCTCTCTCTCTCTTGCTCTCTCTCCTCACTGGCAGCCCTCTTGTGTGTTTGAAGTTCCAATTGTTAGAGCTCAACAAGTTTAAAGGTTTTTGTTTTTCTGTTTCATGGAAATCCATTATGGGCTTCATTTTTTTTTTTCTTTTAATGCCTTGAATATAAAGTTTCATTAATTTATATATTTTGGAATGCTAAATTCTTACTGATGTGATTTTCTTCCATTCCTAGAAACAACGAAGTTACCAAATGATGTTTCATATAATGTACTATTATTTGACTTGTGAAGTGTGACCATCATACAAGACCAATCATGTGATATATCTGAGTGAATTTTGGCTATTTTGAATTCCCAAATTGGATTTGTTATTATTTATGAATATTGCTATTTTATCTGAAGCTGTTTTTACCTTAAAAGGAGAAATTATATTGTATTTAGACACTATTATTTTAAGAGATTTCTGGAAATAGAATCCGGACTCTGAATTTGGGAGGGAATATTAACAATAAATTAATAAAAGTACTTCAATTAACTGGGAAAAGAACACGAACAGTTCAAATGGCAATTATGTTTAAAAGCAGAACTTTCAATCTATCAAAAAAAAAAAAAAAAAACTAATGCTTGAGTTTTACCGTGAGAAATGAGAATAATGTTATCTATCATGCGCTAATAATTGTAAATTGTTTAAACACTAAAATTTTATTGCTTGTAAATGTTGTTTAGATGGTCATTTGAAAGTACTATTACATAAACAACCTGGCTAACAAGGCTACTTTTTTGAACTATGATACAACTGCACAGGTCCTCTTTTCGAGAAACATTTTCATGGCCAGCAATGATGCAAAAGGGAAAGGGCCATTTCAGGAAGGCTTAGTAAATCGTACACCTCAAGCAAGTATGACCGATGCTCCAAAGAGAAGTTATCGGCTTTGCAGAAGTGATCCCCTTGCTGATTCTGTTTTTAGGGGGACAAGTAACGTTGAACCAAGTCCTTCTTCTACATCTGATTTTTGGGAATCACATCATACTTTAATGCTAGTAGCCATAGTCTTCGTTATCTACTTAGTACTAGGAACCGTATGCTTCTACCTCCTTGAGCCCCAGATGATGGGACACAAAACAAATGGACTTGTTGATGCACTCTACTTCTGCATTGTAACAATGGCCACTGTTGGATATGGAGACATTGTGCCTAATACTGTCCTTAGCAAGATATTTGTCTGTTTTTTCGCCTTCACGGGAATGGCCTTGGTTGTGCTAGGCCTGTCCAAAGCAGCAGACTCTTTCGTGAAGAAGCAGGAAGACATGCTAGTAAATGCTTTCCATACGGATCAAAATGCCAGAACAGCTGATACTAACAAGTATGAAAAGCATTATAAACGAGTGAAATGCAAGTGTTTATTGGTCTTTATCTTTATTTTGATGCTCATGATTGCTGGGACAACCGTCCTAGCTACCGTGGAGAAATTGGACCTTATTGATGCATTTTATTGTGTTTGTGTAACCATCACAACATTGGGATATGGAGATAAGAGCTTCAAAACTAAAGGAGGGCGTATTTTTGCAGTGTTTTGGATATTGGCAAGTACTATTTCTCTGGCTCAGTTTTTAACCTACATTACAGAGCTATTTGCTCAAAAAGCACAAAGTGAATTGGTCAAGCGGGTTCTTAGCCGGAAATTGACACATGTAGATCTGGAGGAAGCAGATCTTGATAAAAATAAATCTGTAGAGTAAGTTTTTTTCCCCCTAAGCTCTCTTATTTATGTGCGCAACTTATTATCTCATTGTATGGATTTCTTTTGCTTAGTTTAACTTTCTTGTTTTTCCCTTTTTTTTGTCCATAGTATTGTTGAGTTCATCCTACTTAAGCTCAAAGAGATGGGGAAGATTAGTGAAGATGATATTGCACCTATAAGGGAGAAGTTTGGAAATTATGATGTTGATAAGTCAAACAACTTAACTACATCTGATATTCTGTAATCAACTCAAGCAGGGAAGTGACTTTACCCATGTGAAAGTGGCTACCTTCTTCTGCACTTGTGAATTAGATAAAAATTGTGAAGCATCCCAAAGATAGCTACTTAAAAGGGTGTAAGATCAATCATCAATGTCATCATGTTTTTAATATACGGCTGTAACAAGTTCCTCAACATGTAAGTTATATATAGATTTGATAAACTAGGTCCTTTCAGAACATGTGGATATATATATCTCTTCCTTTGGAAAGAATATGGTTGTAAAGTATTTTATGTAAAAAAGATTAAATAAAGACAATGTTATCAATATGCTGTCTGATTTGTGTCATACAAGGGTCATCTGCTTCTCTCTCTTTTCTCTTAAATTCAAAGTCTAACGATGTCTAACAAAATCCAGAAAAAAAAAAAAAAAAAGATGAACCGCAAATCTTATTGTTTTAGGTCTAATTAAACTCATTTCGGATCTAAATATGTATAACATGTGCTTCTTGTTCATGTTTCCAATGAGAAACTAGGGAAAAATTTTTCAAAAATGTACTCTTCATGTGTCTTTTTGTTGATCGTGTTTAAATAGTTCAATTTTTTAAGTGGACATTATTTAATAAGTTGTATTTGAAATTAAAGTGTACTCATAAATTTTCAAACTACCCTTTGTAGTCTAACTTAAGTATATTTTATGATAATTGACTAAATTTTTGGGCATCACAAAATGGAGGTTGTAACACGCGTAAGATATATATCACAGTTTCAAGGTAAGAATTAGATAAGTTACTAAAATTCTATCAATTTACTTTTCTAGGAAGAGCATATTTTATAATAGATTCATCATTTGGGTCTTCACAAACTGAAATAAATTAACAAAAGAGGCAGAGAAGTACTACAAGTTGCTTAAAAGTACAATGAAAAAAACTACAAGTTCACATTAAAAAAATAATAAAAAATAAAAATAAAAACTATAAGTAGTTTAATCTAATTCTGTAGGCCAAGACTTGTTTACAATATTGGGCTCGAGCATTGAAAACAAAGCCAGAATCCATGGGCCTGTATGTTATAACATAATAGCTTAGTTAAAGCCTGGCCTAGTCCAGCCCATGATTAGGCCTTGGTTACTCAAATAAACAAAACAAAAACTTCGAGCTTGTTTGTTATTGTTGTTTAAATAATAATTTTTGTTGTTTAAATAATATAACATGTATTTTTATAATATTTTTTTATCCATATTTATTTTCACAACACTTAAACAACGTTGCTAAAAATCTCTTACCAAACAAGCTGCATTGCATCAATATGGATCAAATATTCTCTTGGGTCATTGCAGGCTGACAGCTACTAACTAAGGGTTCTTTTTGTAATAGTTTATTTCCATTGAGTAATTGTAATTGAAAATAAAATAAATAAAAATACATACCTAAAAAATTGGGTTATGCACAACTATTAAGTGAGGTTAAGATATGTGGTAGAACATTTACAAATTGTGTATTTTTTTTTTTTTTATATAAAGATTCCACATTGTGTAAATTTATAATTGAAAAACATTAACAGAAGGTTTATTTGTGTCAAAATTAAAGTTCAAGGATTGATTACTCAAATAATAAAAATACAATTAAACAAGGACTAAATTGACACTCATGCTTAAGTTCAAGAGCGATTTATAAATGTCCTTAAAAAAATCAAAATTCTCCAAAATTCCTATGGTAGCGTTATTAACAATTTATCATACATAAGTAATAGGACACCACAAACATAGGGCACTATAAAGGATACTATTACTACTGAACTATTACTTGAATTCATCTAAATAAAATATTGAGTGATGAATAATTAATATTTTAGGAATTGTACAATGACCTCTCAAAAACAAATAAGAATTATACAGTAAATTTACCTTAAAAACTCTCCATACAGAACATTATTTTTTTAAGTTACTCAAACCCACCCAAGGCGAAAAGAAATCTAACCCATTCTCCCAATTATACTTAAGGGTTGGAAGGGTGAGGGATGGCTAAACCACTTTGGGGATTGGGAAATTTTTGTGTAGCTAGGTTTTAACTAGAATTCCATAGCCGGGAAATCTCTCTACACACATCAAAAGATTTTTTTTTTTTTTTTTTTAATTTAAATGAAGAATATAGAAGAAACAACCTCATACACGTAGTCATATAGGCATCATATTCTCAAAATATGTGGGAAGGTGGTTCCCGTGGGCATCCAATGTCTTAAATGGATTTTCATGAAAATTTGAATCAAACACATCGAGTTTGGCTTACTTTTAGTACTTTTTAAACTGGACATGTTCTTTTGTTTTAAATATACAATGACAAGTTGTAGTGGGTTTCTAATCTCCACATTTTATTTAGTTAGTGGGTGATGTGGCTATCTCTGATTAAAATAAAAGGAGATTGTTTTTTAAAAGTATTGAAAGTAAGCTAAACTTAAACACATCAATCGAAAATTTCTCAATGAAATTTTTAGAAATGATCTTAGGATTCCATAAACTAATTATTCGTTGGTGTTTCCTGTTCTAGTGAGCTGCTAATCTATGGGACATACAAGGAACACGTACTGTTTTTACGTTTCTTTATTCTAAAGGAAATTACACTACTTCTATGTTAATTAAAGAATCTCCAGGCTTTTGCCCCCCTTTCTTCTGTTTGCATAGCACCAAGAAATATTATATAAACTGTCTTCCAAGTTCCAACACAAACATCTTTGAACTCTCTCCCTTGCTCTCTTTCTCCATTGGTAGGCCTCTTGTGTGTTGAGCTTCCAATTGTTAGACCTCAATACAAGTATAAAGTTTTTCTTTTCTTTTCTTTTCTTTTTAATTTATTGAATATAAATTTTCATTAATTTATATTTGGTTGAATGCCAAATTCTTGCAAACCTCCAGTACTTTTTTAACTGGAGATTTCCTTTTGTTTTAAATACACAATAACAAGTGATAGTGAGTTTTAATCTCCACATTTTATTTAGTTAGTGGGTGATGTGACAGTTTCTCATTAAAACAAAAGAAGATTCCAGTTAAAAAAGTACTGGAGGTAAGCCAAACTCAATTTTTGCTGATATAATTTGCTTTCATTCCCTCCTCATTTTTGTTTTTGGCTGGCCTGCATCCATTCCTAGAAACAATGTGGTTACAGAAAAATTTTTCATATCATGTTTTATTTTTTTGAAATGTGAAGTATGCCCATTCTACAGGACCAATCATGTGATATAGGGAGGAATTTGGGCACTTTTGACTTCCCAAGTTGGATTTGTTATTATATATGAACATTGCTATTTTTTTAATCTGAAGCTGCCACTTTTTTCCCCTTTAAAGGAGAAATTATATTGTATTTAGACATCATTATCTCAAGAGGTTTCTGGAAATAGAATCTGGGCCCTGAGTTTGTTAAGGATTATTAACAATAAATTAATTAAAGTACTTGATTACTGGGAAAAGAACATGAACAATTGAATAACAATAGCTGAACATTTAATCTATCACCCCCAAAAAAAAAAAAATTGTTGTAGTTTTACTTTCAGAAAAATGTTATCCATCATGGACTTGTGGGCCGCGCTAGAGCTATTCCAGGGGTTTAAATAAACCCCTGACTTGAGAAAAAAAAATTATATATATAATTTATTTTTGGGGTAGAAATGCCTTTTTCATCCTTATAATTTGATCATATTCTTATTTTGGTCTATAGTTTTTTATTTTATCGCTTTTAGTTCATAGATGAAAAAAGCGTTCCATTTTGGTACCTACCATTACTCACGTAACGAAGATATCCTATTTAGTAAACGGAGTGCACTTTTGGCACACTAAATGCTAACGTAACCATTAAAATAATAATAAAAATGTCGTATCATCCATGTCAACCTCTAACTTATATATATATATATATATATCAATTTAAAAAAAAAAAAAAACATAATTAAAAAAATGGTGGAATTTAGATCTGAGTGTGTTTTTGTTTGTACTCGTTTCTTTTTCTTCTTTCTTCTTTCTTTCTTCTTTAGATCTCGTTCTCTCAGTTTCTTCGCCTCCCATTCTTTCGTCTTCTTCTTTTTCTTTCTTTCTTTCTTCTTTCTTTTTCTTCTTTCTTCTTCTCATTCTTCTTCTATTCCCATATCACTATTTCTCCATCCTCTTTTTTTTTTTTTTTTTTTGGTAGAACCCATGGTTTATTTCTTTCATTCTTCCAAATTGTTGGTATGACATGGATCCTCGACTAGCAATGGAGTAATGTGGGATAGCAGTGTTTGCGGTGGTGGGTCAAGGCTGTGTGTAGGGTGTGGTATGGCTTTCTAGTAGATGTGAAGCCCATCTGGGATTGAATGCAAATCCTCTCCTTCCTCACTTTCTATCTCACTCTCTCTCTATCTTGGGGTTAATCTAAAGCCGATCTTGGGTTTGTTGTATTTGTATAAGGGAATTTGTTGGGTTTGTGAAAAATGTTTAAATCTGACATAAAAAAATTTGGTTGGTTACTGATCCTTTTTTTTTTTTTTTTTGGTTGTGAAATTGAAAACTTTGTTTAGTTGCCAAGAAAATGGATAGTAAAATTTTATTTCTTTTAACTGTCAATGTAGGGGTGGCATATTGGACACGACTTGTGAACCCGACACAATAGACACTAAATTAACAGGTTATGGATTGAGGCTTAATGGGTTTCATCATATTCAGGTTGACATGACTGACTCTTTAATAAACGGGTTGGTTAGTGTTCAACATAAGAACTCGTTGACCCATGTAACCCGTTTAATTAAATGATATTTTACCAATATATCCTACAAACTTTAGGTATATAAATTATTATTAGTTGTGATTTTTTTTTTTTGACATATTGTGATTAATTATTTGTGAATTGGGATATACTTTAATTTTGAATGATTATTTGTGATGTAGTTACTTGTTAATTCTGAATTTTCTATTAAAAATATATATATTATTTTCATTTTGATAAAATCTGATAAAAAATCGACACGACTGACCTGTTTAATAAATGGGTCGTGTTAGGGTTAAGGAACCTTGACCCGTTTAATAAATACGTTGAGTTAGTGTTGATTTATATAGTCGAATACTTAAAGTTGACATGACACGAACCCGGCCATGAACACAAATTGCCACCCTATGTCAATGAGTTTTGATGTGTTTAGTTATAAATAAAGTACAAGAAAGACAAAGAAAAAAAATGATCAATTTACTAAGAATATGAAGAACATAAACATGACCAATTCTGTTTTGGGGAAGAACACAAAGAAGATGAACATGTTTTTTCCGAAAAATAATGAAATGAATAAAAAAATTTAATTTAATTTATTTATTTTATTTTTAAAAAAATTAAATTCAGAATTTATCCTAATTGCTTTATTGATGTGGCTTTTAAAAAAAATTAAATTGTTGACATGGCATTTTTAAAGTCCAAATAATTTTTTTTTATTCTTATTTTGATGGCCACATAGCATTTAAGTTGAGTATGGCATTGGCTAAAAATTACAAATTTTTTACTATTTAACTTATTTTTGCTACTATTCATAAATCTTATTGCACTTTTTAGTTATTGATGATCTCACTGTACTATTTCAGTTAGTTTTACTTTATCTAGAGTATTTTTAACCAAATGTTTTTAGTTTCAGTTAAAGAAATTGTTCCCAAATGGACTCTTAGTGTGCAACAGTGCATTCTGTTTGCCAGTAGATATTTCTTAAATAAGTAACAGTAAGGATCAAAATGGAACGCTTTTTTCATTTAAGGACTAAAAGGGTAAAATTAAAAAGTAGTGACCAAAATGAGAATAGGGTCAAAATGTAGGACGGAAAATGTATTTTTTTTTTTTTTTTTTATATAAGCTTAATTTACCGTTAAAAATATTATTGCACAGCCTGACTTAAATCTTGCACCTTATATATCAGCTTAATCTAAAACCAAATAACAACACAAATCACATATGTCTCTTTAATGACTCTCATCTCATCTTTCTTCTCTATTTGACTATTATGGTATCTCCTGACTTTAAGAGTAAAGAGTGAATATTTGTGAGTTGTGAGTGTCTCTCTTTTTATTATAAAATTATATCATAAATGAGTGTATGTAAGTGATGTGTCTCTAATATGTGTGTTATTATTATATTATTATTATTATTATTTGTGTGAATTGTGATGTATGTGAATATATATGTTCATGTATAGTATAAATATAATATAATTTTATATAATTTAATAATTAGAAAAATAATTATATAAAAATAGGCAAGTGTGGTGTCATGTGGGTTAATAATAATTGGCAAAATTTGCTGAATAGTAGCTTTTTAGAAAAAAATTTGTACATAGCATGTGTTGAAACTATTTTGTAAGTTGGACTGTTTTAGAACTCGAGTTTAGAAACTTGAGTTCAACTTGAGTTACCGACAGCACTATGTAGCTATATTGAATGGAACTCGAGTTAGACAAGCTCGAATTCTAGCCTAAACTTGAGTTTGCTAAACTCAAGTTTCAAAAACAGTCTAACTTACAAAATATTTCATTGGTGTGCAGGTTTCCTAAAATTTTTCTAAAATCATGCTATCTGGCAAATTTTGCCTTAATAATTAATACAATACAAGTGAGTTCAATTTTGTCATTTAGTTTAAAATATTTTATAAAAACAATGAGAAGTAGAAAATGGAATTTGCATAAAAAAAGAAAAAGAAATATAAACTTAAAAAAAAAAAATGGTCACTCTTATCCACATTGACAATAGATAATGATAAATGATAAAAAAAACTATCATGTAATAATTTCAAAATATGAGAACTTGTAAAAGAAAATTGTAAATTTCATGACTTTGCGATTTTATTTGTCAATAACTAAGTTCGATATATTTAAATTATCTTTACTTAAATTTTGTTTATTTAAATTTCTTAATGACCCTTGAAAAAAATTCCTGGAGTTTTCATTGCATGGATTGATAAGTGTGCAGTGTTTAAAGTTAAACACACAAATTTTATTGCTTGTAAATGTTGTTTAATGTAGATTTTGAAAGAACTAGTACATAAACACCTAGGTTAACATGGCTACTTTTTCAACTCTTATACAACTGCACAGGTCCTTAAACATCTTCATGGCTAGCGATGATGCAAAAGGGAAAGGTCCATTACAGGCAAGTTTGGTAAATCCTACACCTCAAACAAGTATGACAGATGCGCCAACACATAGAAGTGATCCCGTCACCGATTCTGTTTCTAGGGGGATAAGTAACACTGATCCAAGTCCTTCTACATTTCATTTTTGGAAATCACACCGTACTTTAATGCTAGTAGCCATAGTCTTCGCTATCTACTTAGTACTAGGAACCGTGTGCTTCTACCTGCTCGAGCCCCAGATGATGGGACACAAAACAAATGCACTTGTTGATGCACTCTACTTCTGCATTGTAACAATGGCCACTGTTGGATATGGAGACATTGTGCCTAATACTGTCCTTAGTAAGATATTTGTCTGTTTTTTCGCCTTCGCGGGAATGGCTTTGGTTGCATTAGGCCTGTCCAAAGCAGCAGACTCTTTTATGAAGAAGCAGGGAGACATGCTAGTAAATGCTTTACATACGGATCAAAATGCCAGAGCACCTGGTATTAAAAAGTATGAAAAGCTTTATAAAGGAGTGGAATTCAAGTGTTTATTGGTATTTATCTTTATTTTGTTGCTCATGATTACTGGGACAACCGTCCTAGCTACCGTGGAGAAATTGGACCTTATTGATGCATGTTATTGTGTTTGTGTAACCATCACAACATTGGGATATGGAGATAAGAGCTTCAAAACTAAAGGAGGGCGGATTTTTGCAGTGTTTTGGATTTTGGCTAGTACTATTTCTTTGGCTCAGTTTTTAGCCTACATTACTGAGTTATTTGCTCAAAAAGCACAAAGGAAATTGGTCAAGCAGGTTCTTAGCCGGAAATTGACACATGTAGATCTGGAGGAAGCAGATCTTGATAAAAATAAATCTATAGAGTAAGTTTTTTCCCCCTAAGCTCTCTTATTTACGTGTGCAACTTATTTTATCATTGTATGGATTTCTTTTGCTTAGTTTAACTTTCTTGTTTTTCCCTTTTTTTTTTCCATAGTCTTGCTGAGTTCATCATACTTAAGCTCAAAGAGATGGAGAAGATTAGTGAAGACGATATTGCTCCTATAAAGGAGGAGTTTCGAAATTATGATCTTGATAAGTCAAACACCATAACTACATCTGATCTTCTGCAATCAACTCAATCATAGAAGTGACTTTACCCATGTGAAAGTGGCTACCTTCTTCTGCACTTGTGAATCAGATAAAAATTGTGAAGCATCCCAAAGATAGCTACTTAAAAGTATGTAAGATCAATCATCAATGTCATCATGTTTTTAATATACGGCTTTAGCAAGTTCCTCAACATGTAAGTTATATATAGATTTGATAAATTAGGTCCTTTCAGAACATGTGGATATATATATATATCTCTTCCTTTGGAAAGAATATGGCTGTAAAGTATTTTATGTAAAAAAGATTAAATAAAGACAATGTTATCAATATGCTGTCTGTTTTGTGTCATACAAGGGTCATCTGCTTCTCTTTCTTTTCTCTTAAATTCTATGTCTATGTAAAGTATTTTATGTCTATGCTACAGACTGTTTTAGGTCCTTTTTTTTTTTTAATTTTTTTTTTTATAACTGCAAATCTTATTGTTTAGATCTAATTAAACTCGTTTTGGATCTAAATATGTATAAATGTGCTTCTTGTTCATGTTTCCAATAAGAACCTAAGAAGAAAAAAAATCCAAAAATGTACTCTTCGTATGCGTTTGGCATTGGCTTAAAAAGCTATTTTTTTTACTATTCAGCTTATTTTTGCTACTATTCATGAGTCTCTTTACTCTTTTAGATACTATTCATTGATCTCATTGTACTATTTCAGTTACTTTTTAATTTTATCTACAGTATTTTTAGCAAAAAAATTTTCGATTTCAGCTAAATAAATTGTTTCCAAACAAACACGAATTCATGTCTCTTTTTGTTGATCATGTTTAAATAGTTCAATTTTTTAAGTAGACATCATTTAATAGGCTGTATTTTAAATTAAAGTGTACTCTCATAAAATTTCAAACTATCCCTGTAGTCTAAATTAAATATATTTTATGATAATTGAATCATTTTTTTGGGCATTACAAAATGGAAGTTGTAACATGTGCAAATATATATCACAATTTCAAGGTAAGAATTAAATAAGTTACTAAAATTCTATCAATTTACTTTTCTAGGTAGAGCATATTTTACCATAATAGATTCATCATTTGGGTCATCACAAAGTGAAATAAATTAACTAAAAGAGGCAGAGAAGTACTACAAGTTGCTTAAAAGTACAATGAAAAAAACTACAGGTTCACATAAAAAAAAAAGGGAAAAAAATAAAATTACAAGTAGTTTTATCTAATTCTGTAGGCCGAGCCTTGTTTACAGGACTGGGCTCGAGCATAAAAACAAAGCCAGAATCCATGGGCCTATATGTTATAACATAATAGCTTAGTTAAAGCCTGGCCCAGTCTAGCCCATGATTAGGACTTGATTACTTAAAAAAAAAAAACCTTCATCTGCCGGCGTCGCATCAATATGGATCAAATATTCCCTTGGATCATTGACAGGCTGAAAGCTGCTCATGTTGATAGTTTATTTTCATTGACTAATTGTAATTTAAAATAAAATAAATAAAAATACATGCCTAAAAAATTGGGTTATGCACAGCTATTAAGTGAGGGTAAGATATGTGGTAGAACCATTTACAAACTGTGTAATTTTTTTTTTTTTAAGAATCGGCATTGTGTAAATTTATAATTGAAAAATATTAATAGAAAGGTTTAATTTGTCACAAAATTAAAGTTCAGTGTTGATTACTGAAATAAAAAATACAAGGACTAAATTGACACTCATGCTAAAGTCCAAGAGTGATTTGTAAATGGCCTTAAAAAAATCAATCCTCGGAAATTCTTATGGTAGCATTATTACCAATTTACTATACATATATGATAGAACACCACAAATATAGGGCATTACGAAGAATATCATTACTACTAAACTATTATTTGAATTCATCTAAGCAAAACATTTATTGAGGAATAATTAAGATTTTAAGAATTGTACAATAACCTCTCAAAAACATATAAGAATTATATAGCGGATTTATCTTAAAATCTTTCCATACAAAACACGTTTTAAATGTCATTCAGCAAATCAACAACAAATCTAACCCATTCTCCCAATTATACTTAGGGGTTGGGAGGGTGAGGGATGTAAACCACTTTGGGGATAGGGAAGTTTTTGTGTAGGTAGGTTCTAACTAGAATCCCATAGCCGGGAAATCTCTCTACATGTCACGTCAAAAGATTTTTTATTTTTTATTTTTCTTTATTTTTTGAAGATAGAAGAAACAACCTCATAGACATTGTCATATGGGCATCATATTCTCAAAATATGTGGGAATGCGGTTCCTGCGTGCATCGAATGTCTTAAATGGATTTCCATGAAAATTTGAATCAAACTCATCAATCAAAATGTTTATGAAAATTTTAGAGATAACCTTAGAATTCCGTGAACTAATTATTCTTTGGTCTTTCCTTTTCTAGTGAGGTGCTATTCTATGGTCCTATGGAACATATGAGGAACACGTACTGTTTTTTCTTTTTACTTTTCTTTATTCTAAAGGAAATTGCACTACTTCTATGTTAATTAAAGAATCTCCAAGCTTTTTTCACCCCTTTTTTTCTGTTTTTATAGCACCAAGAAATATTACATAAACTGTCTTCAAGCACAAAACATCTTTGAACTCTCTCCCTTGCTCTCTTTCTTCACTGATAGGCGTCTTGAGTGTTGAGCTTCCAATTGTTAGACCTCAATACAAGTACAAAGTTTGTTATTTTTAATTTTTAATCTATTGAATATAAAGTTTCATTAATTTATATTTTGTTGAATGCTAAATTCTTGCTGATATAATTTGCTTTCATTCCCTCCTCTTTTTTCTTTTTTTCTTTTTTTGAGGGGCCTGGCCTGCATCCATTCCTAGAAACAATGTGGTTACAGAAAAATGTTTCATATCATGTTGCATTTTTTTGGAATGCGAAATGTGACCATTCTACAGGACCAACCATGTGATATGGGAGAAATTTGGGCACTTTTGACTTCCCAAATTGGATTTGTTATTATCTATGAATATTGCCATTTTTTTTTTTCTGAAGCTGCCACTTTTCCCCCTTTAAAGGAGAAATTATATTGTATTTAGATATCATTATTTTGAGAGTTTTCTGGAAATAGAATCTGGGCCCTGAGTTTGTGAAGGATTATTAACAATAAATTAATTAAAGTACTTCAATACTGGGAAAAGAACATGAACAGTTTAATAGCAATTTTGTTATTAGTTAAAAGCTGAACTTTTAATCTATCACCAAAAGAAAAATGTTGTCGTTTTACTGTCAGAAAATGTTATCTATCATGGACTGATAAATGTGCAGTGTTTAAAGTTAAACACACAAATTTTGTGCTTGTAAATGTTGTTTAATGTAGATTTTGAAAGAACTAATACGTAAACACCCTGGCTAACATGGCTACAACTGCACAGGTCCTTAAACATCTTCATGGCTAGCAATGATGTAAAAGGGAAAGGTCCATTACAGGCAAGCTTAGTAAATCCTACACCTCAAACAAGTATGACAGATGCGCCAACACATAGAAATGATCCCCTCACAGGTTCTGTTTCTAGGGGGACGAGTAACAATGATCCAATTCCTTGTTCCACATCTAATTCAAGGAAATCACACCGAAGTTTAAAGTTAGTAGCCTCAATCTTGGGTGTCTACTTAGGACTAGGAATCGTATGCTTCTACCTACTTGATACCCAGATGACGGGACACAAAACAAATGAAATTATTGATGCAGTCTACTTCTGCATTGTAACAATGGCCACTGTTGGATATGGAGACATTGTGCCCAATAGTGTCCTTAGTAAGATATTTGTCTGCATTTTCACCTTCGCAGGAATGGCTCTGGTTGTACTAGGCCTGACCAAAGCAGCAGACTATTTTATCAAGAAGCAGGGAGACTTGCTTGTAAATGCTTTACATATGGATCAAAATGCCAGGGCAAAGAAGTATGAAAAGCATTATAGAGGAGTGAAATACAAGTGTTTAGTGGTCTTTATCTTTATTTTGATGCTTATAATTGCTGGGACAATCGTCCTACTTACTGTGGAGAAATTGAACATTGTTGATGCAATTTATTGTGTTTGTGTAACCATTACAACATTGGGATATGGAGATAAGAGCTTCAAAACTGAAGGAGGGCGTATTTTTGCAGTGTTTTGGATATTGACTAGTACCATTTTTGTGGCTCAGTTTTTATGCTACATTACTGAGCTACATGCTCAAGGAGGACAAAAGGAATTGGTCAAGCGGGTACTAAGCCAGAAGATAACAAGTAAAGATCTGGAGGCAGCAGATCTTGATAAAGATAAATCTGTAGTGTAAGTCGGGTTTTTTTTTTTTTTTTTTTTTTTTATAAAGATCTGGAGGCAGCAGATCTTGATAAAGATAAATCTGTAGTGTAAGTCGGGTTTTTTTTTTTTTTTTTTTTTGAACCTAAGCTGTCTTATTTATGTGTGCAACTTATTATCCCATGGTATTGATTGCTTTGCTTGGTTTAACTTTCTTGTTCCTCTTTTCTGTCCATAGGCTTGCTGAGTTCATTGTAGATAGGCTTATAAAGATGGAGAAGATTAATGAAGATGATATTGCAGATATAAAGGAGGAGTTTGGAAAACGTGATCTTAATAAGTCAAACACCTTAACTGAATCTGATCTTCCTCAATCAACTCAAGCAGAGAATTGACTTTACCCAGGTGGAAGTGGCGAATGACTTCTGCACTAGTGAATAAAATAAAAATTGTGAAGCATCCTATGAGAGCTACATAAGCATGTAAGATCAATAATCTATGTCATGTTTTTCTACACGGCTGAAACAAGTTGCTCAACATGTAATTTATATATAGATTTGCTAAACTAGGTCCTTTCAGAACATGTGGATATATATCCTTTGTAAATAATATGGATGTAAAGTATTTTGTGTTAAAAAAAAATATATATATATGAAACAAAGACAATGTTATTAATATTCTGACTGATTTGTGTCATACAAGGGCCCTTTGCTGCTGCTTTTTTTTTTCTTTGGCTAAATAACCAAGAAAAAAAGAATACTAGGGTCATTTGATGATTGTTGAACTACCATTCTTATATTCTAAGTCTATGCTATAGATTGCTTTAGGTCTAACTAAACTCGTTTAGGAATTCTAAGGACCATCTTTGATCTAACTTAAATAAGTTTTATGATAATTAATTCATTTTTTAAGTCATCACAAAATGAAAGTTGTAATGCGTAAGATACTTATAAAAATTTCAAGGCAAGAGTTAGGGAATATGTTAAAATCTATATCTATATTATATCTAAAAATTGAAGCGTAGCATTTATTGTTGCTACGCTCCAGTTGTGCCACATCATCGCCATGTCACAAAGTTTTTATTTTCCTTTCTTTCTTTTTTTTTGGGTTTCCACTTCATATATTCTCTTTAATCAATCTCATTCTCTCTCTCAACTCATCATCTTCCCATCAAACAAACCGCTAATGTTTATACTATTAATGAATTTCTTATTGAATCCAAATTCCCTTAAATTTAGCAATCAATCATTCTCTCTCTTTGACTTATCATCTCCTTATCAAAAAAACGGCTTCTTTTCCCCATCAAAACATTCAATTGCCTCCCTTTGGATTTAAAACCCATTGATTTAATTTTTTTATATACAGGTTTTGAATTGCTTACTTTCCACCCCATCAATCACCAAATTACAACTAGAATTAGAAGGTCCATTTGAGGTTAGTTTTTCTTTCTCTTCCCTTGAACTTCTTTCTTTTTTGTGGCAATTTTTTTATGATTTGTGTTGGATTTTCTTTTCTATGGTTGTAAATACCATGTTTCTTTTTTCTTTTTTCCAATTTTCAATTGATAGTCTATCTCTTTGGATTCATGTTTACAATTTTTCCTTAGATTATTATGTTTTACCCATTAAAATTGTTAGTGTCTAAAGAATTGGAATGCTTTTTATTGATTTAGTACATGATTATTTGCCTCCCATTTGTTTATTTTATTTTTTGAATAGCTTTGTAATTTTTAAATTAAATCCTACAAAAAAATGTGAACAACTAAGGAAGCTAAATGTGTAGTTGATCTTAATCAATCAATAAATAGCATAAATGGGGTAGGGGAAAGCAAACGTAATCACAGTATAATTGTTTACATATGTCCATATTTGTTTTTGTATAATAATACTCTTGCTTTCTAAAATATTCATGGTGCAACTGTATTTTGTTTGATCTCTCCTAGTTCTGCCACTTTAACCCAACTCACAACATATAAACCAATGATCATGAAAAAGGACCTAGCAAAATGAAGCGAACACAATTTCTAATTTTTAGTGATAATAAAAGAGAGATTAAAAGATATCACAAATATGTAGTGATAATTAAAAAAAAATCCAGCACAAATACTATACTTATTGGTTTTAAGAGAGATTAAAAGAGAACAAATATAAATATAAAATGTGGGTGTGTGTGTGTGTGTGTGTGCCCACATGTGTGTAGTGGAAGGGAAAAATGTATATATGATACATAAGTGTTGAGGGAGGGGAAAGGTTGGGAAAGGTTGGAAAAGAGGAAGAGACTTTGTATGTTTTGGTAATTGAAAAATGTATTTATAACTGGTAAGTTGCATAGTTAATGTTATATATATATATATATATATTTTCTTTTTAAAAGAACTCATCAAATCCAATGTAGTAACATAATAGTAAGTCTGAATAGAGGACTTTTGGGCAACCATATAGGTTTATGAAAAATTTAAAACTTTCTATATTCATTATTTTTTTCCCAAAAATTTTTATCATAGAAAATTATTTCCTTCATAAATGAGAATTTTATGGATTTTTTTTTTCTTTCAATTAGATCGAAGAAATATATAGGAAGGAAAAAAATTGATTGTATTTCTAAAAGATCTTTAAGTACATATTATTTAAGAATTATAATAGTGAAATTTGTAGTACAAAAGAAATGCCTAGTTGATTTCCTGTTGTATTTATCTATTTTATTTCTTATATTATTTCTATTATATTTTTGAATATTTAAGGATTATGATGAATTAAATTGCAACATATCATATCATAGCCAAATCGAACAATAAGATATAAGATATAAGTTTAAGGTTTTTTTTTCTTAAGAATTAGATAAGCTTAATTAAGCTAATTACTATGGTAATATGATTTAATTCATGTTGGACTATACAAAATCATTCTATATATATATATATATATATATATATATATTGTGGGGCCTATGGGCCTGATGGCCTCGGCCCATCATGAAACAGGCCCGAGGCCCAGGCCGAGGAGCGTAGGCTATTTGTGGCTAGGGTAGGGGAAAGTCTCTTTTCCCAATCCACGCCGAGGACTACCTTATCCTCGGCCTGACAAAGGTGATTTTGGGGAAAGACTAACCCCAAAGTAAGCTGTCGCTCTCACATTTAATGCACTCAACTAACCCCCCTGGGCCGCATTAATGGGGAGGTAACCCCTTGGCAGGATAACGTTGATCAGAGTGAACCACTTGAGTACCGATAAGGCCTCTGATGGGACGGACGGCCAGAAAAAAGGCAAATAGGTGATCAACAGATGGAAGGAGGAGATAGGAAGATGAAAACTATAAAAGAAAGCTAGTAAAGTAAAGGATGAGGGGGAAAAAAAAGAGAGAAGGGGGGAGAACAGTCAAGCCTCCTCGGCCACAGGCCGAGGAGCATTCCCCCATCTGTAAAGAAACTCTTAGTATTTTTTATAAGAAAAGTTCATGCATGGTGATCGACGGCCAGCACCTAAACCTCTCAACCCACTCTCTATAAATTTATTGTTTGGGCTAATTGGGCTGGAAGACCCACCATTCAGGGTCGATCCAAATTAAGTCCTTACAATTGGCGCCGTCTGTGGGAAGGATTAGGGTGCTGGCCGGCGCACCAGGCAAAGGGTTCTAAGTTCTAAGTGTTCGTTTTATAGTAGGTTAAAAAAAAATATATGTAGAAGGTTCGCCAAAAAAAAAAAAAAAGCGAAAGATCTCGATATTATTATTATTTCATGAAAAGAAAGGTTACAGATTACAATCAAAGGCTCAGGTAGGCCTGTTTTACAAGCAAATTTACAAGCTAATACCACCAGCTATTTCTACAATCAGAGGCCTAGGTGGAGCCGCCTAAGGAGGAGCTAGCCAGAGGGAAGTGTCAACTCGTGCTTTTATTTGGCACCAAGAGAATGGGAGAGCTTGACACACGGTGGAGGAGGTGAAGGACAATCATGCTCCCAGGCCCCCAACAATTCCCTCCTCGGCTAGGCGGAGCTGGAACAAAGAGAGGAACAGATGCAGGGGCTCCGGGATACCCTCCCCCGTGATGTTCCCTCAATTCTCTCCGGTCCTCGCGAGTGTTGGCCGTTGGAGATGGCAACACTCGAGCACCGCCCATGAGGTGAATTCGCAGTCTTCCTCGTCGGGGGTGTGCTCCGGGGAAAGACGTTAGGTTCTCTAACAACACCCCTCTAAGACACCTCGAAGGGTGCCATCAGGGTTACGCCTAGATTCTGCCGCACCGAAAGCCCAGTGGGGGCTGCGGCCATTCCAGTTTATTTCAATCCTGATAACAATTCCGGCGGGGTTATTGAAAGGGCATGGGAGGTTGGAAGGATATGTTTTGTTCTGTTTGTATTGAGAGGTCCATGGGTTGTGAAGAAATCATCTCCTCAATTTATATAGGGGTGGGGGTTGGTGAGAATTAATTCATGCAGAGTTCGAAAAGAGTATTATCAGCAGGGTTAGTAATGAAGTCCCAATTTCCAAGGAGGCCACGGACGATTGGACCCGTGTCAATTTACGAGGACATTAATGAAGGCGCGTTTCGCGCACCGGAGCGTCAAGCACGAACACGAACAGACAAAGGGCGTTTCATAAATGAAAAGATGGAGCCTCGAGTTGGAGGCGAGATCAATGCCACGTGTAAAGATCATAATCTGACGCAAAGAGGAATCATCTCCAATAAAGCAATCTGAGGACAAACCTCTGCTTACAGAAAAATTGAAGTGGTAGACAGAGCCAAGGTATTGCATGGTCCTCGGACCCAAGCCTATGGTAAAACTACACACACCATTATATCTCATACTTACAGAAAAATTGAAGTGGTAGACAGAGCCAAGGTATTGCATGGTCCTCGGACTCAAGCCTATGGTAAAACTACACACACCATTATATCTCATACTTACAGAAAAATTGAAGTGGTAGACAGAGCCAAGGTATTGCATGGTCCTCGACCCAAGCCTATGGTAAAACTACACACACCATTATATCTCATACTTACAGAAAAATTGAAGTGGTAGACAGAGCCAAGGTATTGCATGGTCCTCGGACCCAAGCCTATGGTAAAACTACACACACCATTATATCTCATACTTACAGAAAAATTGAAGTGGTAGACAGAGCCAAGGTATTGCATGGTCCTCGGACCCAAGCCTATGGTAAAACTACACACACCATTATATCTCATACTTACAGAAAAATTGAAGTGGTAGACAGAGTCAAGGTCTTGCATGGTCCTCGGACCCAAACCTATGGTAAAACTACACACACCATTATACCTGGGTACTAGACAGAATCAAGGTCTTGCATGGTCCTCGAACCCAAACCCGTAGAGAAAATAACTTTCTAGAGAAAAACCAAAGCGTTACTTAGAATCAAGCGATACCACGATCTTTAGATTTATATTCGAAGGGTAACAGACGGTTTCATGAAGCTAACTCCGGAATAGAATACGAATACTGAGCAGAATACAATAGTAAAGCAAACAACAGAAAATATCATTAAATGGAAGCAAAATATTATATATTCGGTTCAAACGGAAAGTATACAATTCCCTTACAATGCCGCTAAGGTAAGAAACAAAATAATATCAAAGAGAAAATAAACAAAGCTATCCTATGCCGTATACTAGTCTCCTCAACTCAGTAGGCAAATCAAGTCAGAAGTAATCAAAAAGCTTGGGCCAAAGCTTAAGGGCCAGATCTCGGAAGGTCCGTCGGAGGACTTGCCACGTCTTGTGGTACTTCGGACCCTCGGTTACAACGTCCCCCAACCTATCTGGGGCTTAACTTCCTCGGATGGTTGATCAGTTAACGACGTATCCTCGGCGGTCATATCTTGACCTTCAACCGATGGTAATGAGGATCCATCTTCAGGAGCGACAGGTGCAACTCGCGAATGGCGGTAGGTAATATACCCTGTCCTCCCTCCTAAGCTCAGATGAGGCATCAACCCCTGCCTGGTTGAGGGCTTCATGCCAGGTTTGAGAGCAATAATGCCTGCACACTGCATGAACTTGAGCCCGAAGGGCGGCTTCAGTCTTGGCCACCCCTTCTGCGAAAGCATCCTCCTCTGCTTTTTCCATAGAACGCTCAGCGTCTGTTTTCGCAAATACTGCCTCGTCTTTGGCTCTCACAGCCTCGTCCCTGGCATATTCGACAACACCTTTTTCATGGATTGCCTTGGTCAAATTTGCCTTCATATAGGTAATGTCCTCTTTGGCCTTTTGTAATTGACCCTCAACGTCTTGCAAGCGGTTAGTTTGATCCTCAGCTTCTTCCTGACCACGGCTAGGTCATAGACAGCAGTATCCCTGCCTTCGCCATTTCTGCCAGATCCTCGGTCGCCTTTTTCAGGTCGGCCTCGGATCTCTTAAGAGTATTGGCCGCCTCCAAGAACTTGCCGCGCTCTTGCGCTAAGGCATTGCTATGATCATCAACCTCTTGCCCAACCTGAAAAGGGCCTGGATAGCCTGCCAGTAAAAACAAGCAACTCTGTAAAGCGAAAGAAAGGTACTAAGCGACAAAATTTTGGGTAAAATGAATAGTGTCAAAGGACCTACCATGCCTAAATATTTCTTAAGGTCGAGGACAACCTCTACCCCACTCATTTTTTCTAACTCGGCCATATCAGTGGAAAGAAGAAGAGATTTCTCTAGGGCCTCGGCCACGAGAGCCCCTCGTCTCCTTGAGACTCCTGCATCGACGCGTTGTCCATTAGGGGCTGATCATGGAGTATGGCAGCAGGCAGCCAGGCTTGAGCCTCGGGCTGCTGGGTGGCCTTCTTACTCTTCCGTTGATCACCGAGCTTCAATTGCTTTGGAGGCCTGCAAGCCCTACCCTCCTCGGGCGAAGAATGAGATTTGCTCCCATCCATTGGCTCTTTACCCTTGGAAGGTCTTTTCCTTTTCGGGTCATGAGATTCGATAGGAGGGGCTGTTACTGTAGGAACGGAGGACGACCTGGTTTGCATGGTTAGAATCTGGGGCTGAGGTGCTGGGGGCTAGGGCTGCGACTCCCCTGGTACATCCTTCTTGGAACCGCCTTCGAGCAGGTCAAGAAGATTGGTTGGGGGCTGTCTTTTTAAACCCATCTCAGCCTGAGTACCAACTCTTTTGGACTGGAGATCGGCTTCGGGCAAATGGGGGCCTCCTAGGTCACCGGGAGGATCCTCGGACTGATCAACTAAGTCAAACACACTATATTCGTCCTCGGAGGAACTCAGTTCAACCACCTCCCTTGCTTTCTTAGATGATCCTTTCTCGGCCACCGTTACTTACCGGGATGAAGAGGGACCTGATAGTGGAATGCCTTCGGGTATGTAAGACCCCTCAGTAAAAGCAAAACCGCTCTCCACCACGGTAATCTGCGTAAGCCGAGGGTCACGAGCTCTAATTACGTGCTTCGGCACCGGGAATGACGTCTGAGCTGGGTCGCATCTGAGGATTTTATGAGCAGCTCTGACTTGGTTGTCAGATTCGTTCAAGAAAAGTTCCGACCTGAGAACGGTTTCCAAATCCGCTTTGTTAACTAGATGGAAATGACGTGCAAAGGCGTGTGGATCTACGAAAAGAAAAGCGAAATTCCTATGGTCAATCAACCAAATCGAGTATACAGGTATAAAACTTGAAAATGCTGAGACCTAGATTATCTGGTATTTCGGATGCCCTACCTGGCTCCCCCTCTACCGTTGGGCAATGAAAGCCGTCGTGCCACTCTCCCGACACTATGAGGAAATCTTGGTTCAACCCTTTATTGGAATCAGGAAGACACTGGATAAGACGAACCCTATCGTCCCTTGTCTTCATATAATATGTCTTACTCCTCAGGTGATGAAGGTTNTTTTTAATTTAAAAAATTACAAAGCTCTTCAGAAAATAAAATAAACAAATGAGAGGCAAATGATCATGTACTAAATCAATAAAACGCATTCCAATTCTTTAAACACAAACAATTTTAATGGGTAAAACAAAATTATGTAAAAAAATTGTAAATATGAATACAAAGAAATAGAATATCAATTGAAAAAAAAATGGTACTTACAACCCTGGAAAAGAAAATCCAATACAAACCTTTACATTGTAATTTCCCAAAAAATTAATGAAAATAACCATATTAAACTAAGTTATAATCCCAAATACAATGAAAAAGAGGAACAACATTTGGTCCATACCTATCAATCATAATATTTTGTTTCCTATTCCAAGTTATCCTAAGAAGTTAAAAATTAGCATAGATTTAGAGGAGATTAAAAGAAAAGTAGCAAGAATTTAAAATTGTATGGAAAGGAATAATAGAAATCAATATATGTTTTGGGGAGAAATTTTTTTGTAATAGTTGATTCTCATACATGAGTTTAGTGATTATCAAAATAGAAACTATTATAATTTTGTTTAATAGTTCTTATGTGATAAAATGGAAACAAAGTTTGGATAAATTGCTCAGTAATTTCTCCAAAAATGCAAAATAATGTTAGCTTTCATATGAAACCAACAAGATTCATTTTCATGTTCTAATAAAAATTATACATTTTCCAGTTTTTAATTGTGTTGTGTTTTGATACATATCTCACACTATTCTAACATATTACAAAATGTTTTGTTATATATAATAATTGAAAGTAAAATGCAACATGTGTCTTTGCTTAAAAAAAAAAAAAATACACACACACACACACACAAAGTCAAGATAAAGACTTCTTTACTTACATAAAATTTATTATATATATTACAATGTAATCACATTATTGTGAGATGAGTTTGGGACTATTACATATAAATCTCAACTATTATTCTCATTCTTTACTTAACAAAACATAATATGACATCAAAATTATCTCGCGCATTGCGCAGGTCTGCGACTAGTTCTATTAATAATTGATTCATCTTGTGGATCATCTCAAAAAAAAAAAAAAAAAAAAGGCGGAGATTACTACAAGTCTACGAGTTGCTTACAAAGTACAATGAAGAAAACTACAAGTTGTTTAGGCCAAGCCTTGTTTACATGACCGGGCTCAAGAATTAATTGAAGCCAGAATCCATGGGCCCATTTTACATAACAGCATAGTTAAAGCCCAGCCCGATCAAGCCTATGATTTGGACTTGACAGTTGACAAGACACACTGATTCTTTCCTTTAGAATTTAGAAATCAGAAACGAATTCAATATAAAATAAAATAATAATTTATGATAAATATTTAAATTTATAGAGTAGATTTTGTAATGGTGTCCTACAGATCATTCCGGGAGTTTCGCTAGAATTTGCCAATTTGGTGATCAAATTTCTCCAACTGAAAGCCGCTTTATCCTTGAAAGTCTAAGGCTAGTACAAGTTTTCACTGGTAAGCCTCTCTGAGTCTCTGTTTTCTCTCTTTTGGTTAGATCTCTGTGTTGATGTAAATAGTGTAGTTTCTAAGTTTTAACACTCATTTGAAGGAAACCCATTTGGGTTATTTTGGTAGAAACATATTTAGACACCTCAGTTTACATCAATGTGAGTTTTTGTGTTTTTCCCTTCATTTTTTCTTTATAAAGTTTGTGACTTTAATAACTGATTTTTGCTATAGTTCAATGTCGCTGTGTATCTGGAATATGGAATAAAACTGTCACTGGGGAAACTTTGAGCTGCTGATCATGTAAATTGTTAGAATTTGGCTGATTCAATCATGTAAAGTAGTTGGGCTCATACCCAGTTGGTTATTTCTGTTAATTTATTAATCTTCATTTGGCCAATGAACAAAATGGGAATTCTGATGAGTTTCAGCTATGAAATCAAGTTTTTCTGTAGAGATCAATAAAAATTGTTTAATCAAACCCATCTTTCTAAAAGGGAATATCCAGTAGATTTGCCCCTTGTTTCTCACTATTGTATTTTATTTATCTCTGTATTCGGTTTGATGACCAATTTGAAAAGTGTTATGTACTTATGCTTAAGATAGACAAATGGAAGTAGAGCATGGCAGAAAAGAATAAATGTAACTAACTCTGATTAGTTTGTTGAGGATCATAGCGGGCCCAAAGTTTTGGGACTAAGGCTTGGTTGTTGTTGTTGTTGTTGCTGTTGGAAGCTGAAAAAATTGTCTGAATAATACTTTCATTTGATTATAAACAAGCACTTAATATGGTTTATGAACTGATATGCACACTTTTGTGGTAACTGCTCTTACATTTCAATTGATAAATCGGCTGCTGGATTACTGTTTTCAATTGAATTGGTTTATAAACCTTGGCTAACATAGCTAATTTGAAATCCAGTGTGACCATATGGGTTTTTAAGACAGGCCCTCTTTTGTTGGATATTAATGGCCTCTAATGGTGTGGAAGAGCCCTTGCTGTCAGGAATGGTAGATCCTTCAGTTCAAACGAAAAAGAAAAATTCTCTGAAGAGAAGAAGATATCGCCATTGTAAAAGTGCTCCTCTTGCAAAATTTGTTCCTCCAGAAACGAAAGGGATTGGCCAGATTCCACGCACTGAATCCATTCGTGGGAAGCTACATCCAAGTTTTAAGCAAGTAGCCATATTCTTGGCTGTTTACTTAGGTGTAGGAGCTGTAACCTTCCTTCTTGTTAGGAACCAGATTGAGGGGAAGAAAACAGTTGGATTTCTTGATGCTGTGTATTTTTGTATCGTGACAATGACAACTGTTGGATATGGAGACCTGGTTCCTGATAGTACCCTTACAAAACTACTTGCTTGTGCCTTTGTTTTCACAGGAATGGCTCTGATTGGACTAATCCTGAGCAAAGCAGCAGACTATTTGGTAGAGAAGCAAGAAACATTACTTGTTAAGGCCTTACATATGAGTCATAATGTTGGTACCACTGAAATTCTAAAAGAGGTAGAGACCAACAAAGTGAGATATAAATGTTTAACAGTCTTTATCCTTCTTTTGGTGCTTGTAATTATTGGGACAATCTTCCTAGCTACTGTTGAGAAATTAGACCTTGTTGATGCGTTTTATTGTGTATGTGCTACCATCACAACCCTGGGCTATGGAGATAAGAGTTTCTCAACAGAAGTGGGGCGTGCTTTTGCAGTAATTTGGATATTGACTAGTACTATTACCTTAGCTCAGTTTTTTCTCTACATTGCTGAGCTTAACACTGAAAGGAGACAAAGGGCACTGGCCAATTGGGTTCGCACTCGGAAGATGACTAGTGTAGATCTAGAAGCAGCTGATATTGACGATGATGGGGTTGTTGAGTAAGTTGTGTGTTTTCTATTTGAAGCACATATTGTTGAAATGGTCATCTTTGTTACTACTTATTATGGTTTCTCCACAAGCTGTCTCTAACATACATACTGGTTTTTTTAAGTCTTAATGCACAACTTACTCATGCTCTTTTTTCTAATTTATTTTTTATAGTGCTTCGGACTTCATCATATATAAACTGAAAGAGATGGGGAAGATAAGTCAAGATGATATTTCACTGTTACTAGAAGAGTTTGAAGATCTTGATGTTGATCAGTCAGGAACTCTGTCAGTGTCTGACATAATGCTTGCTCAGTCTTAACCAGAGAGGTGGCCGTGGCCATCCATCACAAACTGGTAACGGATTGTGTAATGTATACATACATTTGAAAAGAGACCTGAAATAATGTAAGAGTTAATAACCTTGTAAGTTTGTACATCTAATTTTGTTCATCATTATATCACGTTCATGGCTCTTTACACAATCAATAGACTTGTTGCACAATACTTCAGGCGATCATGATTCACATTCAGAGCAGCAATATAGTGCTGGTAATTATATGCTAGCTCAGCTGCAAATATGTTTTCGTATACATCATGGTCTTGAATGGGTGACTATACAAGTAATAGACCAAAGTTGGGTCAGAATTATCAAGTCATTTGGGATTTAAGGAAATTAAGGATCAGTCCAAGTCCAATTGTCCAAATGTTCATTGGGAGTTTTTGTTTGTTATCAGTTGTGAGACCTATCATTTTTTATTTATTTATTTATTTATTTATTTATTTTTTGAGAAGAGTGAGAGCCATCTTTTGTTGGTACCTTATACTCATAATTTCACAGGCGATTAAGCCTTTTCCAGCCACCAGTCTTATGAGTTAAGTGCATACTGTCAAATTACTAGCTTCTTACCCATTTAGGGTCTTGGATAAGAAACAAGGAAACAAAGGATGTTCACTCATAGATTCTCATCTGAGTGAAAATGTAAAGGGTAAAGTCACATATTACTTCATGTTGAGGTAACTAACCTTTCCTGTTGGTCTGAGTTCCAGAAAAGAGGCTTCTAAGCCTTTATGTTATTGCCTTTATTTCCATTTTAATGTTGTTTTAAAGGATCACTCATTTGTGTCTTCTTTGTTTTGTTGACATGGGCGTCCATGGCTCTTAGAGAGCCTGACTAATCATCCAAGTGACTGTAATCCTCCCATCTTACACACACCAAGCAATTACAGGGAGGAATTCATTGAGGGTGGTCCCAAGCTAGGTACTGGCTAAAAGGCTTGAACTGAGGATCTCCTGGATCGCATGAAACTTGAAAATCATTAGGTCCCATGATTACTTGTAAAATTGTAACACACTTCTCTCTGCTATGCTACTTTGTACTGCAATTATTTTTTTTGGGTCTAAACTAAACAGCTTGTGGTAGATATGCTCAACATCTTGTAGCATAAATTTTCCAGTAAGTTACCTGTAGCTTTCCTTTTGGGGCCTAAACTTTTTTTTGGGGGGCCTAAACTAATCGTACAAAAGAAAAAGAAGACAGTTTAGTAGATCCATATTTAGCAACAACCAATAGCATATGACAATCTCACCTTGAAAACTTTGTAGACTTCGCAGGACAATGCTGTACCAAGGCCTTGCTGCTTCTTTACACCATAAAACAAACAAAAGCATTCATCTGCCGGCATTGCATCATTATGGATCAAAATATTCCCTTGGGTCTTTGACAACTACTGACCAGGACTCCTTGTGATAGGTTATTTTCATTGACTAATATTAGTTGAAAATAAATTAAATAAAAATGCATGCCTAAAAAATTGTGTTATACACAACTATTAAATGATGTTTTGTTTGGAATAGTCTTTTTTTAAATAGTCTTTTTTTTTTTTTTTCCTTTCTAATTTCGCTTTAAAAAAATTAGATTAAAGAAAAAAAAAAAAAAACAAATGTACCCTTACCAAAAAAAATTAACAAATGTACCCTTACCAAAAAAAATTAAAAAATTAAAAAATGTAACATTGAGATCCTTACAAAATCCATTTTCCTGCTACAACTTTACAAACGCTATGCCACTCACTATAAAGATAAGGTTTTGAAATTCAAAGCCACCATAATTTCTACAAGTAAAAGTCAAAATGTTTAAAATTACCCTTAGCGATGTTAGATGGGGAGAATGGGACCAAGACAAAATAATTGAATTAATATTATGGGCATCTTTTTCTTTGTGGATGTCATGTCCTTTGGGGGGGGCAATCAACAAAATAGAAAGACGTGTCAATGACATATCATGGATTGAGCTCAAAGTAAAAACTCACCAAATGTTTTATTATCAAATCAAGGTATCATTTGATTTTATATGTAGGCAAAGATTGAATATCTTATTCGATAATAAGAGTTTTTATTAATTGGGATAATTGAAACTTACTAAAAAAAATTATTCTAAATTGGGTCTCAGTCTTTTTTTATTTTATTCTGACTTATGATGGACTAACACTTCACTTGTTGAAAATATATTGTGAAATTTTGTTTTGCTTGTAAAAGAACTAATTTTTTTAGAAAAATACTAACGAATGTCCTTAGGGCATTGATTAATAATCCATTTAAAGAAAGCTTTTGTGGAAAAAGAAAAAAAAACAATTAATATTTTGATAACTTTTTTTATTTTCCATAAAAATGATATCAAAACTTTTCTAAAATTGATTATTAACTAATACCCTAAGGGCACTTGTTAGCATGATCCATCTTTTTAATAGAAGTCTTCTTTATTCTCCAAAAGCAAAAATTTTATATTTATCATTTAGAAAAGTGAAGATATAGACATTATATTCATTGTTTTTATTATTATATTATTTTAGAAGAAAAGAAAATTGTAAACTTCATAGTTATGAATTAAAGGCATGTTGCATTTATCATCAATGAAAAATAAGATTTCCTCTGTTTGTATTATTGTTATAGTATTTTTTTTTTCTTATATTGAGTTGTATATATTTGACATGTAAAGAGATGGATGTTATTTAAATTATTTTAAATTGATTAAATGTTTATAAGTTTAACAATTTTTAAAACTATTAGTATACTACTATACTCTAGTTATGGAATCTCTAAATTAGTTAATAAAAAAATATTTATCTAAAATATTTAAATCAATGTGATTAATATTATTTAAAAGAAAATTCACAATTTACAAACTAACTGCATGAAAAATGTATTTTGAATTATGTAAAGACAATATATTTTTTTAAGCGAATGTAAATACTAATTTGATGTAAATATTTGTAAGATATTCAAAAATCACATAAGATGTAAATATTTTGTAAGATATTCAAAAATCACATAAGATGAAAAAATTTCCTAACTCCACCATCTGATGTAATATCATTTTTTTGTTGTCCCATTATAAACATTTTTTTTAATTGTATATAAATCATAACGGACCATTTTAACTAGTAAAAAATTTCTTATAAAAAATTTTAGTAAAATTTTTTGTCTTATTACAAATCTCATTTTATATTTCATTAATTATGTCTGAGTATAATTTTTAAACACTTCGATTTTAATTTTAATTTCATAATAAAGGACGTGTAAAAAATTTGATGGAGAGGGAATACAGAATAAAATATATATTATATTGGGGCATAATTTTTATTTCATTTCAACAATTATAAATAATTAAATAAAAAAAATCATTAATTTTCTTATGTGATTAAACTTATATAGTTATGGTACAAATAAGTGGTTGCACTTTTTTTTTTTTTTTTTAATAAGTAGTTGCACTTTCCCCAAAAAAAAAAAAATAGTTGCACCTAAGTAAATTAATTTCAAAATGAACGGTTGTGGGGCCCATGAAGGTGGACCCCACACCAAACATAAAATTGGATAACCATCATACAACCTCTTGAAGTTTCGCGCAGCCACAAGTTTCAAGGACCCACAACCCACTGGGTTGATTTCCCATCAAATCAATTTCAAAAGGCCGTGATCATGGGCCCACCACATATACTTTATCAAACGTCCCACATCACACTTCGGAGAATATACGGTACGCCACAAGTATACGTAACGAGCATTTTACTTGCAACACCCCTTGTGTGCCACGCAGTGGCACAGTACCAGTGTACGACTTTCAAAGCCCATAAATAATTATACAGGATCAAGAATTGGGTATAGTGCATAGATTCGATGAGAATGGTTTTAAAATCGGACTGGTCCAGCCGAATCAACCGGTTTAATAGAGAATAAAATCTCAATCGGTTGGATAAAAAACATAAAATCCAGTGGCTCAACTATATAGACACTATATGTTTAACTTGTAAAGATTTGGAACCATTTTTTTTTTTTTTTTTTTTTGGTATGATCAATTATAAATGGTTAATCAAGTTTCTTAAAAAAAAATATTAATCAATTATGTATGATAAAATGATAAATTCATATGATACTCAGTGTCTACTTCACTCGATTATTTCATCGAGTTCACAAATATAGTGTATTAGGAAAGAAAAATTTTAAGCCGCTACCAATTTCACGTTCACTTTCACAACTGTCTGATATAGCTGACTACAAGTAGTAAACAAATTGTAAATCCATATAAAACTGACCGACAATTAATAATAATCTGCCTAATTAATAATAATCTATCACCCCTCACTTTTGGTATAATAATCACTTTATAAGTATAGAAGTTTATAGGAGGTGAGAACAACGGGCAATGTTCAAATCTTAAAAAATGAGCTCTACATATATATAAAACTTAGATCACTTAGATTGAACTAGAATAAAAAATTTTCCTTGTATAAAAAATAAAAAATCTATCTTATAGAATAATGGTAAAAATAGAAAACTCTACACATCTATGAACTTAGATTGAACTAAAATAAAATTTTTACATTATATAAAACATAATAATAATAATAATTATAATAATAATCTGCGATATAGAATAGTGGTAAAAATAGGGGTGGAATTGGATCAAGTTCTAGAATAAGTCTAAGCAGACAAACTGTTAAATCACAGTTTGCAATTGCAGCTCACAATAGGTACTAGCCTGCTAGTACTAGCAACCCTAACAAAAAAATAAATGGTACCAGCGGTCTAGTACAACTTTGCTTAGAATTTAACACCAAATAATTTTTAATAAGACAAACTTGCTCAAAACCAACAAAAATGAGTGGTCGGTGTTAAATGCTTCAAAATGGTTTCAGGAATCTATGCACAGTACAGAATTTTAGGGCTGACGTGGCTGAATAAGAAAATATAAAAAACTAAAAAAAAAAACTTTAATTAGTAATAACTAATAATCATAAATCAATGAAAAATAAATAAAACATGTGCTGTTTAGAAATAAAAATTCTAAACTCTATAATCTAAAATAAATAAATAAATATATATAGGAATTATAACTCTCAATGAAAAACTAATGTGAAAAGATAAATGAAACAAAATAGACTTCCTTGACACGTAGTACACTGGTTTGGTGACTTTACTAGATTCCAACAATTGGTAAACTCAATCAATTAGCATTCAATCACATTCTAGTCTAAATAGCCAAAAACATAAACTTTAGTTTTACCTTCTTTCTTTTTGTTTTTTTTAAGGGAAAACTATATGTTTTACTTTTTAATTGTACCTCACCGTTCACACACTATTCACTATTTACTGTAGCAATACAAATATTTTCTAGCTTGAAACAAAAATTCAAAATTAAAATATATATAGCCAATCAAAAAAAAAAAGAGGGTCCAAATGTCATTAACAAAATCAAAGTGAAACAAAACAAAAACAAAAGGTTAGAAATTACATAAGAGTTTTGAGAGTAACTAAATAGTACATGGTTTATTTTGGGCTTGTGGCCTGTGGGCACTACTCCTCGGACTTGAAACTCTCTACTACCGGATGTTCCGGTTGCCCAGCGACGTAATCAAGGAGCCCTTCACCGGCCTTGCCACCGGGAGCGTCGGTAGATGGTGGTGATGTCTTGCCAAACACAAGCACAGCGAAGAGAAAGAGAGCGGTGGAGAGGAAGAGAGGCCAAAAGTAAGCCAAGATGGTGAGGAACCTTGGTGCTAAGAAGAAGAGGGTGATGAGTGCGACTGATAGAATGAGAGCAAAGAGGAACTGGAACTTGTACTGGAGGAGCTTTGCTGGGATCTCCATGAGTTGGGTTTAGATGGGTTTGAGAGATTGTGAAGTGGGTTGGGTTGGTGTTAGATTTTGTAGAAAGAGAGGGAGAGAGAGAAGATGGAAAGGAGGGATTTTTGGAGTTTTATCTGTGTTTTGTGTGCAGAGATTCTCTGAAGGGAAAGTTTGTGTTTTTTGGGTTTTGGGAGAGAGAGTGAGAGTGAATTTTTTACAGAGTTTAATCACATCTGCTTGCTTTGTGGTGGTGACTGGCTGGTTGTTTACTAAAATGCCCACCCTTACGACCTTTTACCCTCTCTTTTTTTTCTCCTCAGCTACATTTTTAATCTTTTGATGATGAAGTAATTTCTTCCTTTAACTTTTATGATGAAACTTAAAAGTCAATTTTTTTTATTGATTAAATCAACATCTTAACTACGCTAAAATTTCATTAAAAGAAAAAAATCAACATCTAACTAATTTTGAATGACTTGATTTCAAAATTTGAGGATAAAGACGTACATTCAATTTACCAACTTAATAAATCTAATTTAACACAATTTGAGTTTAATCAATTTTTTTTATTATTATTATTTATTTTTTAAAATTTGGTTACAAAACAGGTTCAATTTGACAAAATTTTCAACTCGAGTAACTCGACCCAACCAATGATTTTTTTGATTGGTAAAATTATGATATGCCACCTTCGGAATAATAAACTTAGTTGTGATTGTGTGGTAACTCGAAATAGAGACATGGTGGCTTGCCCAAGATGCTAGGAACTCAGCACACCTTAGCTCTTCTAAGCATAAAAACAACTAAGTCCACCAAAGTTCCCATATGGAAATCTAAGTAATTTGATTTACCCCTATCATCATGGCATTAGCCTCCAAAATAACACGTGATGTTCAAGCTACAATGACAAAGGAATCCACTCCTAATTGACTTGACCCATTTCTAATCTACTTAAAATGACTCATTTTTTACTCGTAACCAGATTAACCCGACTCGAACCCGACTTAACAATTTGACACGTCTACTCCCAAGAGACGTATAAAAGGAAAGTAGGGCTTCTAAGTATGATATACAAACACTTTACTCTACAAATCACCTCCTTAATAGATTTTCTAGGTATGTCATATTTGCTAACTTAAGTATTGTAGAGTCCTTCATCCGCACATCCTTGACAGTTCTTTCATTTTCAAAACTTACTTTTGCAAGTGTATATGAATAAGGTTTCACCATTAATGAACTGTATCATCATTAATAATATTTAAAAGAATATGTGTATTTAAATTTGTTAATTTGATTTATTTTGGTATTTTTACTTTTGAGACTTATTAGCATGGATGAAACAGAAAAAGTAAGCCCAATTGTATAAATGGTAATCATTTGTTGTATAATAATAATAATAATATATTTAAATATTTGAATGAAAACCCAAAAATTTTAAACCATCTTGAAAAAATGGGCCCAACTTGACAACCCAACTCAAGCCAACTTTATCCCTAAAAATATAGTTTGGTTGGTTTTGAGTTATGATAGTTGGGTTAATATGGGTTAGGAATATCTCAATATTAGGAAGTTGGCTTGGTTAAGTTAAAAATACTCTAACCCAAAACTCATGCACACACCTAGTTAAGGGATGGAATTGAATCAATCAATATTTGATGGATATTACTATTGAAAAATGAAGGAAGAAATTGGCCAATTAAATGTATATAAATGAAATTGAAAATTTGAAACCATAAAAAATGTTAAAGGTCCAAAATTGTAACTTCTCCTTTTACCCCCTCAATATGGAATCATTTTATTATAAGATATTATTACCTATAAATAGATAGCAGATCTAGATTCTAGACCCTTTATTGTGAGAAAAAAATAAATAAAAAATCATTATGAATAGTTCGATATCTTTTGGAAAATATAATATGATCGTTTTATCTCCTTGCGTTGTAAACTTGTAATGGTTAAGGAATTAGAAGTGCATCTATTATTAGTCAAATGGTGGTGAGACTTAAATCGTTTACAAATTTTCTTCAAAGACAAGCAAATTACTATAAGGAAAAAACAAAAATTCTGGACGGTTGGTAGAGAGGGAGAAAAATCTTGATTCTTTCTTTAATTAGATGATTGTATTATATGCACGGTTATGAGCATCAATTAAGACATTATTTTGACAGTTAGAAATTTTTTACCTAATCTTTTCCATATTTATCAATAAATTGTATTTTTTATACTATTGAAGTACAACATATACATATAATATATATATATATATATTATATAATTGTTTTAAAATTAAAAAAAAAATATATATATATATATATGTGTGTGTGTAAATAGTTTGACTTTCGATTGATCCATAATATTGTGAAACATAAGTTTTTGAAGTCATAGTGTGTATGATCACACATATTACAGTACACCATTTCTTAGACCAAAGGCTTATAAGGCAAGAGTGGGAGGCGTATCTTCCCGATGTGAAATTGAGCAAATTCGTGTGGGTGGGACGTAAGTAGATCATTGCCCATCCCAAAGCAAACAATACCTAATTGGGGGTTGAAGCAAAAGTCCTCCCACAATATATATATATATATATAACTTTAAATTAAAATCTTGACAAAATATTTTCTTTAAATGATAAAATATTTAATTTTATATATAAATACAATAACAATAAATTCTCATTAATAACTATAATATCGAATCCCATATTTAGGCAAAAAAATGAAACAATAAAAATAAAAATTGTATCATTTCAACCTTCTTTTAGAAAATAAGGGTGTTAAGGTCATTTTATAAAATGAAATAAATTCATGTGAAAATTTATATAATTTATATATATATATATTTTTTTTTTTTTTATGTTTGGTCATTTGCTTCGGAGTTCAGACTTAGATTGTCGGCTACTAGTTTTTTTCAAATGAACCTCATCTGGCTTTAATCAAAGTTTTTGGAAGTTAGTGGGAAAGATAAGATCTAACACATGATTGTGGTAATTCGAGGCCGAAAGTTAACCCAAATGAGAATGAGAATGATTCTATTTCAAAACCTTGTGTTTGGTGGGTGCACGTGGGCTTGAACCTAGTTTAAACTTGGGGTAAAGCTTAGTGACTAGTTGCGTCACAATGATAACACGTGTTCATTTTTGTCATATATCATTATTTTAATGGATCTAATACACTAGATATACTTGACTCAAATCAAGTCCTTTAAAATATGAATTTAAAATATTCGTCACAATTGTGATAAGTGTTCATTTTTACCATTTATTATCATCCCAATAAATCCAATGCATTAGATATACTGGACTTAAAAGACAAATCTTTTGAAAGATAGATTCAAAATTTAAGAAATGCACGAGTTCTTTTCTGCCCTTTATTATGATGTTTGAATCTATTATGGTGCTTAATGCCAAAATTTAGTTCACTTTTTGAATTTGCACTTGGGAAGGATAACTTCCTGAAAGGTATAAGGGACCAAATTAGATTGCTTTCCAACTAAGAATACCCTTAACTTGAAGTGACATTTTTGTTGACCATAAAGCCATGAAATGAATGTAGAAGTTGAACTTTCTGTTGTTTTTGAATGCGGTCCAATTTGGTTTTACAATATCTTGAAAAGTTTTTGACTTTTAAATTCTAATCATACTTCCGTTGATGGATTAATAAAGAAACTACTGGTGGTCATTTAGATGCATTTCAAGTGTTAGTGTTTCCAGGGTTGTCCAAATCAATTTTGTTCCACTCAACTTAAGAAAAAAAAACATTTTCTATTCCCTCAGTTAATCTTCTTAGTCATATTGTGTTAAATAAGTCGATGAATCCCTTCTTACATGTATTCAACAGGGGAAAAAAAATCCAAGTAAAATGTACTTCCAATTAGATCAAGATCGGTTTTGGTTTGTTGAATAAGGTGATAAGGATTGTGAAGTACACTATATATATATATATATATAAAAAAAAAAAAGAGATTACTTTTAAGAAAATTAAATATAAGCCAAGGGCTTTATATTTTAGTGAGCTAAATCATATCACAAGGTATTGTTGCAAAGAGGGTTACCTTTCTTTCATATTCTGTAAGTACTACTAAGAGCTTAAGTTTGATCCAGTTACCAATATTCAAAATTCTTGGGTATGAGGGACCTAGGGACTGTTTCACACTTCACATCCTATTTTGTCTCCCACCTTCAAGCATCCTCTTCTCCTTATTAGCTCACTACTTTCCTAGATGGACCTCCACACTCACGAGCTATTAGAATTAACCCTCTTTGTGCTGATGGATCTTCCTCTTTTAAGTATTTTGCTTTTAAGTTTTTGACACCACCATCCACATTTTTATCTTCCTTGGTCCAAATCCTCCATCCTAGTTATGCTATTAGTGCCTTACCAAAATCTTCCATCTTCCTAAAAATCTGGACCTCCCGATGCTTTAGGTTTGCACATTAAGTCTCAAGCTTTAAATTACAAAGCTCTCTTGTTTTCTTCCTTGCCCCACTAGAAGAAGTCCCTCATCATCCAGTGCATTTTATCATGGTAGCATTTGAAATTATTTAATTTATGCTAATAACTAGTCTAACATTATTTTTTAAAAAATTTATTGAAGAAAGAAACAAATCAAGAATTAGTACACTTAACACACATCAGACTAGCTGCAGAACAGCAGCTAAGTTCAACACATAGAAGACCCAGACAACCTAAGAACTGAAGAAGTTATTCCCCCAATTCCATCACAACAATTAATTTAAAACCAAACTCCTAAGTCCTCCACGAAATTCAATAGGAGACCCAATGTCTAGTTTCAAACACTACAATATTGCCTCTTTAGATTTAACATTGCCATCGTAAACTCTTGCACATCTCTGTATCCAGACGTGATAAACTGTGGTAGACAAGACTAATTTGCATGGTACAACCCTTCCAAACACTGAAATATAGAAACTTCTCTCTTTCAAATCTCATGCCAATAGCCTATTATCTTCCGAGCATAACAGCATCACATGAGTCCATATCCTTTTGGTAAAAAAACGTGGTGGTTGGAAAAGAACTTGGATGAACCAAGAAAATAATTAATCATGTAACATACCTCTCAATCAGTTTAAGTTCTTTAGTGACATCTACCATTGTTGGCCTTCTGTATGGATCTTCCTCTGTACATGTCAAGGCAAGGTCCAATACAGCTTGTAATTGTTGCTCTAAACTAGCACCTCCTTCCCCTGCCAAGATTGCAGGATCCACAATCTCATTTATGCTATAACCTTGAGCACAGTTATGCATGTATTCTACTAAGCTAGAATCTTCATCAATTATCAATCGGATTGTATTATAAGAATCCTCCCCAGTTAAAAAGTTCCATAAGAAGAACACCAGAATGATACACATCAAACTTCTCTGTTACCTTGCCTATTGCTTCAAACTCGGGGCCTTTGAACTTCGGATGCCAAAGGCCATTATAAGCTTCCACGTCAGTTTCACCTTCAGGGATTGTTACTGAAAAAATGTTGGACAATTTGGGAACATCATGTTCATCTAATAAGATACTGTGCATATGTATAGCCATGTGGATTACAGGTCTGGAGAACACAGTATGGAGACAAGAAATTGATTCTCGAGGCAACACCCTATGGGCTTCAACACATTATTGTGAGCGCACATCTGTGGAGAAATCCCCAGATCATTGATGGCAAAATCAGCTAATGATCATTTAGAGTCAGGAAATAGCTTAATGAGAACAATTCGTCCTTCAAGAGAACCATTGTACCGATGCATTCCCAGATAAGTATAATCATGATAGTTGTGGGTTGCTTGGCGGAGCTCTTGAGTGGAGAAGCTACGGATGGGAATAGGCTTGCCATTGCAAGAGGCGATCAGCTTCTCCAGTAACTTGCTCCTATTCTCAAGAAATGCTCTCTCTTTCCTTTCTTTCCTTAATCTCTCTAAAGAAATGATCTCTCAACCAACTCCGCATAGCTTGAACTTGCGGTACCCTCTAAACGGGACTTTTTAGAATACTGCTATAGAAGCTCAAGGGTCGTTTATTTATTGGGGGTGACATGCTTACAATTGAAGCAAGTCCTGGTAGGTTTCATCGAATGTAAAAGTGGAGCCTTCGTTTTTCTTTCGGTTCCTTTATGCAATTTCAGTTGTAAGCGGAGCTTTCATCATTAAAATTTTTGCACTTCCTTATTGGAACTTCATTAATTAGTGAGAGCTTTTATCATTAGACACAGAGGGTCAATGGTCATTTGCTGGGGTAACGCATTTAACAGTGAAAGGTTTGGTCAAAACCAAGTGGAGCTTTTCTCAATAGCCTTTTTAGAAAACTCCTCACTCCTCAGACGGTTAATATCCTTTCCTTTGGACAACTAATAAAGTCTAGAATAGTGCATGGAGAGCCGACCGAATATGTTTCACATGACAAATATATTTTACTTACTCATAAACAAAAGAGGAGGAAGAACCTTCCCCATCTTCCTCAACATTGCAGCGAATAGAAGAGGAAATAGAGGACATGGAATTAGTCCCTCTCTCAAACCTGTAAAAATTTACGGGGGATGAGTTACAAACGCATCTATGTCTCTGTTATGAATAGAATCATTCCAAGTCTGGTTTGTTATGTCAAGTGCCTGGTTTGGTTTTTGTTTTTATTTTTTTTTTTCACAAAAAATAATTTCCTAATATTTCGAATGTGAATGGCTCAATCTACCTAGCCAAAAAAGAAAAGGAGACCACGAGGAAGAAAATAAATCTACGTCAGTAGAGGGAAAACAACAAAATATATATATATATATATATATATATAAAAGCTGAAAGTTAGCATTATTGTTTTTATGTTCCAGTTAAGTCACATAAGTGACTATATTATCCACCAATTTCCAATCATTTCTCTCTTATTTTTTACTCCTCTTTTTATTAATTTTGTGCTTTCATTCAACATTTCATCATCATTTTTACCTTTTTATCTCTCCACTATTCTCAACCTTAATGTCACTCTTTCTCTATCCCTTCCTCCTCCTCCTCCTCCTCCTCATCCATCTCATCATCATCATCATCATCATCATCTTCTTCTTCTTCTTCTTCTTCTTCTTCTTCTTTAATTTTTTTTTCATCCTATTACTATAAATATGTTATTTTATTTCTCATTCTATACATATTTTTTCATACAAAAATGTTATTACTCTTTCTCTCTCTCTCTTTTTTTTTTTTTTGGTGTGGATATTTTATTTTTGTATCTCTACTTTAGGTTGATGAATTTTTGTTTTATTTAGAACTCTACTTTTTTTGAGAAGGATTTAGAACTCTACTTTAATTGTTAAATGTTATCCTATTGCATTGTAAAAATAGTGTATAAGAATATAATCTTATTATATTACATAGTATGGCTTTGATAATTTGGTGTTTATGATTCATGACTATATTGTTTATTTTGACATTTCTTCTTTTCATATTATTTTCTATAAATTTGTTATCCCCTCTCACATTCTCTCCTAAAAAAGTTGATTACTCTCTCTCTCTCTCTCTCTCTCTTAGAGCTATATATTTATTCTTTCTTGCAACTCTACTTTAAGTTAATGAATCAATGTATTTTTTTTTTATAACACTATTTTGGGTTAATATGATTTGGTGGTGTGTTTTTTGAGTTCTAGATCACAAGTCTTCTCTCTCCTTCTTATAGCTTTTTTTTTTTTTTTTTTGGGACATAATACTTAGTTATTTTGGAAGTGGGAATTTGAATTTATATCAAAATACAACCTTCACTATATATTTGAATGTACCTGTCAACTATTTGACTAATATGAAATGTACTTTTGTAATGAGTTTTGATTAACATGACAATCTCATTTTAAGAAAATGAGAAATTTGATATATTTGAAACTTAAGTAGTTTAGCTGATTAGGGGGAAAAAAAAACGTAACTCACCAAAACATAATTCAGAAAATATAAACCACCTGAAAAATGAATAATATCAATCATACACATTCAAAATAATAAAATGATATATTTGTAGAGATGGATAGATGAAAATAATTTTAAAAATTGTTTAATTTATAGGGAGATCAAATTATTTTCCACAAATTTAGAGAAGAAATTATATATTATATCACAATTACAAAATGATTATTTATTCTCATGCATTGCGTGGATCTATGACTAATTATATATATATATATATATTCTTAATGGCCAAATCATCCACCTATTTCCAACCCTCTCTCTTATTTTAACTCTTTTCTTTTTCTTATTAATTTCCCAAATCACCTTCCCACTACTATTTACCTTAATATCAATTCCTATATCCCTTTATCTTCCTTTATTTATGGCTTTTTTTTTTTTTATTCCATCATCTTGTTATAAATTTACAAATTTCTCTCCTATTCTATGCATAGTTTTCCCGCACACAAAAGCTCTCTCTCTCTCTCTCTCTCTCTCTCTCTAATGTTTTTCCCCTTTTTTTGGTGAATTTTTCTTGCACCTCTACTTTAAGTTGATGAATTTTTGTATTATTTGAAACACCATTTTAGGCTGATGTGATTAAGTTTTATGTTTATAAGTTATTATTTTTTTTCTTCTCTTTAATTTCATAGATGTTATCCTATTATATTATAAAGATAGTATATAAGAATATAATATTATTTTATTTCATAGCATGACTTAAATAATTTGGTATTTATTACTAAAAATATATATATATATATATTTTTACTGTTTTGTTTTCTCATCTTATTTTCTATATATTTCTTATTATTCTCTCTCACATTCTCTCCTAAAAAAGTGGTTTCTCTCTCTCTCTCTCTCTATTTTTTTTTATTCTTTCTTTCAACTCTACTTTTGGTTGATGAATTATTGTGATTTTTTAAAACTCTATTTTTGTTCATAGTTTAAGTGTTGTATTTTTTATTTTTAGTTCCCCATCACAAGCTCTCTCTCTCTCTCTCTCTCTCTCTCTCTCTCTCTCTCTCTCTCTCTCTCTCTCATAGCTTTGGTTTGATTATTGTTTGAGTTAATACTTAGTTATTTTGGAAATAAGAATTTGAATCTTGACTATGCTAATTACATATTGGCATTCGGTCCATTTTAGTCTAGTTGGTCTACTTTGGTTCACTTTGATCCGTTCAATTTGCTTTAGTCCACTTTGGTCCAATTCGGTTTACTATGGTCCAATTAGGTCCACTCGGCCCAGTTCAGTCAAATCAGTCGGTGTACTCAGGACTATTTAGTCCAGTTTGGTCCATTTGTTTGACTTCGGTTTATTTCGGTGCATTTCAGTCCAATTTAGTCCATTAGGTTTTAGTCCGATCCTAGTCGGTCCACTTTGGTCCATTCCATCCAATTTGGTACATCTGGTCCATTTTAGTCTAATTCAGTCCATTTGGTCTATTTCATTTAGTACGGTCCAATTCAGTCTACTTCCGTCCAATTAGTCCATTCAATCCCATTTCGGTCTATTCGGTCCATATCGGTCTTATTCGATTCAATTTGGTCTATTCTATCCACTTGGTCCATTTGGTATAATCCATTTCGCTTCACTTTGGTCCATTTGGTGTACTTACTTAAGAACAAGAAAAGACAAGTTTGGGTTGAGAGTACTATCAATTATTTTAGTAATATCAATTGTAATTATATGATAAGTTTTGGTTATCATAATAATTTCCTTAAGCCAATGAGAGTTTGAATAATAATTTTGAAGCTTAAAAATTTTAGTTGTACTAAAAGAAATTTGGAAAATATAATGCATAATAACAATTGTTAGAAGAATATGGACAATTTCAAAATAAATAAATAAATAAATAATATTAGTCAAAAACATCAAAAATTATATATTTGTAAAAATAGAGTGATGAGGATTACTTTTTTAAATTTTTTAAATTTTAGGGAGGATAGATTATTTACAATAAAATTTAGAGAAATAAATTATACATATTTAATATAACTTTGTTATGAGTTTTTATTATTATGATAATCTACTTTAAGAGAATGAAAATTTTTGAATAATTTATTTGAAACTTAAAAAGTTCAGTTGGTAGAGATAGAAATATGAAAAATAATTTTAGGAATTATTTAAATTTTAAGGAGAACAAATTATTTTCAACAAATTTTAGAGAACAAATTATATATTATATTACAATTACAAAATAATTACCTATTCCCACGCTTGTCATGGGTCTACCACTAGTCTATATATCTATATATATCTAAAAGTTGAAGCATAGCATTTATTATTGCTACGCTCTAGTTGAGCCACATCATCGACCATGTCACATTTTTTCCTTCATTTTTTAAACAATATTAATATATAAATAAATAGTGCAACTTTACTCATTCTCTAACTCATTAAATCCAACTCACCATGAACAACCTTACACATTCTTTAACTCATTAAATCCAACTCACCATTAATTTTCCTTCTTCCAATTCTCAACTCTTCATTTTCCCCTTCAAGACCGTTTTGCTCTATTGAAATTCAAACCCTTCAATTCTCAATTCTTTACCTCTGCAAAAGTTGTCAAAGTAGCATCAGATTTGGAAAGTCCTTTTGAGGTTTGATCTTTCACTTCTTATTTTTTCTTTTCCCCCCAACTTCGGTTTTTCCGTTGGATTTTTAAAATTTGTGGATGATATGCTTTTTTGTGAGTTGCCAACAATGTGATCACTTTGGGGTTATGGGTGGCTAGGATTGGTTTGTCGGTTATGAGAAGGGATTTCAAGAATTAGAAATCTCTACAACAACTTCTTACTTCATATTCATGTTGTACAATTTTTATTTTATATTTGTGTCTTACCCGTTCAATTTGTTTATCTTTGACATTTTAGTTTTCTTACATTTGACATTTGTTTCACTCTATGTAAAAAAAGGAAGAAAAGAAAACTAAGGTTTAATGTATTTACCTATGGTTGTTTTGAAACAATAATAGAGTATACATTGTAATTATACTCCAGTTACTATTTTCATATTTTTTGACTCATTGGTTCTTTTTTGTTGTGGAACCTTTTCTCAATTTCTATTTGGCTTCGACAATATTATGTTTAACATACTTTTTATTATCATGTGTAGCACATAATAATTTGATCTTGCAATCCAATAGACAATAAAATATCTACCTCAAAAGTTTGGTCACAAGGAAATGGAAAATCTCAAAACATGATTAATTGGGGGTTTAGTTTTTATCTGATTTTGATAATGCTAAATGTGGAATTTGGTTCTTGTAGGGTTTAGGGTCATTGATCTAGATACATGAGAGTTTGACAATGAAGGTTTCTTAAGTGGTTAAAGACATTTAATTTCTAAGGAACTGTAAGAGAAGAAAGAAAGTTTTTTTTTTTTTTTTTCCCTTCAAAACTTCCATTATTATATATAGTTTAGATATGTATAGACATTGGTTTTTGTTTTTTATTCTTCATTGATTTCATGATTTAGTTATTAAGAAAAACCCAAAATAATAGAACAAAAATGGATAATACTTTTAAAAATAGTTCAATTTTTAAGGAGAACAAATTATTTTCAATAATTTTTAGAGAATAAATTTACATTATAGCATATTACAAAATAATTATATATTTCCATGCATGGCATGGGTCTGCAACTAGTTGAAAAATAAAAGCCAAAGCCACAAGAGAACCAAACAAACTAAAAACAGGAAGCAGCTGTACAACTAAGACGCCCAATACCCTCATAAGCCGAGGTACGCATAATTAACCCTCTCTAGCACTCTAGAGTTGTGAGCATACTTTCTAACTTAACCTTCGGAGGTATTTGGCCGGCACTACACCGGTGCTCTCTGTTAGGTCCTCTTTTCTCTGTGCAGGTGTCGTTTCGAGGGTACGAGCATTGTGCAATTCACTGTTGATTTTTTTCGGCATCATCAACAACAATTCAAACACAAGGTTTTGTTTCAAAAACTGAGATATTGCCTCTTTATATTTAACATTAACATTACGAACTCTTTCACATGTGTATCCAGATGTAATAAACTATGGTAGCCAAGTCTAATTTGCATAGCATGACCTTGAACTTTTCCACTTAAAATCTCTATGCCTAGTTGCAAGATCTAAAGCTAACAGCAGCCTATATTATTTTCCAAGCATTACAGAATCACACGAGACCAAATCCTAATAGTAAATACATTTCTAGCATTTGGTATTTGGAAAGGAACATGGATGAACCAAGTGAGAAAATAATTATTCATGAACAAACCTCTCAATCCGCCTGAGTTCTTGGTTTTTTTAAGTGATATATTTTGGTAATTTGCATAGCATTTGGTATTTGACACAGTATCAGAAGGAATTGGAATCAACAGGTTAACTCATAATTTCATGATGGCAAAACTTGATGGGGGGATTTTAGAGGCACATATTTGGAAGCTGTTGAAACGTCTAGGTAAGTGCAAGCTCTTGGTTTTTTAAAGTGATATATTTTGGTAAGAAAGTTGAGAAATTAAACTGATGGAAAAGAGAGTGTGCCAATTCTACTAGTGGATGTTTTGCTGATTTTACTGTACAGAGCATTTTATTGTAATCTACCATTAATGACATAAAAAAACTCCATTCTTTCCCCCATATACTTTGCTAGAACACAATTAACCTTTGTGTGTTTTCCTTCAACTTTTTTTTTTTTTCTTCTTTTTAGGATTCTTTTGAAGAATAGTGGGTCCTTTTTGGATGTTCATCAGCTATGAATTGTGTTGGAGCCGTCAGAGTGGCACAATTTGTTAGCCCTCATAACACTACTATGACTATTCTTTGTCGCAATGCAATGACACATCTGAGTAAGTTTTACGATGCTGCATATTTGTGTCAGCATGGACTGACATCCAATGCTACTGGATTAGAGTTTCTGGGCATGAGATGAGTTAGCTTGACCTAGAGCTTTGATTTGATGTTTTTTGTCACTTCAGTCTAAAGTTTGAGCAATCCTCTGCAGAAAAATTTCTCCAGAAAAGTTTGTACTTGATTTTGGTAACATTTATCGCTGTTTATCTCCCTTAGGTGAAATCTGAATTTTCTTTTGCAGATTATGACATAATGGAGCAGCAACGCCAGATTAGGCATGTCTTTTAGGATATTGATAATTTTTGTTTCATTCTTACTAGAGCAGGATTAGGCACATCTCTGTTCGATGCAACAATATGTATTTCATTCAGATGTGTATTGAAGGATGATTGAGATCATTTTGTCAAGAGAAATGGAATGAGTTTAGTGATCTATTCCCATTCTAAATCTTGCAATTATTGTTAGAAATCAACACTAACTCTCTTATCTCTAAAAATTTCTAAAGTACTCTAGAAACTTCTAGAACTTCTCACACAATCTCTCTCTTTCTAGAAATTTTCTCTAATTCCGGAAATTTCTCTCTTGCCCTCCTTCCGGAATTCTCTCCAAAATAGTTCTTATATTTTCTCTAGAAGCTTCCTTGCACTAGTGAATTTTAGCCACATGTTTATAGAATAGTCTAGAAGGTTGGAGAATGGCATTCATATAATGCCAATAAAAAGGAAGGTGCTAGAAGCTTCAAGTTGGTTTCCTAACCAACATACACCTAGTATAAATAGATGTGGTAGTATGTGAAATAGTGTGTGAGACTAGTGAGAGACTTGTAAAGTGTGAAGTGGAGAAATAAGTAAGACCTATTGTATAGTGTTAGTACATAGGTGTCTAGAGAGTTGGTGTGTGTCTTGTAAAAGCTAAGTGTGCTAAAGTAGTTTTGCCGTCTTGTCATATGTGGAGCCACAATAGGCTTTCCATAAGTCTTAAATGTTGTAATTCAAAGAGTTAAGTATTAAATCAAAGAGTTAAGTATTAAATAAAAGCTCTCTTGTTCAGTTATTTGTTCAATAATCTAGTGCCAGAGCTTCCGCTAACTCAACAATTATACAAGGATAATATATTCCCGTTCAAACACTGCAATATTTCCTCTTCAGATTTAACATTACCCTTGTGAACTCTTTCACATCTCTGTATCCAGATGTGATATGGCAACCAAGACAAACCTACATAGCAGCACCTAGAAACTTTACCCTTCAAATCTCTTATGTCCTGTTATAAGAACTCATTCCAACAGCCTATATTATTTTCCGTGCTTACTGATAGCCATCACATGAGACCAAAAAAAATTTGAAATTAACGCAAGGTCTGGGGGTTCGAAATTGTGAACAAAACCAACTTTCATTTGTTAATTAACATCAGTCCAAAATTGAAATTTCTATGGCTTTTAAAGCTATTGGTGAAAGAGGGTAGTAGAACTCATTAAGAACATTATATAGCCACACACATCATATAACTCAGCAATAAAATTTTGTTTCTATCTTTGTAGCATTTCACATTAGTTAATTTATGGTAATAACAACATATCTAGCAAATGATGGTTGGAAAGGAACTTAGATGAACCATGTGAGAAAACAGTTAATCATATGGCACAAACCTCTCAATCCGCCTTAGTTCTTTGGTGACATCTACCATAGTTGGCCTTCTCTGTGGATCATCCTCTGTACATCTCAAGGTGAGGTCCAGCGCAGCTTGTAATTGCTGCTCTGCCAAAATTGGAGGATCCATAATCTTGCTTATGCATCGACCTTGAGCATGGTTATGGATGTATGCTGTTAAGCTAGAATCTTTATCAATATAAAGTTCCACTCCAGTTAAAAGTTCTAGAAGAAACTCACTGAAGTGATACACATCAGTTTTCTCCGTTGTCTTACCTGTTGCTTCAATCTCGGGGGTTTTGAACTTTGAAGACCAGAAGTCGCCAGTAGCTTCTACCTCAGTTTCACCCTCAGGAATTGAAACGGAAACCAAAAAGTTGGACAATTTGGGAACATCATTTTGTTAGACTTCGTCAACAAAATAAAGGATAAAACATTGGAAGATACCACTCGAGAATACTTGACTGAGCTTATTAACAGAAGCCTGGTTCAAGTACTAGAGGTTCAAAGTTGGGGAGAAGTTGCAGTGTGTGGAATCCATGATCTATTGCGTGATATCATCTTACAAAAGATGGAAGATATAAGTTTTTGTCATGTTTTGTCAAAAAGAGAGTCTAGTTTTGAAGGACTAACATGACGCATGTTAGTGAATAGAGATTCACTTTGTGTATTGGAGCAATTTAAGAAATCTCATATCCATTCTCTTTTATTCTTTAATATTGATGAATTTCCAATGTCCTTTATGAGTACATTTCTTAAAAATTTCAAGCTTATGAAAGTACTGGATTTTGAGAATACTCCACTAGATTATCTTCCTGATGAGGTGGGAAATTTATTTCACTTAAGGTATTGAAACTTGAATTGTACGAAAGTGAAGACACTTCCAGAATCTATCGGGAAGCTACAGAATCTAGAGACTTTGTCCTTGTGGCATACACTAATACAAGAGATACCAGTTACGATCAACAAGCTTCATAAGCTTCATTTTCTTTTCACCAGTCATTTTGATGCCAAGATGGATTTCAATCTAAATACTATAAGAGGAGTTAAATTACATTGGAGCATTGAATGCTTAAAGGAACTAGAAAAGCTACTACTCGTGGACGCAAATCATGGACGGGTCAAATTGATTGAAAGTTTGGAAATTTGAGCCAACTGAGGTATCTAGGCTTGGTAAACTTGTCTTGGGAAACTGGAAGGGCTTTATGTGCTTCTATGGAGAACATGAACTGCTTAAAAGATCTATATGTTAGCTTGATGAACAAAGATGAGATCATTGATTTACAGCCCATTTCATCTCCACCTAAATGTCTTGAACACCTATGCATAAAGGGGAGCATAGACAAGTTGCCAGGCTGGATTTTAGAACTTCCACACCTAGTCAGATTATATGTTTATTGGACAAGGTTATGTGATGAGTCCTAAGAAGCACGGGTGCGTTTCGGGACTCGGGTGCGGGTGCGGGTGCGGGTGCGGGACTCGGCAATTTTTGAAAAAAGTGGGTGCGAGTGCGGGTGCGGCGGGACTCGGCAATTAAAAATTATTAAAAATATTTTTATTTATATTTTTAATATATTGCTAAGTATATAAACATATACCATACTTTTTCACATTATATACACATATACCAAATTTAATAACTAAAACATGATGTTCATAAATTAAATACAACCCAGACTCTAGAGTGGCTGGAATGCAGGGCTGAGTGGCTGGTTCAGTGAAGCGCAGCCCAGACAGCACAGAGAAGAGAGAAAGAGCGATGGAGTTGGAGTGAAGAGGCTGTTTTGGAGTCTCTGGACGAAGTGTGAGGGAGTTTTAGGTTTTAGGGTAAGTAAAACAGTGCGTTTTGCACATTTTTTTTTTATTTTNTGAAAGGGGAAAAAATCTCTTAAGACCGAATAGACGGATCCACCATTTGCACGGCCCTATATGGACGGACCTGATGTGAACGGGCCGGACACGGACGGGCTGAATTATGCTGGGCTAGATTATCCATGGGCCTGTTGAGCCCCTAAGGAGGGATATTTTGGCCCATTCTCGTAAGAGCCCAAATAGAGTCCTTGCGCTAGTAGGACTTCGGAGATCTGGTATACTTGGTAAAAATCTTCCGCGTAAGGAGGAGACTTGTTCATCACGTTTTGGACTCCATGGGAAGAGTCCTATAAGGAAAAGACTTCCGCATCAAGGAAGGGATGTCAATCTCAAGCCACTATAAAAGCCCCAATACCCTCATAAGCCGAGGTACGCATAATTAACCCTCTCTAGCACTCTAGAGTTGTGAGCATACTTTCTAACTTAACCTTCGGAGGTATTTGGCCGGCACTACACCGGTGCTCTCTGTTAGGTCCTCTTTTCTCTGTGCAGGTGTCGTTTCGAGGGTACGAGCATTGTGCAATTCACTGTTGATTTTTTTCGGCATCATCAACAACAATTCAAACACAAGGTTTTGTTTCAAAAACTGAGATATTGCCTCTTTATATTTAACATTAACATTACGAACTCTTTCACATGTGTATCCAGATGTAATAAACTATGGTAGCCAAGTCTAATTTGCATAGCATGACCTTGAACTTTTCCACTTAAAATCTCTATGCCTAGTTGCAAGATCTAAAGCTAACAGCAGCCTATATTATTTTCAAGCATTACAGAATCACACGAGACCAAATCCTAATAGTAAATACATTTCTAGCATTTGGTATTTGGAAAGGAACATGGATGAACCAAGTGAGAAAATAATTATTCATGAACAAACCTCTCAATCCGCCTGAGTTCTTGGTTTTTTTAAGTGATATATTTTGGTAATTTGCATAGCATTTGGTATTTGACACAGTATCAGAAGGAATTGGAATCAACAGGTTAACTCAGCGTTTTGCACATTTTTTTTTTATTTTTATATATATATATATTTTTAAATTTTCGGCCTGAACCGGCCGTTTCGGTGGTTTTGGCCGATACGGCCGAAACGGCCCGAATCGGGCTGATTCGAGCCGCGTCGGCGCGCGTCGGCTTTGCCACGTGGCCTGACACGGCACGGACGCGCGGTCAGCGGCGTTCGATGCTGGTGTGGCGCTTCTGGCGCCGCGTCTATGCTTTCCAGGTGATGATCCACTCAAAGCCTTTCAAAATCTGCCTAATCTAGCAGAGCTCGTACTGGGAATGGAAGCATACACTGGAGAGCAATTACAAATTAGGAAAGGAGGATTTCCAAAACTCATGATGCTATGGCTAATAGATTTATCTGAATTGAATTCACTAGATATAGACAAAGAAGTGTTCCCTTTCATAAAAAATTGAGCATTGAACGTTGTCCACAATTGAAGGAGGTACCCTTTGGTATTCAACACCTGAGAAACCTTAAAGAATTGAGTTTTGCAGATATGCCTAGAGAATTTGAAAAAAGTTTGGATCCAGAGCAAGGGTTACATTATTGGATTATTGAGCATGTACCATTCATCTTACTCTGTCACAAGGTTCGCAAAGGTTTTTTTAGGTTATGAGTCCCACAATCTCCGTTCTAAGTCTTTGGAGAGGTCAAGAGGGAAAACAATCGACGAAGATGATGACAACAACAACAACAATAATGGCGATGGTATCAATGCCTCAGATGAGAAAGGTTAGTCATGTTAGTGAATTGTAGCTAAAATCAGTTTTTGCATTTTGATGAGATTTATGCTTCATTTTTTTTTCCAAAGAAAAAACAAATATTGGGAATAACGCTATTATGGCTATGTCATTTGAGGCAAATTGTATCTCAAGTTAGGGAATTATTGTGTACTCTCATAGTACAATAAATGTGTACTCCCTCCTCTCACATGAATGGTGGATTCCACTAATTAAATTCATGGTGGGACTCACCATTCATGTGAGATAGGATAGTTCTCTTGTGAGGCTAAATGTGATAGTTCTCTTGTCATTTTAGAAATTGTTACTATAAGCAAAGATATTACTAGACAGGCATGGGAAGAAATAGAATTAATTATTGGAAAATGGAGAAATCCATATGATTTGCCAAAGTTAAGAGAAAAAGACATGAAAATGACAACATATAAGAAAAGCATGAGTGATTTTTTTAAGCACCTATTATGATTAGCCTTACTCTCTTATGAAAATAAATATAGTTCTCTGTTGGAAAATAAAGGAGAAGTTTATAATACGAAGGATTGATATTTGTTGGATATTGCGTGAAGGTTTCATCAAACCTTGGTATACTTTCTTGCATTATTTGGAATCATAAGTAAGTTGAGGGAAAAGACTCTCAAAGTGTCAAATACTCTAAGCGGCTGCATTTCATATGTTTTATATGAAGCTTGGGTTCTAGAGCTTTGATACCAAAGGAACTTACATAATGAAGAGATGTCATGAGGTGGGGCATGCTGTATATCATGAGACAAGTTATAGTGATTAAGCTAAGACTGAAAATTGCATACTGTGGAGGGAATGTAAAGTGAAGAAGCAAGGGATACACCAAGTGTGGAACTATCATGCTATTATCTATATTTCAATAGAACTCTTGTTATTGTGGCATTGTAATCAAAGTGTACAATTTAATAAAATTTTGTTCTTTTTTGGATCAAATTCCTTCTTGTCTACTTCTCTCTTAGATCAAATTTTGATTATAATGCAACATCAAAATTGTTCAACTTGAAGCAATTGCTTTATTGTTCATGATGCATTATGAATTCAGTCATGTAGATAATACATATTCCGAGGCTAGAAATGTATTTACAAAGAGCATTACTAAAATATACTATATATTATGAGGCTAGAAATATTTCATTCAGATGCGTTATACAAGGATTATTAAAATAATTTTGTGTTTACCAAAAAAAAAAATAATAATAATAATAACATTGTTAAGAGAAATGGAATGAATTAGGTGCAATTATACCAGTCATTGTGATCAATTGTGGGGAAGTTAATTATTCAATGAACCATTTACCTAAATTCGCACGAATGATCTAATGTCAGTAGGAAAATGTTTGCCAGGTTAATTTTACTTTAAATACAACTCTATGAACATCTTTTGAGAAGGATATTAACTTTGAATACTACCTATCTTGTTTGGTTTAGCCTTCTAAGTTCTAATCTCTAGCATTGAGCCATTATGAACTTGGAAGCCTTTTGAAAATCAATGAAGTTCTGCCTGTTAAATGTTAATGTGTCTAAAACATTTGGATATGAATTTATGTGAAACTGCTGCATGATTTCATTGTTAACCAGTTCCAATGTCCCTTTTCTATTTTATTTTTTTATTAGACGCAAATTATCTTTAAAGGTAAATTACAAAGTAAATGATGCTTTGCATGGTTAAATGAACATACCAGTCCAAATTTCCAAGGTTGTAAACTATGTTGGGAAAAAATTTATATAACTGTGAATAAATTTCAGTAAGTACAACGGAAGTATAATCACACAAGAACACCAAGATTTACGTGGAAATCTTTCTCCTTAAAGGGAAAAACTACTAGACAAACTTTGAATAATTTCACAATATTAAATAGAAATTACAATACTTAAAGACTTAGAGATACAACTTGAAAAAAAAAAAAAACATTTTTTTTTTTTTTTCTCACTGCTCTCTTCCTCATTGTGAAATAATTTCACAATATTAAATAGAAATTACAATACTTAAAGACTTAGAGATACAACTTGAAAAAAAAAAAAAACATTTTTTTTTTTTTTTCACTCACTGCTCTCTTCCTCATTGTGTGTGTCTCACAATTTTCTCTTACTCTCTTTATTTTTCTTTTGTCTTTTACTTGCTCTCAATCATGCAATTCTTCAAGACTGCACCATCCTCAGTCTCACTCACTGGGACTTCTCTTCTCATCTTCACCAAATGGCCGAATGGCCTTTCCTTTTATTTCTTCACCTTTTTCTTCTTTTCTTCCTTTCACACTCTTCACATCAAGTCATAATAAATGCAACCCAACTTGTCTTGACTTTTGTACATAAAGATGACTTCAACTCTTCTCATTGGAAAGCTTCTCCAGCAAGTTCAATTTAGTTTGCCGACTTCTTGCCAATTTTTCAACAAGCTCATTTAATCAGCTAAGACAAAGTGTGGGCTAGACCATGGTGCAATGCACCCAACAAACCACACATTTTTATAACTCAACAATAAACCTTCATCTACATTGCAGTTATTGAAACGAGTTCATGTGACATTTGTTAATACATGTCAATAACTACAAGATTGTTTGGTAACGTTGTTTTAGTAATGCTGTTTGTATTTTTTGAAAATGCTTGTAAATAAAAAAAATAAATAAAAATACATGCAATGTTGTTTAAAAATAAAAAACATATGTTTAAACACCTGTACTAAAAGGACGGTACATGTCTTAACATTATTGTCATAAATTAAAGAAATTTATTAAAGAAAGAAACATATCAAGAATCTGTACACGGAAACACAGCAGAATATCTGCACATGAGCAACTTAGCTGAAGACACGTAAGAACCAAACAAAATAAAAATAGAACCAGTAATTAGCCAACTCCGACACAACGTTTTGTTTAAGACTGAGTACCTAATTCCTAAGAACCAAACAAACTAAAATAGAACCAGTAATTAGCCATTGTGAAGTCTTACACATCTCTGTATCAAGTTGTGATAAACCACGGCAGCCAAACAACGGCCTATATCATGTTCGAAGCATAACAATGTCACACAAGACCAAATCCTAGTGGTAAACACATGCCTAACATTTAATAGAAAATAATTAATCCTGGTACAAAGCTTTCAATCCGCCTGAGTTCTTTGGTAACATCTACCATTGTTGGCCTTCTCTGTGGATCTTCCTCTGCACATGTCAATGCAAGCTGCAAAAAAGCTTGTAATTGTGGCTCTAAACTAGCACCTCCATCTGCTGCCAAAATTGTCGGATCCACAACCTCGTTTATACAATAAACTTGAGCATGGTTATGCATGTAGGCTATTAAGCTCGATTTTTTGTCAATTGTCAATCGGGTTATATTATAAGAATCCTCTCCAGTTAAAAGTTCTAGAAGAAGCATACCAAAGTAATACACATCAGTTTTTTCAGTTGCCTTACCTGTTGCTTTAATCTCTGGGGTTTTGAACCTCGAATACAAACAATTGCCATCAACTTCCACGTCAGTTTCACCATCAGGGATTGATACTGAATTACAAAAGTAAGACAATTTAGGAACATCATGTTCATCTAATAAAATAGTCGTCATATGTATAGCCATATGGATGACAGGTCTTTGGAAGGCTGTATGGAGATAGGAAATTGCATGAGCAATCTGCCTTGCAATCTTTAATCTGCTCTCCCAAACCATGGGCTGATGTTGTCGTTTAGTAACATGTGAGACATAAATTCGATCAGAAAGGAAAGCATTGGTAGCACATGCATACACTAAAATGGGAGTTGCAGTCTCAAGACAACACCCCATGGGTTTTAATACATTACTATGAGCACTCATTTGTGCAGAAATCACTAAATCATTGATGGCTAAATCGGCCCAGCATTTAGAGCCAGGAAATCGCCTAACGATAACGATTTGTCCATCAAGAGAGCCCTTAAACCAAAGCATTCCATAATGATTATTATAGTTGTTGGTTGCTTGTCGGAGCTCTTTAGCAAAGAAGCTACGGATGGGAATTGGCTTGCCATTGCAGGAGACAATAAGCTTCTCTAGTAGCTTGCTTCCATTCTCAAAAAATTGTCTCTCTCTTTTCTCTTTTTCCTGACTTTTCTCCCTCAGTCTCAAGAAACGATCTCTCCACCAGCTCCGCATAGCTTGAAGGTGTGCTAATTAACGTCTTACCCAACATGGATCATCAATTTTGGACTAAATTTTCTTTAAGGCTTTCAATTGTATTGTCAAGTCAACTCGTTTGGTCTTAGGTCATTTTCTAACTTCACTACTTTCACCAATTACTTCACGCCCATTCCCACACGCAGTTACATTTACTTAGCAGTTAGCACAGTCTACGCTCCTCAAAAGTCCACACGTCGTGAATGGGACCGACCCACCATCTTGTCACATTGGGGTCTATACGACTGTGCCGTGCAGCAAATTTTCATTGGTAAGATATTATCTTATTTCAGCCTAAAAAAAAAGATATTATCTTATTTGGGAGTGACATGTATAATATAAAATAAAATAGAGGCAGAATAGAAAAATATGAGGAGAAAATAGTTTTTAATTTTTCTGCATGGTGTTTGATTTGAGAGTAAAAGTGTGAAGGAATAGACAATATAGTTTATATAAATTTATTTTCATACCCTAATAGATAAAAAAAGAAGAAGTAACAAATAAGAAAAAAAAAAAATACTAATGAACAAAAAAAAAAACAGTTGACCAAATGAAAAGTACCAAAAAAAAAAAAACTAGAGCATGAATTTTTTTTTTTAAGGAAAAGGACTAAAAACTAAAAAAGGATATATATAATTAATTTAATGAAAAAGTTGACACGTAAAGATATATGACAAAATGGACCCTTAAAAATTTAAAATAGATGAAGTAAAAAATAAATAATAAATAAAAAATCATCAAGAGATGAGTGAAACAGGAAAAAAATATCTGAAAAAAAGAAAAGAAAAAAACGAATGAGAAGTCAAAGGAGGTTGGTTCGGAAATTAATAGAAGGAACGTTGCTCATTAGTAGAAAACAAAGAAGAAGAAAAAAATTAAGAAGGAGAAAGTAGCAAAGAGGAACATTTTTGTCCAAAAAACATGTCTAGTTTTCTCCCTATTTTAGGTAGAAAACTTTTCAATGCGCAAGGGGAGAAAACACCCAGCTCCACTATTTTTTTTTTCGTCTTCCCTTCCTAACCAAACACCATTTAAAAAAATTTTCCTTTTCACTTTCTCTACTAATTTTTCCGTTCTTCCTAAAATCTCTCCAAACAAACACACTTGTAGCCTCTCCCTCAAGAGTCCAAACTTCATGAGTGGGGCCTAGCCACCATCTTATCACATAGGGGTCTATATGATGTCTTGCACGATGTGCGGACTACTTTACATATATTAAGACTAGGGGTATGCATGGGTCGAGTTAAGGAGATTTTTTGACCAAATTCACCATGATGGGTTAAAAAAAATTCAACCCAACCCAACCCAACCCACATAGGTCGGGTTGAACCCATGGGTTGGACATTTTTTTTATTACTATTATTATTAAATTGGATAGAAAAAATATAAATATAAATATATTAAAAAAAAAAACTCAAAGATTAGTATCAATGTAACTCCTTAAAGGCAAACAACACTAATGACTAAACAACAAGAGTAATTTACTAGGGTTTGTATGAACTAATTAGCTTTTGTATAAGATAAGAAGAGCTGGTTATTTTAAGAAAAATTATTAATTGTATAATATATTTTAAATATATGGGTGGGTCGGGTCGGGTTTGGAATTCTATGACCCGAACCCAACCCGACACGCTATCAAAAAAATTTTTGTAACTCCACCCAACCCACCAAGCTCTAAAAACTGACCCAACTTGGCGGGTTGGTTTGGGTTGGTTTGGTTTTGGCAGGTTGGTTGCACACCTCTAATTAAGACCTATGTATAATACTTATTTTATTGTAATATATATATATATATATATATATATATATATGTTTATCCACAATATTGTTGAATATTTCTAATTTTGATTTTCTTAATTCATATTTTATTAAAAATTTGTATAACACTAGAAGATTATAACATATTATAATATTTATTGTTAACAATAGATCTTATTTTTTTTAACTAATTAAATGATTTTGGAATCTATAAATAAAAATTTAAAACATAAAATATTTTTATATCCTAAAATTACATAAATTTCAGCATTCTCTCAAACACTTTTTCAACCGTTGTATTATCACAACCAAATATGTAGACACCTCAATCGCAAACACCCAATTCATTATCTTAATGAAATTAAAGAAATCATTTGTATGTATAAACATAAAGAGAATGTGATTAAACAAAAAGAAAGTGGCTAAAAACACATCCATTTATCAAAATTTAATTTTCTTTAGTTGGGCTTCAACATCATTAAAAAAAAAAAGCAAAAAATACTTTGAAATTATAATTGATTTTTATTTTTATCACTATGCCTCATACTGCACAAAATAGCACCCAAAAAAAAAAAAAAAAAAAAAAACTTCATAAATAATCAGTTAGAATGTTTTTTTTTTCTTTTATTTTTCTTTATTTCTAAAAAAAAATATTTATGACTTTCCCAAACCAAAATCCTAAACACCCAAAGACTAAAAGTAAATCACAACATTTACAAAATCCACAACATTTAACTTCAACATCAAAATCGTAAGCTACCTTTACTAAATAAAAAATGCAAGCCTTCTTCCTTGGTCATAGCCTACTCATAAAAACGCAAGCCTCTTTCCTTGATCATAGCCTACTTATTCGTGTTAGGATCAAATGGTACTGCAATGTTGGTGTTATGTAGGTGTCATTGAAAGGTTGAAAATAAATAACATCATTTTTTGTATGAGTGTATTTGAGATGGAATGACAAGAAGGGCTATAGGCATGTGTATATAAAGGAGTAGAAGTGAATATGGTGAAAGGAAATGCAAAGAGTTTTTGTGTGTATGAGAGAGGAAAAGTCTTGAAACATTGAACCAATTGAAACAAATAATAGGTTTAGAACATTGAATAAAAAATGTAAAAAAAAAAATTAGTTTTAAAACATTGAACCAAAAGAAATAAATAGTCCATATTTTTAAATTTATTTTTTATCTCTGATGTGGTTTAAGATTATTTCAATTATCTTCATAGAGTATACCACATGACAGAACCTCATGCTCTTCCACATAAGATCTCTGCTTATATATATATATATATTGATTTTTTTGGAGAATTTATATTTTACCACCCTAAACTATACATTCGATAACATTTTGCACCATAAACTTTTCGAATGCACATTTTGCACACTAAACTATGATCATTGTTACACTTTACACCCCAACTTTAAGTTTACTATTAACTTGGATGGAAAAGTATGACACCAGGTAAAAATACCTAATTGCTCATCTTCTCAATCTTTAAAAAATAAAAAATTACACTTTACTACCATAAATTATACTCTTAATTATACTTTGTAGCCTAAACTTTGAACTTCCATTAAAGTTAACAAAAAACTTAATGTTGGGCTGTAAAGTGTAACAAGGGTCATAATTTTTTTTTTTTTTAGGGAAAACAATAGTCATAGTTTAGGGTGCGAAATATACAGTCAAAAATTTTAAGGTACAAAGTATAATAAGGGATATAATTTAAGGTAGTAAAGTATAATTTCCCCTTTTATTTTTATGAACCAAAAACTTTATTCCAAGAAAAGAAGATTACAACACAGCAGACGAACTTGCCTCATCTCTAAGGACACCACTCAAATAGGGAGGACAGTTGCTAAGATCAAAAGATCCAATCATCCTACTTTTAAGAGACCAATTTGCAATTACATGGGCTGACATGTAGGCTTACCCAACAGAATATGGGATTACGAACTCCCGTCACCTAAGAATTGATATCTAGGATGGTGTTCGGATCCTTCATGGTATCTCTTGGGTTTGAGAATTTACTGCCTGGATGCAGCTCAAGGAATCGCTTTAAAAATTGATTTAAGTCATAACTGAGCCGGGTTGCCAGAGTAACTGCCTATTTCAATGCTTCTGCTTCTTCTAGAGTTTAAAAGGCCCATCATCAATTAGAGTCCAAACCCTCCATATAAGGCTTAGGAGTTCCCCATGCTTAGGCAATGTATGATATATGTTACATAAAAAAAGGGTTAGTTAGACATTTGCCCTTTGTAAACTTACTTCAGTGATGGTCCTTCTCTAATCTTATTATAGGTAAAGCAATATTGTAGCACATATCTTAGTTAGGAGAACAAGACTTTCTTTTCTGCTTTTAGTCTTAATAGACTCGGTTTCTCGAAACATCTTTAATTTTGTTATAGCTTATTTACCAGATTTTGAATAGAACTTGCTGATCTGTTTCTAATAATAATAATAAACCTTTGAGCCATGTCAAGCTTTTTTTTTTTTTTTTTTTTTTTTTTTTTTTTTTTTTTTAATTTTTTTAATATGAAGTATGGGAGTCCTGATTCAGTAGGTGGAGGTGGCCTCATACGTGACCGAAATGGTGACTGGATAGTCGGATTCTCTAGAGCTCTCGGTTCCACTAATAATACCATTGCGAAGTTGTAGGCTCTAAGAGATGAAACCTCTTTTGTTTGACTGCAGGAACTTGTACAAAGTTATTCCTAACAAACGGATAGAGCATGCATACTGTGAAATCAACCAATGTGCAAATACATTAGCAAAGATGGGAGGAACAAGTAATAACTTTTTTTTGGTTGTATTTACTGAACCACGGCCTGTGGTAGGTACCTTGTTTGCCTTTGATAAGGTTAATATGTTTTGTAATAGACTTACTAATTCTAATATAAGAGTATATCCATTTCTAACCAAGAAAAAAAAGAAGCATGAACAGAGAAGCCCTTAAGAAAACAATATAACTATTTTCCTTTTAGTAGGCCAGATTACACCAAAGTGGGCCGGTTCATAGATTCGGTCCACTCATCTTCCACACCCGTTTAAACTTTAAACACCGAACTCTATCGTCTGTTATCTCTCTAGTGTCTAGGCACATCAATCAGTGTAGTAATCTTAATAAGCTTTTGGTCCGAGGCTTTGGATTCAAAGTGCTACAATGGCGCCTGTGAGAACCACAGGCACTATTGTGGCTACTGCTGTTGCCATCTCAATCTCCATGGCGGTGCTCTCTTACCTTTGGTCAGAGACCAACTTGCCCCTTCCAAAGAGGAAGAATTAGAAGTTCAGAACTGGGCTTACTGATGCCATTGGAAACGCACCCTTAATTCGCATCAACAGCCATTCTGAAGTCACTGGTTGCGAGGTACACAAAAAGCAATCTGCTCTTTCAATTTTCATTTGATTTAATCATCTGGGTTTTCTTTGGTTTTTGTTGTTGCTAAGTTTTTTGTTCAATTTGTTTTCTGGGTTTCGTTTCATTTTCATTTTTTGAGATAAGTTTCATGTGCCAAAGATTAAAAGGAAGGTACAAGATTAGTTTTTTTTTTCTTAGTTGATGTTTTTGTTTTGTTCTGTTGCTATTGAGATTCTTGGGGAGTGCGAGTTATTGAATCCTGGAGTCAGTGTGAACGATAGACTTTAAATTAATACTCCGTATTACCAATAATTCTGAGTGTTGTGGGAATAATTTAGGGGGAAAGAAGTGAAGTTTGAATGTTGGGGTTTAATTATTCTTTATTTGGGTCTAGCATACTTGAGAATTTTCCGGAAACTGAATTTTTACCAAGCCATGTCCAAGGTTGTAAACCACACATTTTTATAACTCAACAATAAACCTTCATCTACATTGCAGTAATTGAAACGAGTTCATTTGACATTTGTTAATACATGCCAATAACTACATGTCTTTACATTTTTGTCGTTATAAATTAGAGGTCGTTATAAATTAGAGAAACTAGACGCTAACCCGTGCAATGCATGAAAAAATTACTGAAAATGAAATCTAATGAATGCAAAGCAGTTATGCAAAATATCATTTAAATTAAAAGACAAATATTAGTAAATGTCATTATCCTTTGCTGTTTATGTTGTATTTAGAGTTTCATGTCTAAGTTACTACAAAACTACTTGTAGCCACTAAAGCTCACAATATAAGTATAATATATACGGCCAAAACTTATATTATCTTTAAGCTCCCCTTAGCCATATAGAGTCAGAGGGCTTATTCAAAATTATTTGAATTAAACCTCACAAATTAGAAGAAAAAAAAATTAAAAAACATTACAACATTTTAGTTGATTAATATATAAGTAAACTACCAATTTAACATGATAAATTACTATTAGCAATTTAGAAAGCAAAAATTAACAAAATTAAAGTTGTTACCCACTTAACCTAAAACTTTTCATATTCTAAAGTTGTCAAACAACTATCGATATAAAATATTATGTAATTACTTCAATACCGCAAGTTGTTCATGTTGTAAAAAATTTGAGAGAATAACACAGCAAGCATCTTAAACTCTTTCTTGCTTGGATCCTATAAAATAATATATATATATATATATATAGCAATGGAGACAGAAAATGCCTTTCAAGAGATAATCAATTACGATAGTGTTGGAGGCAAAGTAAAAGATTAAAAAAAAAAACTGAAGAAGCAAGCGGTTTGGCTAGCATACCAGCTAATTAATTTATATCAAAAGACATAAAAATCTTACAATCAAATAGAATCCATAATTAAATAAATACATGTGGTACAATCAGATAAATAAAAGATTTGCCAAGATTATCAAGTTTGGCAATGAAGAAGACGCAACAGCTATTGATGAGGGTAATCTTTATCTTAAACTTGTGATAATGATAAAGATGCAACAACAACTAATTATGCAAATCTAGCATAATCTTATTTTGATTCAACTATAACAAAAATGACGATAATTACCATAAAAGATTATATAAAAATACAGTCTTTTATGATATAGCCAAGAGTACAATCAAAACGAATAGAAGAAATTTTAAATCGATTTCAATGACGAAGGAGGGATTCACTTAAATGAGGAGACCAAGAAAAAAGGAGAAGTATCGTGTTTTGTGTATAATATTGAATTTTAAACTCTATAATTCAATTTGCTAAGGTATTTTAGTAGTTAGCAAATTGAATTTATGTAGGCACAGATTACATCATTCAATTGAATTTCTACAGGCACGATAGTACTAAAACTCTATCATTCAATTTTCTAACTACTAAAACTCTATCACACGGATACTACAAAAACTTTATCACACAAATTAGACAATATAAACAATAATGTTACCGTCTCAAACATTTAAAAAAAAAAAAAAGCCAAATCAATTTTAAACATAGAAACAAACAATCATCTATCAATACAAATACCCAACCTAAATACATATAAACTCATATATGACCCACAACACAAAAGAGGTTGTAACAAAATTAAAAAAGAAAAAACACTATTAATCTAATCCTTACATTGAACTATTATGCCGGCAGCTACAAGAATAGAGGTCAAGAGCAACTGAGATTTAGAGATACCTAAACTGAATCATCCAGCTTTTCAGTATTAATATAGTGTGAGAAGAGGAAGAGATGAAAGAGTTAGAAAGCCAAAGTCTAACGTTAGGAAGCTAAAGGGTTACCGTTTGAGATTGTAACCGTGGAACACAAAAGGTTGCTATATAAAATTGTAACTGTGGAACACAAAAGGTTGCCATCTAAAATTGTAACCGTGGAAGACAAAGGGTTGGAAATTTTTTTTTTATTAGTATTTTTAAATTTAAGAAAACTTATTTTAAATTATAAGACAAATTCAGGAAAAATAATTGTAATTACATGGCAACTGATGTGGCTCAACCTAAGCGTAGCAACATTAAATGCTACGCTTCAGCTTTTAGTAATATATAGATATAGATTTATTAAAGAAAGAAACATATCAAGAATCTGTACACGGAAACACAGCAGAGTATCTGCACATTAGCAACTAAGCTGAAGCCTAAGAACCAAACAAACTAAAATAGAACCAGTAATTAGCCAATTCCGGCACAACGTTTTGTTTAACAGTGAGTTCCTATTTCCCTCAAAAAACTCAATATGAGACTGCAATGTTGCCTTTTCCAGATGTTAACATTGCCATTGTGAACTCTTACACATCTCTGTATCAAGATGTGATAAACCATGGCAGCCAAACAATGGCCTATATTATATGTTCAAAGCATAACAGCGTCACACAAGACCAAATCCTAGTGGTAAACACGTCTAACATTTAATAGAATATAATTATTCATGGTACAAAGCTTTCAATCCGCCTGAGTTCTTTGGTAACATCTACCATTGTTGGCCTTCTCTGTGGATCTTCCTCTGCACATGTCAATGCAAGCTGCAAAAAAGCTTGTAATTGTGGCTCTAAACTAGCACCTCCTTCTGCTGCCAAAATTGTCGGATCCACAACCTTGTTTATGCAATAAACTTGAGTATGGTTATGCATGTAGGCTATTAAGCTAGAATTTTTGTCAATTGTCAATCGGGTTATATTATAAGAATCCTCTCCAGTTAAAAGTTCTAGAAGAAGCATACCAAAGTAATACACATCAGTTTTTTTCAGTTGCCTTACCTGTTGCTCTAATCTCTGGGGTTTTGAACCTCGGATACCAAAAATTTGTATTAGCTTCCACGTCAGTTTCACCGTCAGGGATTGATACTGTAAAAAAAAAGTCAGACAATTTAGGAACATCATGTTCATCTAATAAGATATTTGTCATATGTATAGCCATATGGATGACAGGTCTTTGGAAGGCTGTATGGAGATAGGAAATTGCATGAGCAATCTGCCTTGCAATCTTTAATCTGCTCTCCCAAACCATGGGCTGATGTTGTCGTTTAGTAACATGTGAGACATAAATTAATTCGGTCAGAAAGGAAACCATTGGTAGCACATGCATACACTAAAATGGGAGTTGCAGTCTCGAGACAACACCCTATGGGCCTTAATACATTACTGTGAGCACTCATTTGTGCAGAAATCACTAAATCATTGATAGCTAAATCGGCCCAGAATTTAGAGCCAGGAAATCGCCTAACGATAACGATTTGTCCATCGAGAGAGCCCGTACACCAAAGCATTCCATAAGGATTATTATAGTTGTTGGTTGCTTGTCGGAGCTCTTTCGCAAAGAAGCTACGGATGGGAATTGGCTTGCCATTGCAAGAGACAATAAGCTTCTCTAGTAGCTTGCTTCCATTTTCAATAAATTGTCTCTCTCTTTTCTCTTTTTCCTCACTTTTCTCACTCAGTCTCAAGAAACGATCTCTCCACCAACACCGCATAGCTTGAAGGTGTGCTAATTAACCTCTTACCCAACATGGATCTTCAATTTTGCACTAAATTTTTTTACGGCCTTCAATCGTATTGTCTAACTACACTTCTTTCACCAATTACTTAACGTCCACTCCCACAGACAGTTATATTTACTTGGCAGCAGTTAGCACAATCTACACTCCTCAAAAGTCCACATGTCGTGAATGGGACCTACCCACCATCTTGTCACATTGGGTTCTATACGATTGTGCCGTGCACCAAATTTTTATTGGTAAGATATTATCTTATTAGGGAGTGACGTATAAGATAAAATAGAGAGAATAAAAAAATAGGAGGAAAAAATAGTTTTTAATTTTTCTACGTGGTGTTTGATTTGAGAGTAAAAAAGTGAAAAAATAGAAAATATAGTTTGTATAATTTTACTTTCATACCCTAATAGATAAAAAGAAGTAACAAATAAGGAAAAAAAAAATACTAATAAACAAAAAATAAAAGCAGCTGACCAAACGAAAAGTACCAAAATGTGAGAAACAAAATAGAGAAAAAACACGCCAAAAAAAAAATAATCACACGCACAAGACAGTATTTACGCGGTTCGGCAATTTGCCTACGTCCACGGAATTGCGGAATTTCACTATTATCAGGGAAAAAAATCCAAAGTGTGGCAGTACAGTTTTTTCTCTCTCTTAAAAACTATATCAAGAAAATCCTAATCACCAAAATAACGGTTTTTATATCTTGCGCACAGGATTCACAATGGGCTACAAAATGGGCCAAAAAACCATGCAAAATTATTTCGGGTCGGGTCATCATTTGGATCAAACACAACCAGGCTCCACAAAGCCCAACAAATCTCCCACTTGGAGACTAGTTCAATCACCAACATCAATCGCAATGCTAAAAAACAATCTCTTATCCCTGTAACTCATCCTCCTGTCCTCAAGCTTGAAAACCAACTGAAGCTGCACATAGCTTCAGCTTCTCAATAGTGACACCCTTAGTCAACATGTTTATTGAGTTCTTAGATCCACAAATCTTCTCAAGTATTACTAGCTTATCTTCAGGACCTACCCACCATCTTGTCACATTGGGTTCTATATGATTGTGCCGTGCACCAAATTTTTATTGGTAAGATATTATCTTATTAGGGAGTGACGTATAAGATAAAATAGAGAGAATAAAAAAAAAGGAGGAAAAAATAGTTTTTAATTTTTCTACGTGGTGTTTGATTTGAGAGTAAAAAAGTGAAAAAATAGAAAATATAGTTTGTATAATTTTACTTTCATACCCTAATAGATAAAAAGAAGTAACAAATAAGGAAAAAAAAATACTAATAAACAAAAAATAAAAGTAGCTGACCAAATGAAAAGTACCAAAAAAAAAAAAACTAGAGCTTGAATTTTTTTCTTTTTTAACTAAAAAAATATGACAAAATGGACCCTTAAAATAGATGAAGTAAAAAAAAAAAAATCATAAAGAAATGAGTGAAATTGGAAAAAAAAAATCTGAAAAAAAAAAAAAAAAAATAACAACAACAACGAATGAGAAGTCAAAGGAAGTGTAGGGAATTAACCTGAAATTCCCAAACCAGTGAGAAACAAAATAGAGAAAAAACACGCCAAAAAAAAATAATCACACGCACAAGACAGTATTTACGCGGTTCGGCAATTTGCCTACGTCCACGAGATTGCGAATTTCACTATTATCAGGGAAAAAAATCCAAAGTGGGCAGTACAGTTTTTTCTTCTCTCTTAAAAACTATATCAAGAAAATCCTAATCACCAAAATAACGGTGTTTATATCTTGCGCACAGGATTCATAATGGGCTACAAAATGGGCCAAAAAACCATGCAAAATTATTTCGGGTCGGGTCATCATTTGGATCAAACACAACCAGGCTCCACAAAGCCCAACAAATCTCCCACTTGGAGACTAGTTCAATCACCAACATCAATCGCAATCCTAAAAAACAATCTCTTATCCCTGTAACTCATCCTCCTGTCCTCAAGCTTGAAAACCAACTGAAGCTGCACATAGCTTCAGCTTCTCAATAGTGACACCCTTAGTCAACATGTTTATTGAGTTCTTAGATCCACAAATCTTCTCAAGTATTACTAGCTTATCTTCAGGACCTACCCACCATCTTGTCACATTGGGTTCTATATGATTGTGCCGTGCACCAAATTTTTATTGGTAAGATATTATCTTATTAGGGAGTGACGTATAAGATAAAATAGAGAGAATAAAAAAAAAGGAGGAAAAAATAGTTTTTAATTTTTCTACGTGGTGTTTGATTTGAGAGTAAAAAAGTGAAAAAATAGAAAATATAGTTTGTATAATTTTACTTTCATACCCTAATAGATAAAAGAAGTAACAAATAAGGAAAAAAAAATACTAATAAACAAAAATAAAAGTAGCTGACCAAATGAAAAGTACCAAAAAAAAAAAAAAACTAGAGCTTGAATTTTTTTTCTTTTTTAACTAAAAAAATATGACAAAATGGACCCTTAAAATAGATGAAGTAAAAAAAAAAAAAAATCATAAAGAAATGAGTGAAATTGGAAAAAAAAATCTGAAAAAAAAAAAAAAAAAAAAAATAACAACAACAACGAATGAGAAGTCAAAGGAAGTGTAGGGAATTAACCTGAAATTCCCAAACCGGTGAGAAACAAAATAGAGAAAACACACGCCAAAGAAAAATAATCACACACACAAGACAGTATTTACGCGGTTCGGCAATTTGCCTATGTCCACAAAGTTGCGAAATTTCACTATTATCAGGGAAAAAAATCCAAAGTGCGGCAGTACAGTTTTTTCTTTCTCTTAAAAACTATATCAAGAAAATCCTAATCACCAAAATAACGGTGTTTATATCTTGCGCACAGGATTCATAATGGGCTACAAAATGGGCCAAAAAACCATGCAAAATTATTTCGGGTCAGGTCATCATTTGGATCAAACACAACTAGGCTCCACAAAGCCCAACAAATCTCCCACTTGGAGACTAGTTCAATCACCAACATCAATCGCAATCCTAAAAAACAATCTCTCATCCCTGTAACTCATCCTCCTGTCCTTAAGCTTGATAACCAACTGAAGCTGCACATAGCTTCAGCTTCTCAATAGTGACACCCTTAGTCAACATGTTTACTGAGTTCTTAGATCCACAAATCTTCTCAAGTATTACTAGCTTATCTTCAAGACCTACCCACCATCTTGTCACATTGGGTTCTATATGATTGTGCCGTGCACCAAATTTTTATTGGTAAGATATTATCTTATTAGGGAGTGACGTATAAGATAAAATAGAGAGAAAAAAAAAAAGGAGGAAAAATAGTTTTTAATTTTTCTACGTGGTGTTTGATTTGAGAGTAAAAAGGTGAAAAAATAGAAAATATAGTTTGTATAATTTTACTTTCATACCCTAATAGATAAAAAGAAGTAACAAATAAGGAAAAAAAATACTAATAAACAAAAAATAAAAGCAGCTGACCAAATGAAAAGTACCAAAAAAAAAAAAAAAAACTAGAGTGTGAATTTTTTTTCTTTTTTAACTAAAAAAATATGACAAAATGGACCCTTAAAATAGATGAAGTAAAAAAAAAAAAATCATAAAGAAATGAGTGAAATTGAAAAAAAAATCTGAANGTGAAATTGGAAAAAAAAAATCTGAAAAAAGAAAAAAAAAAAAAACAACAACAACAACAACGAATGAGAAGTCAAAGGAAGTGTAGGGAATTAACCTGAAATTCCCAAACCAGTGAGAAACAAAATAGAGAAAACACACGCCAAAGAAAAAATAATCACACGCACAAGATAGTATTTACACGGTTCGGCAATTTGCCTACGTCCACGGAGTTGCGGAATTTCACTATTATCAGGGAAAAAAATCCAAAGTGCGGCAGTACAGTTTTTTTTCTCTCTTAAAAACTATATCAAGAAAATCCTAATCACCAAAATAACGGTTTTTATATCTTGCGCACAAGATTCACAATGGGTTACAAAATGGGCCAAAAAACCATGCAAAATTATTTCGGGTCGGGTCATCATTTGGATCAAACACAACTAGGCTCCACAAAGCCCAACAAATCTCCCACTTGGAGACTAGTTCAATCACCAACATCAATCGCAATCCTAAAAAACAATCTGTCATCCCTGTAACTCATCCTCCTGTCCTCAAGCTTGAAAACCAACTGAAGCTGCACATAGCTTCAGCTTCTCAATAGTGACACCCTTAGTCAACATTTTTGCTAAGTTCTTAGATCCACAAATCTTCTCAAGTATTACTAGCTTATCTTCAACAAGGTAACGAATAAAGTGGTATTTTGTCTGTATATGCTTCAACTTTGAATGAAAAATTGAATTTTTGGCAAGAAAAATTGCTCTCTGACTGTCACTATGTAGAATGCCCACTCTCCTGCTTCTTACCCAATTCATCTAAGAAGCCATGTAGCCAAATCATCTCATTTTCAGATTCAGTTGCTGCAACATACTCAGCTTCTGTAGTAGACAAAGTAACAATCTCTTGTAGATTTGAAGTCTAGGATATAACTGTACCACCTAGAGTAAAAAAAAAAACTCAGTAGTACTCTTTCTACTATCAATATCATTAGCAAAATCAGCATCTACATATCCCTATAGTTTCAAACTTACATATGTCAAGCAAAGACATGTATATGATGAACCCTTCAGATATCTCAGAATCCACTTGACTGCCTTCCAATGCTGCTTTCCTGGCCTACTTATGAATCTGCTTACAACTCCTACTACATGTGCAATGTTTGGCCTTGTACACACCATCGCATACATCAACCTGCCAATAGTTGAGGCATAAGACACCTTGCTCATATGGTTCCTTTCTTCTTTTGTCTTCGGTGATTGTTCTTTGCTTAGTTTGCAATGACTACCTAAGGGTGTGCTTACTGGTTTGGCTTCATTCATGTTGAACTTGCTAAGAACTTTCTTTACATAATCTGATTGTGAAAACTTCAATGTACCATTAGTCTTATCTCTAATGATTCTCATACCAAGGATTTGCTTTGCAGCTGCCAAATTCTTCATTACAAATTGTTTTGACAATTGCTTCTTTAGATCATTTATCTTCTCAATGCTAGACCCTGTAATGAGGATATCATCCACATACAACAATAAAATGATATAAGAATTGACAAAGAACTTAACATAGCAACAGTGAGCAACTTCACATCTCTTGAACCCAATTCTATGCATAAACTGTCAAATTTCTTGTACCACTATCTTAGAACTTGTTTTAGGCCATACAAGCTTTTTCTCAATTTGCAAACTAGATTTTCTTGTTCCTGAACAATGAACCTTTCTGGCTGAATCATGTAAATGTCTTCCTCTAATTCAGCATGAAGGAATGCCATCTTCACATTTAATTGCTCAAGATGTAAATTTTCTGCCACCACCATTCCTAGTACTAGTTTGATTGTTGACATCTTCACAACTAGAGAAAATATTTCTGAATAGTCAATGCCCTTCTTCTGCTGGAACCCTTTAACAACTAATCTGGCCTTATAACGCTTGTTACCATCATGCTCATTATTTATTCCGTATACCCACTTGTTATGCAAAGCTCTCTTTCTTATTGGTAATTCAGTCAATTCCAGTGTCTGATTCCCCAACAAGGAATCTATCTCATCCTTCATGGCTAAGTCTCACTTGCTTGAATTTTCATCTTGCAAGGCTTCATCATAACATTTTGGCTCACCACCATTAATCAACAGGAGATAATTTAGAGCAAATGAATAACGCTGTGGAGGACTAATAGTCCTGGAAGATCTATGGACTTCAGCTACAGGTGTACTCTAATCTACTTGTGAATTTACATTCTCTTTATCTTCTTCACCCATTTTTTGGATAGTACTTTCAGTTAATTCATCTAAGTTGACAAATTCAGATTTATTTTTATCTATCTCTGTAATGTTTGGCACTACAGTTGACCTGTCCTTATACATAACATGTTCATTAAATATCACATTTCTACTTTTGATGATTTTCCTGTTTTGTTCATCCCAAAACCTATAGTCAAATTTCTCATCACCATAGCCAATGAAAAAACGTATTTTAGACTTTGCATCAAGTTTACTATGAGTATCAGAATCAATATGAACATAAGAAACTAGGGGTGGCAATTCGTGTTCGCATGTCGGGTTCGTGTCGGGTTGAGCTATAAGTATTATGTTATAGGGGTCAACTCGAACCTGACCTATTTAATAAATAGGTTAGGATTCCTCAACTCTAACATGACTTGTTTATTAAACCGGTAACCCTACACGACACGTTTAACCGGTTTAATTAGTAGGTCATATTAGAGTTGACACAAATGGCTTGTTAATAACCTATTTGAATAATAAATCCTAATTGACCCAAACAACCTATTTAATTTATAGGTTAAACTTAACCCGAATAACTTGTTATCAACTCTTATATATCTAAAATTATAATTCAACCATAAATCAAGTAATAAAAATTCAAATAATAATGAAAGAAAATATTCTTTCATTCCTTCAAAATAAAATTACTAGTCCAAAAGGTTTCAACCTCCATACAGTCAAATTCAATAATATGTCAAAATTCCATAATAAAAAAAAAACCAAAACTATTACATGGCATCTAAGTGCCATATAAAAAACTTTAAAGACATTACATATTAAGAAATTAAAAACTAGAATGATTACATATATGGCATATCAAAATATCCATGATGGCAAAATATAAGTCCAAACATCCAAGTGCCATATCGAAAAGTAAAAGTCATCATAGATTAAGGGATTGGATCCATTGAGGGTTCCATTGAAGAGGTGTCTTTCTTGTGCTCATCCTTATTGAGATTCATGTTCATTATATCTTTAGTGAGCTCTTCCAATTGTGATTGTGCAAGTTCTACATCAAAAAAATTTAATGAAACATTAAAAACTTATCAAAACATTATAAATAAGAAATTTAGAAATTGTGGATAATCAAGCAATTGAATCAGTTAAATAAATAATAGTCATTCACATCTATATCTATATCTATATATTACTAAAAGCTGAAGCGTAGTATTTAATGTTGCTACGCTCACGTTGAGCCACATCAGCCGCCACGTCATCACTTTTTGTTTTCAACTTTTCTTATATATTTTTTTAAACATTTCCTCATTTAAGGTGACTTAATTATTTAAAAATTAAAATATCTTTTAACCATTATTTTTATTATTAATTTTCCAAAACTCTCCTTTCCTTTTACTTCTTCATCTCCCCATTACTTTCTACCTTAATATCATTCTTTCTCTATCTTTTTATCTTCCTTTATTTTGACTCTTCTTATTCTCAATATCTTACTATAAATTTGACATTTTCTTTTTCATTCTATGCATAGTTTTCTCACACAAAAAAGGTTACTTCTCTCTCTCTCTCTCTCTCAATTTGTTTTTCATTTTTTGTTTGATTTTTTTTTATTGCATCAATTCTTTAGGTTGATGAATTTTTGTGTTAATTAGAATTTTACTTTGAGTTGATGTAATTTAGTTTTGTGTTTAAGTTGTTATCTTCTATATTCTCTTTGATTAAATATTATCCTACTGTATTATACATATAGTGTATAATAATATATTGTTATTATATTACATAGAATGACTTGGATAATTTGATGTTTATTACTATTGAGAATGAACTTTTTGAATCAAGTCTAAAAAAATATGAACTACTATATATCATTTAGATAAAAACTTTTATCATAGATACATTAATACTTTTTTTGCCACAAATTTAAATCACGCAAGCTTAATAATTTTCTATTATGTGTTAGCATTGTCTCTACTTCTTCTTCTTCTTCTTCTCAAAAATATTAGTATCATCTTTAAAGGATGCCAACAATATTGATCTTATGGCAAAAGTTACAAAAAATATTGAGAAAAATTTTTTTATATTACAATCTACTAAAAATGTTTTTAAATATTTAAATCTTTCTATTTTTCATATCACTGATGTGTTTTACAATTATCACATGTGTGAACTTAAGTCTTAATATCCTTAAGTTGTTTCGGCAAAAAGAAAAAAAAAAGTTGTCACAAAAGAGGAGTTTGTGTTAAGTTTTTTGCAAAATGAAAGTAAACAGTGAAATAATGATTCATGAATTAAAAAAAAAAAATTTATCTATACATATTTATCTTGTGCTGTTGTAACTTTACATATAATTTTGCATTTATATGTTCATTTACTTTAATTTAGATGTTTATAACTTGATAATGAAATCTATAAACAAGGTAAGTAAAACAATCATATTTCTACCATTCAAAAAGTCACAATTTCTTTTTTATGAAAAAGGCATTTTACATTTCCTTGGAATTATTTTTAAATTTTTTTTATAAAACCTTTGACATGCTACTAACCTAACCACTTCATACATTAAAAATATTTAAGGCTCATTATTATTTCCATTAATATATTATGGATATCTTAATTGATTGAGATCAAACTAGAGAAACGCCTTTCATATTTTCTTGAAAATTTAGAAGGAAAAAAAACCTTTGACATACCATTAACGTAACTATATTTATAACTATTTAAGCCATCCATGATATCTATTTTTTATTGATAACCATAAAATTTACAACTAGCAAGTGAACATACAAAGTAATAAAGAATAAATGAAGGAAGAAAAAATAAATGAAATCAAACGTCAATTAATAACCGTTATTTGGAAAATAAAAAGGTGGTCTAGAGGAATAAGAAATAAAATAAAGATGGCTATACAAAGGACATTGAAAACTTTATAGTGCAATAAAATCAACCATTACATTCACTTAATTAAATCAATAATCAACAATTAAATATTATAATACAAAATTTAAACTTAAGACTAATCAAACTCTAACTAGGGAAATTATATAAATAAATATATATATATATATATATAATCATAATCTTCATACACAATAAGTAGTTTTACCTCTTATTTAATGTTTATGTTATGCAAATCATCAACCAATAAATATATGATAATGGAAAAAATGTTATAGACAAGATTATGAAAAATATGATGAAACTTTTTTTTTTTTAAACTCTTTATATAAAGTCTAGGGACTAAAATAATATTTTCTCTAAAAAATTAACACGCGCAACGCGCGGGTCTGCGACTAGTAGTAGTAATTACTGGTAATGAACTTGTGATGTCTACCAAGTCTGCCAAAACAACATCTATAAACAAATGTATTCTACCAAAATAACATCTATACAACAATTTATATCCAGGGGAAACTAAGACCTTGGTTTATTGTTCTATACTACTATTTGGCATTTTATGGAAATTAAGGTATCATATCATATACTAAATTACAGAAAGACAAACAAAATTAAAACCTATTAGAACCCAACACAAATTTCTAGTAGGTTTCTCTAACTTACTATTATAGTGTTACACAAGACTAGTGAAAGGGGCATTAAAAATAACATTTTCATTTAACATGAACATAGAAGAAAAAGTTGATTAGGCCAATATTCATTCTTTCCTTAATCTATAAGTTCATTGGAGATCGGGTCATAAATTGCTGCCATGACTTATAACGTCAAACAGACCTTGCTGCCATGATTCATAACGTATATCAGACCATAAAATGGGTGGTGGAGTAGAACATTGAAAGGGAAAATGAAGCATTCTACCAAATTTATCATCAAAATGAAATTTGATTTTTAAAGATAATAGTATGGAATGTTTTTTGTATTGAAGCACAATCAGGTGTATCATCTCACCTGAGACAAAGTTTCCCATTTATATCTATCCTAGAATTAGAGTTTTATTTTTTAAAAATCATCATAAAACTTAAAACTCATTCAGCCAACATGTAAATAAAAAATACACCTATATCTGCATAAAACCAGTCTCTTCTACAAACCAATGCCTCCACAACATCAAGCTTAAGTGCACTCCTGAATTGATCAATGAATTGTCCACCAACACTAAAAGTGGATTCCGAAGCAACCGTAGAAATAGGAATGCTCAAAATATCACGAGCCATGGCAGCAAGTTCTGGATATCAAAATTCATTTCCTTTTCAAAAAGCTAGTATGTCTAGTTTTGCATTCCTATCCACTATTGTTCATCCAAGTAGAGCTCCAGTTGTGTTTTTTGTGCTTGCTTACCCACATCCATACTATGAAAGGAATCAAATTCCTACATATAAAAAAAAAATAATAAATGTTAATCAAAGCAGAATATAAATGTCATAATATAAATTAAAAAAAAAAAGAATAATAAAAAAATAACATACTTTCATCATAGACAAAGATCCCTTATTAGCATATTGTTCTTCAGTTTCTTGAGTAGCTTGACCAGCCATTCCGGAAAATGTTGAAGGTGTAGGAACATTACTCACATATTCTCCCAACAAAACAAATAATTTTTCACGAACTTTCAAATATTGGAGTGAACTAGCATACCCATAAAGCTTTTGATAGCACCAATCAATAAAAGGCAGCATGTACCTAGGGTCCAAGACCACCGCTATGACCAACACAACACTAAACTCTATCCAATACTTCTCAAATTTCACAAGCATTTGATCTGCTATTTTTCTCATATACTCATCCTCACTATCGCTTTCTTTCTTCAAGGTAAAATAAACAATAAAAACTTGTGGAAAATACAAGTTAGCTATTGGATATTTTGTGCCAGAAAACACCAATGTAGCATCATAAAAAACAACTAAGAAATTCTTAATTTTTTCTACCTTTTTCCACTTATCAACAGTAGGACAATGCTTAAAATTATAGTCAGTTAACTCTAGGTGTTGAAAAGCACGTCGATAATAGAGAGCACTTTGAAGCATTAAAAATGTAGAATTCCATCTAGTAGGCACATCTTGCCTTAAACCTTTCTTACCAGCAAAATCCATTTGTTTAACAGATTCATAAAAACCTTTTTCCTCTCTTGTGAGCCTCTTACATACTTAATGCTTTCACGAATTTTTTGAACAACAACATCAATTTCTTTCAAACCATCTTGTACAACCAAATTGAGAATATGAGCACAACAATGAAGATGAAAAAATTCACCATTACAAACAAGTGCTTTCTTATTTATCAATTGAGTTCTTAGCATGTCAATAGAAACATCATTGGAAGAAGCATTGTCCAACGTCACACAAAAAATCTTATTCTCAATACCCACATAGATAGCAATTTATAGACCTTTTCAAACAAAGACACACCATTATGTGGTGGTGGCATATGACAAAAGTTCAACACTCTTTTTTGTAACACCCAATTAGCATCAATAAAATGAGCTATAACACACATCTAACTATCAGTAGTTATAGAAGTCCACAAATCAGATGTCAAACAAACTCTACGACGAGTAGATGTCAAGACAGATTTCATCCTTTCTTTTTCCTTTTATACATCTTAACCAAATCATTCTTTGCAATATTTCTAGAGATATTAGGGACATCAACACACAAGTAAGAAAAAATTGCCTGTATACCAACATACTCAACAAACCAGAAAGGTAATTCATGCATTGTAATAGCAGCACATAAAAACTCCCTAAATTTTGTAGGATCAAATTTAGGTGAAGTTACAGACATTGCATTTTGGCCAAGTATAAGCTAGCCAACATCCCTTTTGTCTTTTCTTGGACATACATCCAAATGGCGCTTCAAATTTCCTGTACCGTATGCTCCGGCAACAATATATTCCTTTCCACACTTCTTGCATTTACATGTAGGCTTTTCTTCATCTTTTGTAGGAAGTAGCTCAAAGAAACTCCAAACATATGAAGTCCTCCTCCTTTTGTTGTCTTTGTTATTTGTCTTATTCTTAGACTTAGTCTTAGCCTTCTTTGGCCGAGGAAGTTCAGCCACTTCATCAAGTTCATCTTCTAAGTCAACATCCTCTCCTTCATACTTAATTTCAATAGGTATCATCTCATCACTTTCCATCTAGGCTAATTTAAAGAAAAATTATTGATTAGAAATTAGTAATTCTAGGATGACAAAAACAAATAAACTTGAAAAGAAATCATAAAAAACAACAAATAAATTTAAAATCAACAAAACAAACAAACAAATCTACTTTGCCTATAAGTTCTAAACAGTCAACATTATAGTGATTAATACAAAAAAAAATTGATCTTCAATTATATTATTTTAAGATGATTAAAACAGAAAATACTTGAAAAGAAATTAGAGAGCAAGATAGATTATTTTAAAATCAAAAAAGAGATAAACAGATCTATTTTATTTTTTTATTAGTAAACAGATCTCCCATTAGTACTAAAAATCAGCAGTATGGTGATTAACACAAAAAACAAATGGATTTTTTTGCAATCTTTTTTTCTGCACAGTTTTTTTCTGTGTCTATTTTTCTGCACTGTTTTTTGGCTGTGTTATTTTTATGTGTCTGTTTTTCTGCACTGTTTTTGGCTGTGTTATTTTTATGTGTCTGTTTTTCTGCACTGTTTTTTGGCTGTGTTATTTTTATGTGTCTGTTTTTCTGCACAGTTTTTCTGTAGTGTTGTTTTCTATAGAAATAGGTTGATTTCCCTGTATCTGGTTCTTATGTACTGTTTATTATCTTGTTTGTTTTCTGCAATATATGGTTCTTATGTACTGATTACTATACTTAACTAGTTGCTAACTCGTGTGATGCATGAGAAAATTCAAAAAAATGAAATATTTATGAAACATCGTAAATAGTTTTTTTCTTTAATAAAAAAATTCAAAATAGATAGAACTCCAACAATTACACTTACTTATTACACAATCTAGAAACTATCCTATAGGATTTTCACAGAAAGCATGAAATTTGTTCTAACACATCTGAATTCTCCTTCAAGAATGGCTCCCACAACCAAATTGATGCTAGCAATTGTGAGTTGGCAAACTCCGCAATCAAATCCCTAATCTACAGTTCGTGACAGGAGTGTAACACTCAATAGAGCATGGCAGCCATCAACAATGGGTTTCCTTAGCAATGAATTAATTATGGACTATAATAGGAAAACCATGACTATCTCTAAAAATAATGCCCAAACCTGCATAATAGATGGCTTTGAAAAAATGCCAATGCCATGTCCAATTTTGAGATAAAGAGAAACAGGAGCTACAATTGTTGGGCTCACTTAATATATTTAGCTTATGTTTTTTAGCACAGTAAAGTTTAAAGATATTTTGGGCTGGTAAACAATTAACGTTATTTTGGTAATAAGTGGGATAAGAATAAGTTGTTATCGGGAAAAAAAGAGTATTAGTATTGTATTTATCCTTATTTGTGAGTATTAAATATTTATCCTTATCAATTCCTTTTAAATGGTTCAACAATCTTCTCTTGTTCAAGGCCACATTTCGTCTTTCCTTGATTGGCTCTTCATTCACCTCCTTAAAGAGAAGTTCTAATTTCATACAACATTGGAAATTTCAAGTAGAAAAATAGCAAGCATATCTTTGGAAGTCTATATTCAATATCTAAAAAGGCTAGTGTTCATTGATCTTTAAAATAGAATTACAAAACCTTGTACGAAAAACATAACAGTCCAACAACAAATGACAATGCACACTTCAATGTAATGTTCATTCCTCATATAGCCAAAATAAAATAAACAAACAGCTACTCAAAAACAAAGGAGGATTGCAATAGCATATTTCTTTTAATTGCCCACCTATAATTTAAATACATACAATATCATAAGCCCTCTGTTTGTTCTCTGTACAATACTTTAATTATTAAAAGAAATAAAATTTTTTAAGTGGGATAAGTTAAAAATTAAATCTGTAGAATTCGGGACCTGATCTCCTACAATTGGTGAATATATGCAATACCTACAACGTAATAACTGTTCCAATAACAAAGTGTGAAATAATTTTTTTTTTTAAAAACATACACACACAAGCTCCAATTGACAACTAACTTGTCAAACCCTAAAAACATTCATGCATTTATCGTCAACAACCAAACAACTCCAACTCTCAATAATCATGACCAACCACAGCCTACCAAATTTGGAAAAAAGAAACCATTTTTCCATATACATTTTTCATGAGAAACAAAGAAAAGAAAAGTTATGATCTCTCTCCATAATTTGCTCTCCGATTTGTTATACCAATGACATATATTCAAGCAAAGACAATGTCTTGAGGGACTAAATAGGATGTGTGACACCAAATAGGTAGAGATTGTCTATGGCGTTGTCATTTACAGACATGGTTTTGAAATCCAGACTATTCAAAGAACCACAAAAGGGAGAGGTTTAAGGTTTTTAAAGTCAGACTGAAGTTGAACCATGATGAAGTAATAATTAATTTAATAATTATTTAAATAATAAATAAATAGATTAAATTAGTAAAAATATAAAAATTGACTAAAATAATTCAAATAAATATAAATATCTATATTTCAATTTTTTTTTATATCATAACTTTCATAAGACAAATAAGTAATATTAAATCAAAAGAAAACATAAAGAAATATTGAATATCTCAATCAATGGATACATAAAATAGATTAAATTAGTAAAAATATAAAAATTAATTTCATATATATATAAATATACATAAAAACTTATGTATATTAATTTCATATATATATATATATATAATTAATATACATAAACTTTTTGTTAGAGTTTGATATTCTACTACTTTTTATCCAAGTCTTTCTATAAAATTATCTTAAATCATGTCTAGCCCATTTGATTACCCAATATTTTTTTTATTATGCCCAACCCTATTGATCACTTATGCAATTAAAAAAAAAAAAATACAAAAATTGAAGAGGGGTAGACATTGGTTTGTCCGCCCATTAAAAAGCTAATTAAGTAAAAACACAAGCCCAAGGCAATTTATGAAAGAAATAAGTGGTTGACGGCTTGCAAGCATTTGACACGCTATCAAGTGGTTGACAGCACTAGCCCATCTTCTGCAACAGCCAAAACCATCACCGTGACAATCAAGCAAAGAAGACCTATAGAAATGGAGAAAATGCACATGAGCGAGAGCGAGAGAGACAGAGACAATCTCATGGGTTGATAGCATCTCATGGCGGTTGAAGTTTCAACAATGGTGGTAAGTACCCAAAATAATATATATATATATATATATATATATGATCTGAACTTGTGATAACCGAATTACAAATTGTTCAAGCACTTCTTTAACGTTGACAACGTTTTGGTTTGGAGGTTGAAGGGCTTTGATTCTAAAAGCTTTTGGTTTTATTTTATTTTTTTTGTTTTGGTTTGTTTGTTTGCTGAGAACCTCACGACAAATATCTGTGGCTTTAAATATGACAATTCCGTGGGAGCTTATTAGTGGGAAGGATTGGATTCTGCATTTGTATAGGTTAGGCCGATAAGCTCTTTATCTATGGAGGTAGAGAAATTGCAGATCTATATAGAAAAATAAAGTAGTGGGTGTTCTATTTCCAATAGGCAACAATTGAACGTTTTGAAAAACCTCTTGATAGGGAAGCGGAAGAATCACCATTAATCAAGAGATAGATTTGAAGAAGGTCTGAATTATGCTCAATTAGTTGAAAGAATAGCAAAATGTTAATTACAAAAGGTAGAGATAATGCATACCTAGTAAGGATTCTAATTTTTTAAGCAAAGTGGCAATTGAACAGGTATGAAGAAGTGATTCAAAGGAGATGAAGAGACCCCGGAGGGAAGAGAGAGAGAGTTTGGCATTAGAAAGGTGAAATTTTGAATTTTTGAAAGCGTGAAAGACAAGAAGAGCAAAAGGAGAAGGAGGGGAGACACAGAGGGATTAGCATTAAAAACAACATTAACAACATTAACGTAAGATTGGGCTTTATGGTGCAAATAGGGTTGGAAATCATTTCTTTTTAATAGTATTTTAAAATTGTGAAAAATATTTAGAAAAAATATTTTAAAATTATGGGAAAATTTTTAGAAAAAGAAGGGTAATGACATGGCGGCTGGTTTAGCTCAACGGGAGCACTTTAGCTTTTAGTAATATGTAGATGTAATAAAATTTCTATTTTCTATTTAAAAAAAGAGAAAATAATCAACATGATAGTGATTAACAAAATAACAGAACAGATCTACAATTATTTTATTTGAAAAATGATAGATACAAAGAAACTTGAAAATAAATCAGAGCAAGACCTAATTATTTTAAAATCAACAAAAAATAAAAAATAAAAAACAAAAAACAAACAAGTCTACTATTAGCACTAAACAATCAATATGATAATAATTGACACAATAAAAAAGATCTAAAATTATTGAAAGTTTCATTAGTAAGAAAACAAAAAAATAAAATAAATAAATAACATATATACCTTGCTAGTGGATTTGGTGGTTGAAAGCTAAAGAAAGAGAACTAGTGAAGCTGTGAAGTCGTGAAGAAGAACAGAGAGCAGAGAGGCCAACCACTTTTTGAGTGGAAGAGAAACTAAAAGGGTCGGCTAGGGATTTGAGGGGAAGAGAGAGTAGAGGATTGAGAGACATGGGAAGGCTAGGGTTTTGATTTTATATTGTAGATTCAGTGTATCTGTAGAAGTGTAAAGAGGATCAGTTGGAGTTTTGAGGAGAAGAAGAAGAGTCGGAGACAAAGAGTAAAGACTAACAATGAAAATAAACAGACAATAGACTGAGAAAGGCGTGAGGTTAGGTTTTGACTCAAGAGAAGAGATGATAGATAAGCTTATATACCTAGGTTATAAGGTTAAAATGGTAATATTACCTTTATAAGCTAATCGGATTAAATAGGTCAAATGGGTTAAACATGTTAAACACAAACACGACCTGTTTAATAAATGGGTCAGCTGTGTCAATCCGAATATGACTCGAACCCGTTTAGCCTTAACCATGACCTGTTTATAAACAGGTTAGTTGTGTCGGGTTTGCAAGTTGTGTCAGATTTTACACCCCTATAAGAAACAGAATAAAAAACTTTTAAATAATAAAACTTTACCTCTTTACCGCTCCAAACCTCCTCAGGAAGTCTGAACTCCATGTGAACTAATGGTCCTCGGTTTATCAGGTAAGCTACAGTGCTAACAACATTAGCCCAGAAAGTTTTTGGTAGTCCAGCATGCAACCTCATACTCCTAGCATGCTCATTGAGAGTTCTCATGAACACCATTCTGCTGTGGTGTCTCAGGAATGATTTTCTCCATCCTAATTCCTTGTACAACACAATACTCACTGAACTCTCCATCTATGTACTCTCCTCCATTATCTGACCTCAAACATTTTACTTTCAACTCTGTTTTTGTTTCAACCATGACCTTCCACTTCTTAAAAGTTTCAAATACATCAGATTTATTTTTCAGAAAATAAACCCATACCTTTCTGCTGGAGTCATCAATGAAAGTAATGTATTACCTTAAACCTCCAAGGGATGCAACCGGAGAAGGCCCCCACAAATCAGTGTGTACTAACTCTAATTTTTTAGCCTTCGGTGTCCTACTAGTTTTCAAGAAGCTCACATTTTTCTGCTTTTTTAAGATGTAGCTTTCACACATGTCAAAATCAACGGACTTCAATTATGGTAGTTCCCTTTTAACAGCAGCATCTTTATCCCTTTCTCACTCATGTAACCAAGTTTGCGGTGTCATAGGCTTGTATCAATACTTGCTTCAGCAACTGCAATTGTGTCTTTTGGACTTGAGTTCATATATAGAGTCAGAGTCTTCTTTCCATAAGCCAATACTCTGGCTCCCTTTGTAACTTTCCAAGTACCACCAACAAATAGTATTGCATGCCCTTCATCATCAAGTTGTCTAATAGAAATTAGATTCCTCCTCAGATTAGGAATATGTCGAACCTTCTCCAGTAACCAAACAGACCCATTGGGCAACAATATCTAGACGTCTCCTATACCCACAACATCCAAGGCTGCACCATCAGCCAAATACACCTTACCAAAATCACTTGCAACATAATTCTGTATGATTTTTCGGTGTGGAGTGGTATGAAACGAAGCTTCTGAGTCCAAAACCCAATCATCAAGTGGACTGTCTATTGCAATAAGTAATGTATCATGTACCTCTTCTATTACATCATTAGCATAATCATTTTCATTCTTCTTCTTAGGACTTTTGCATTGCCTCCTAAAATGACCTATTTTCCCACAGTTCCAGTATTGTACTTGTTGGCCTGATCTAGATTTACTTTTTCTCTGATTAGAATTTTTAGATTTTGATCTACCCTGATTAGAATTTCTATCATTACCTTTGCCTCTTGTCTCAAGGTTTAGGGTAAAATCAGATCTTGAGGTTTCACCTGCATCTCTTTTGCGAATCTCCTCAGTTAGAATTAAATCTCGTATGTCATTGTACTTAAGCTTTTCCTTTCTTGTAGAATTGCTTACTGCCATCCTCATTGCCTCCCAACTATTTGGCAAAGAAGCCAAAACGATTATTGAACAAATCTCATCATCAAAATCAATTTCTATAGACGACAATTGATTTGTGATAGTGTCAAATTCGTTCAAATGTTGTGCTACTGATGCATTCTCTGCCATCTTCAAATTGAATAGTTTCTTCATCAAATGCACTTTGTTATTTGCAAAAGGCTTTTCATACATACCAGACAAAGCCTTCATCAAATATGCTGTGGTTTTCTCCTTTACAACATTGTGTGCAACAGACCGAGACAGAGTTAACCTGATAACTCGCAGTACCTATCTGTCAAGAACAACCCATTCCTCATCCTTCATAGTTGCAGGTTTTTCCCTTAGAAATGGTAGATGCAACTTCTTCCCATAAAGATAATCCTCTATTTGCATCCTTTAGAATCCAAAGTTTGTGCCATCGAACTTCTCTATTTTAGACGTTTTTCTTGCTTTCTCTGCCATTGCTCTCACTCAAACCTAACAAAATAGAGAAAACGCATGCGAAAGAAAAAATAATCACATTTACAAGATAGTATTTATGTGGTTTGGAAATTTGCCTACGTCCACGGAGTTGCAGGGATTTTACTATTATCAGGGAAAAAATTCAAAGTGCGGCGGTACAGTTTTTTTTTTTCTCTCTCAAAAACTACGTCAAGAAAACCCTAATCACCAAAACAACGGTTTCTATATCCTGCGCACAGCTACAAAATGGGCCAAAAAACCACGCAACATTATTTCAGGTCGGGTCATCATTTGGATTAAACACAACTAGTCTCCACAAAGCCCAATAGGAAGTTGGTTCGGAAATTAATAGAAGGAACGTTGCTCAATAATGGAAAGTAGAGAACAGAGAAGAAAAAAAAAATAATAATAATAAGAGGAGAAAGTAGCAAAGAGGAACATTTTTGTCCAAAAAAACGTGTCTATTTTTCTTCTTATTTTGGATAGAAAACATTTTGGTGTGTAAGGGGAGAAAATACCTAGCTCCACTATTTTTTTTTTCTTCTCCCCTTCCTAACCAAACACCCTTTAAAAAGTTTTTCCTTCTCACTTTCTCTCCTAAATTTTCCGTCGTCCCTAAAACCTCTCCAAACAAACACACTCATAACCTCTCCCCCAAGAATCCAAACTTCATGAGTGGGACCTAGCCACCATCTTATCACATAGGAGTCTATATTATGTCCAGCACAATGTGCGAACTATTTTACATATATTAAGACTAGGGGTGTGCATGGATCGGGTTAAGAAATTTTTTTTACCCAACACACCATGGTGGGTTAAAAAAAAAAAATTTCAACCCAACCCAACCCAACCCACATGGGTTGGGTTGAACCCATGAGTTGAATAATTTTTTTTATCACTATTATTTTTAAATTGAGTAGAAAAAATATAAATATAATAAATAAAAAATAAATAACTCAAAGATTAGTATCAATGTATCTTCTTAAAGGCAAACAAGAAGAGTAATTTACTAGGATTTGTGTGAACTAATTGGCTTTTATATAGGATAGGAAGAGCTAGTTATTTAAAAAAAAAATTATTAATTATATAATATATTTTAAATATATGGGTGGGTCGGGTCGGGTTTGGCAAGTTTGGAATTTTATAACCCGAACCCAACCCGACCCACTATCAAAAATTTTTTTTGTAACTCAACCCACCAAGCCTAAAAACTGACCCAACCCGGTGGGTTGGTTTGGATTGGGTCGGTTTTGGTAGGTTGGCGAGTTGGCTGCATACTTCTAATTAAGACTTACGTATAATGCTTATTTTATTGTAAATGTTTATGTTTACCCACAATATTCTTGAATACTTTGAAATTTGATTTTCTTAATTCATATTTTATTAAAAAAAAATTGTATAACACTAGAAGATTATAACATATTATAATATTTACTGTTAACAATAGATTTTATTTTTAAAACTGATTAAATGATTTTGGAATCTATAAATAAGAATTTAAAACATAAATTATTTTTATATCTTGAACTTACATAAATTTTAGCATTCTCTCAAACACTTTTTTAACTATTGTATTCTCACAACCAAATATGAAAACCTCAATCACAAACACCCAATTCATTATCTTAATGAAATTAAGGAAATCATTTGTATGTATCAACATAAAGAGAATGTGATTAAACAAAAATAAATTGGCTAAAAACACATTCATATATCAAAATTTAATTTTCTTTAGTTGGGCTTCAACATCATTAAAAAAAAAAATACAAAAAATACTTGAAATTATAATTGATTTTTATTTTTATCATTATGCCTCATACTGCACAAAATAGCACCCAAAAAAAAAAAAAAATAACTTCATAAATAATCAATTAATTTTTTTTTCATTTTCTTTATTTCTTAAAAAAAAAATATTTATGACTTTCCCAAACCAAAATTCTAAATATCCAAAGACTAAAAGTAAATCACAACATTTACAAAATCCACAACGTCTAACTTCAACATCAAAATCGTAAACTACCTTAATTTACTAAATAAAAAATGCAAGCCTTCTTTCTTGGTCATAGCCTACTCATAAAAAATGCAAGCCTCCTTTCTTGGTCATAGCCTACTTATTCGTGTCAGAATCAAATGGTATTGCAATGTTGGTGTTATGTAGGTGTCATTGAAAGGTTGAAGATAAATAACATCATTTTTTGTGTGAGTGTATTTGAGATGGAATGGCATAAAGGGCTATAGACATGTGTATATAAAGGAGTAGAAGTGAATATGGTGAAAGGAAATAAAAAGAGTTTTTTGTGTGTATGACAGAGGAAAAGTCTTGAAATATTAAACCAATTGAAACAAATAATAGGTTTAAAACATTGAATAAAAAATGTAACAAAAAATAATTTTAAAACACAAGTGGAAGTAAGTTTTCTACTCGAGGTAGCAATAGAATGTTAGTAGTCTAAGTCGCTATTGTAAAACTTCAATTCTTTCATAGTGGATCTCTTTTATCTTGAGGATAGCTTGGTTAAATCCTCCCTAGGTTTTTTATCGGTTTGGTTTTTTTGGGTTATCATATCGTTGTATTCTTTATTTTTCGCATTACTTACATGATATGATTTACTTGTGTTAACCTAGATTTGAATAATTTACCTAATTTAATCAATTGGCTAAATAACTAGGTTAATTTGTTTGTATTTAAAGGGTCTAAAAACGTACAAGTGGTATTAGAGCAAGTTAGCTTTAGTATTTAGATCTTTTGATCTAAGAGTTAATCCTTGACCCCTATTGCCATGGATTCTTGGAAGTTCTTATTGCTAAAGTTCCAACTAGTTTACTTTTGATTTGTGTCTTTTGTTGCTTTTGTTAAGTTGTCCTTTGAGTATCTTGGTATAATCACATGTGATGATAATTATGTGTGCTATACTGCTTTAATTGCCTTAAAGGCACGTGATTCTTGTCTTTGGTATTTGGATAGTGGTTGTTCCAAGCATATGACAGGAAATAAAGTTTTATTCAAGATACTTTTTAAAGGAAAGATTGGGACAGTCATGTTTGGAGATGGAAGCAAATCTGTGATTAGAGGCATTGGAACTGTGGAAATTCCAGGGTTGTTGATTTTTTAAGATGTCTGATATGTTGATGGGCTGAAGGCTAACTTACTTAGCATCAGTCAGATTTGTGACAATGGATTGAATGTTCTCTTCACCATGTATGAATGTGAGATAGTTGATGGAGGAGGTGACTGTATGTGTATTGGTGTGAGGACAGCTAACAATTGTTATGGTATAACACCAAGTATAAGTAGCAAGTGTTTTAGTGTAAAATTGAATCAAGTAGACTTATGACATCAATGGTTAGGACATGCAAGTCACAAGCAATTAGAGAATATTTTCAAGTGTGATGCAGTTATTGGTTTGGCCAAGTTTGAAAAGAGAGAAAAGTGCATATGTGGACCATGTCAGAAGGGTAAACAAGTGAAGTCCAAACATCCGTCTGTAATTGAAGTACAAACTTCAAGACCTCTAGAGTTGTTGCACATTGATCTCATGGGTCTTGCTAAAGTTCAGAGTTTAAGTGGAAAGAGGTATATTCTAGTTGTTATGGATGATTTTACTAGATATACTTAGGTTATGCTTTTGAGAGGTAAAGCTGAGGCTCTTGAAAAGATGTATGCTTGTGCAAGAAATTGCAAGTTGAGAAAGGTATTGTTGAANCAAATTTATCTCTTGTTGGATTTTCTGTTTCAGATTGGGCCGGCAATGTCGATTATAGAAAAAGCACTACTAGTGGGTGTTTTTATGTAGGAGCCAATCTTGTTGCTTAGATAAGTAAAAAGCAAAATTCTGTCTCTCTATCTACTGTAGAAGCAAAATATATTGTTGCTGGGAGTTGTTGTTCACAGCTTTTTTGGATGAAAAGCTTTTGAGTGATTATGGGATAACACAAGACACCATGGTTGTTTATTGTGATAATTCTAGTGCTATCCATATCTCTAAGACCCCTGTTCAACACTTTAAGACTAAACACATAGAAATTAGATATCACTTTGTTAGGGATTTGGTTAAAAGAAATATTGTGGCTTTTGAATATATCCCTACTGAACGTTAGAATGTTGACATCTTCACCAAACCTTTTGATAGGAGTAAGTTTAAGACATTTCGTCAAGTAATTTGTGTGATTCTGTGTCCCTAATCATCTTTGGTTTTCATGGTCCTTGTGCTTCATCTCTTTGTTCTTTGTAACCATTCTTTTTTGCTATTTTTTGTTTTCTTTATTTCTAAGATTTGCATTGCATAACATTCATGAATTTCATACTACGTTGTTTTTGTTATGTATTTTGCATTTTTTTTTTAATTTGAAATCAAGGTTGGCATATTATCTTTACATAACATGTTTATGTACCTTGTTTAGCTTGGATGAGCTTATTTTATTGCACTTTACAAGTTTGAGCTTTGTAATGCATGTTATGTGGGAGTTGTTTATAGTTTTTGATTACTTGATCTTGATCTTGAAGTTACGTGCCTTTGAATGTTGGACTTGAACTTAATGAGAAAGACATTAATAACCATCTCACCACTGTTTACTAGCCAATTATGAATACCTTAGTGCATATTACAATATTTTGTACTCGAAAAAGTGTAGCACATGCACAAAAAGAATATAAGGTGTAGCCTCAGATTAAATGCTAAAATTGGTGTATACATTATTGGGCTATAATTACTTCACAATCAAATAAAATTGGTGTGTACATTATGAGGCAAAATAAGAAACTTACATGATTGCAAGCTTTTATTTTAGGAGATGTGAGAGTTATATGATTTAACTCTTTATGTGATAGTCCTTTCAAACTTATGTGATGAATTTTGTAGAAGTTGTGATTGATCACTATTTTCCTATCACCTCACATGTATCTCAAACTATTCTAGGTGCACACACTACACAAGTTATTCTTTACTAAACTTAGTACATGATATTCTGTGTGATCTTATTGTGGCCATCTATGATTAAAAATTCCTTGATCTTAATGCAAAATGTGTTTAAAGTTTGAGATTTGAGGACTAATTGATTGAAAATCTTGTTTTTGGAAGACTTGGGTTAACTTCAAGGGTTTTTGAAAAACTTTTCATCTTATACTCATGCATTTTATTCATAAAACATTGTGCTTTGAGGAGTTTCTGCATTAAAATGCTTTGTTTTTCTAAAATTTTATTTTTCAGATTTTCGATCGATCGAACTTGTTGCTCAACCAATCGAAATTGTAATTAAAAATTTGGTTTGAATCTACCTGGCTTGATTACTGCTCGATTGATGTTGGATCGATCGAATATGTTTTTCGATTGATCGAACCTATTTTTCGAATGATTGAAAATCGGTCAAAGAGTTTTTTAAAACATGAGCTTTTCACGTATTCTTCACTATTTCAAAAGTTTTCAAAAAACTATTCTTTCACCGATCCAGATTCAAAGTCAATTTTTTGTTGTTTTCTCTTAAATTTTTCTCAAGGCTTTTGTCTTCTAGTGCCAGTAAGACCATTTTACCCTTTCTTTTTTAGTTTAATCTCATTTTTCACGCATTTTAGGGAAATTTTCGGACCTAATAATTTTTGGGGTTTATAATGTTTGAGATGATTTCCTTTAAAATTGATCATTGGGTTTTTGTTAGTGGATGATGTAAACATGTTTCTCATGATTTATTTTCATCAATTTGGTGATTTGGGAAGAATTGAAAATTCTAGGGCTTGAAACTCAAGGAATTTGGGATTTTGTTCAATTGAGCTTAATTTGTTGAAATTGGCTTGTGTATTTGATTAATTATGTCATTATATACTGTTATCTAACTTGTGTAATGATATATTGATCAATTTGTTGGAATTTTTGAAATTGGGTTTTTCAAAGTTTGGGTTTTTGTTCTAAAACTCTTTGTTCAAGCCAATTCTGTGTTTTTAAAGTATAATTAAACCGTTCTCAATGCATTAGAGCATGCATCATTGGTTTATTCTGTTCATGCATCATATAGATTATTCTTTTCTATATATATATATATATATTTTGCTCTAACCATGTCTGATGCAGTCTGCCTTTGGGTTTTCTTTGTTTTTCTTTCTTTGGTTCTCTTCTGTCTATCCTATTCCAACTCTTTGCATCATGGTTAGGAAGACTAGAACCCATACGACATCCACCTCCTCTTTTACTCCAGCTTTTGATAGTGAGAGGTTTCATAGTGAGAAAAACCAAGAGACCTATGAGAAGCTGAACATCCTTAGGTTTGTGTGGGCTGAGAGAAAAGTTGTTTTAGATAAGCTTGATCTGGAAATTAGGAAGAATTTTGAGTGTAGGGGCTAGTTACCTTTGATGGATATAGATCATCCTCCTCTTGCTGCCTTAATTAAAGAGTTCTACTCAAACCTCTTTGTCCACTCCAATGATTCTAACACTCAGTTTATGAAGAGTTGGAAACGGGGTGAAGAATATGTCATTACTCCTTCGGTAGTGGCCTCTACTCTCAAGGCGCCTAAGGTCTAGCAACTTGTGTACCTTTATGATGAGATCCCTCCTCTAGATGACATTATGTCATACCTCACTAGTACTTCCTTTTAGTGGGGTACTGATTCTCGAATTACCTCTCATGAGTTGACCAAGATTCATTATTTGTATTTTCGGATTTCTTGTCATTCCATCTGGCCCATCTCTCACTTGCACACCATTCCTATTGAGAGATGTGCATCTTTGTATACCCTTGTGACATATGCTCTTATGAATTTCCTCATCTTTTTATTCGATCCTTGTTTAAGGTTCATAGGAGTAGTTCTATTGCACATGGGCTATTTTTCCCTATTTTTATTCATCGGATTTTGTACATCTAGGATTAGATGAGTTTCTTGCATTTGAGCCCATACATATTATAGCTCCCATAGGTGCCACCTTCCTTAGGTAAAGAGCTGCTCAGATGCGAGCTAGCTCTAAACGCCCTAGAGTAGAGTCTTCCTCTAGTGCACCTCCTCCTTCTCCTTCTTTAGGTGATCCCTCGGATGAGGCATATGTTGATTTGACTGTTGCTAGTACTCTTCCACCTTCTACTTTAGATGATTCTATCATTCGTTATATGTTGGACATTGTCATGACCGTTCAGGTGACTCATGGTCAGCTTTTGGTGGACGTGCTTACGGAGCTTTAGGCTTTGCATGCAGATTTGATGAGCATTAGGTAGACACCTTTACCACCTCCTTTTGATGATGAGTCTTGATTGCTCTTTGGCCATTCGTCACAAAAATGGGGAGTACATATGGATGGAGATAGGGGGAGATGTTTTTTTTTTTTTTTTTTTTTTTTTTTTGGTTTTAGAGCTTTGGAACTTTAGATTGTATCTAGGTGCTTCATCTTGTACTTATTTTTTTGGCTCATGATGTATATATTTTGATGTCATTATTTTTTATGGGTTGTATATGTTAGGGGGAGACATTATTGAAAGTTCAAAAAGGGTATACAACACCTTTAAACGTTTAGACCCCAAATTACAAAATTACCAATTCAAGCTTAATATCAAACGATTAACGTGTGGAACATGAATATAAGCTAAACACAGAATTGATAAACAATCTAAGCCAAATATAAACACATCCACAGCAGTAAATATAAGGCAAAGGTAAAGGGAAAGAAGATGCAAACACACGGACAACACACGATGTGTTATTGAAGAGGAAACCGAAGTCCTCGGCGTAAAACCTCTCTGCCGCCCTCCAAGCGGTCAAATAATCCACTAAAGAATGTAGTTGGGATATATGAACAGCAGAAGACCCTCCAAGCCTAATCTACCCAAGTACCTAAGCCCTCCAAGCTTCTTGCTCCAACGAGGTTACGCCGAACCTATTTCTTCTCTAGCTTCCCGGATTTCGCTACTTGACCATAGCATCAACCAATGTATATTGGTTCCTTTCCAAACTGCTTCCCAAAGCACCAAATGGACCTTCTCACAGACGTGGGTGTGGTGAGACAAGGGTTTGGTAAATGACCTCTCAAGGGTATGACAATGGAGAGGAAGAAAGTAGAGGAATTTGTAGAGTCTCTTTAGATGAAGATTGGGGATGAATCAATCTTGTATTTCTCTAGGGTTTTCTCTCACAAAATTCTCTCTGGAAGCTCTCTCAATATGATGGGTATAAGGGTGTATATATAGTAGGGTGAGAAGGGAATGCAAAACGTCAGTTTTTGCCAAACAGGGCAAGTTGGCGACTTGAACTCGCGGCTTGGTCAAGTCGCGAAATCAAGTCGCGACGTAATGGCCTGGCCAGACTGGAACTTTTGTCCTGTAGCGTGACAGCTGGCGCGACCCTTCAGCTTCCCAGTGTGCCTCTCACGTGACTGCATTTCGCGGCTTGCCAGTCGCGAACCACCCGTAAGTCCTAGTTGCGAGACTCTGTTTTTCTTGCACACTCTTGAGCTTTTCTTCACATCTTCTCACACACTATCCTTACAATTTTTCCACCTAAATACAGGGTTACTAAGTGCTAAATTACAAGCAAATTGGTCACGGAATAAAGCCAATTAGATGGTTGATTAAATTCAACCTTACAATTATGTTTTTATTTCTGTTTCTTGTTTCACATTGTGCTACATTGGTTATTGATTTTATATTTACAAGGTTATTCATGATATATGTCTTTTATTTTATGTTATGTGAAATTAAGAATTTATTTTGTTTTACTTGTATTTTCCACACATGTGTTAATGTGTTTGTTGAGTGTTTCAGGAATATACAAGTTGATCCAGTCGTGCTGCTGTCTACACCTGCAACTAATAGATAGTAGTTAGGTTGAATTGTTTTTTATTGGCAATTTTATTGTAATGAGCTGTTTTTGTAACTTTGAGCATTTTGTTTTATTATGTGTTTTGTCACGGATTCCCAAATGGAGAGTTTGTTAGGTTCCAAGAATTTAGGATCTAAATGTTTTAAAACTTCAATATATAATGTTGGCAAACCATGATCAAAACTTAGAGTCTAGAATTAGGCTACTCAAAGTATGTTTATTGTAAAGTTGGAATTGAGTAATTGCAAAAAATTACTGTTCACTTTCTACAATGCTTGATCGATTGAAAATTAGACTCGATCGATCGAAGCTCATGCAGAATGTTTTTTTGCAAATTATTGTTATTGTTTATGCTATGTGTATGAATCTCTTGTGAGATCTAGATGTATTTGCTTACGTACATACATAGGGTTATCAAAATCAAGATTAATGTTGAGAGCTTGGTGATCGTTTCAGTTGCTGCATAAAAAGCTTAAAGAAAACACAAATGGGATTACTTATGGTTGCTGTGAATCTAAGAAAGAAGTAGCCCGTGGACTCAAAGCTGTCACGTGAGCGTGGTAGTAAGTTTTCTACTCGAGGTAGCAATAGGATGTTAGTGGTCTAAATCGCTATTGTAAAGTTTCAATTTTTTCATAGTGGATCTATTTTACCTTGAGGATAGTAAGGTTAAATCCTCCCCACGTTTTTTACCAGTTTGGTTTTCTTGGGTTATCATATCGTTGTGTTCTTTATTTTCCGCATTACTTACATGATATGATTTACTTGTGTTAACCTAGATTTGAATAGTTTACCTAAGTTAATCACTTGACTAAATAACTAGGTTAATCTGTTTGTGTTTAAGGGGTCTAAAAACGTACACATATAATTTTGCATTTATATATTCATATACTTTAATTTAGATGTTTATAACTTAATAATGAAATCAATAAACAAGGTAATTAAAACAATCATATTTTTACTATTTAAAAAGTCACAATTTCTTTTATCAAAAAAAGGCCTTTTACATTTCTGTGGAATCATTTTTTTTTTTTTTTAATAAAACCTTTGACATACCACTAACCTAACCACTTCATACATTGAAAAAAATTAAGGCTCATTATTACTTCCGTTAATATATTATGGATATCTTAATTGATTGAGATCAAACTAGAGAAATGTCTTTTATATTTCATTGAACATTTAGAAGGAAAAAAAAAAAAAAAAAAACTTTTGACATACCACTAATGTAACTACATCTATAACTATTTAAACCATCCATGACATCTATTTCTTATTGATAACCATAAAATTTACAACTAGCAAAGGAACATGCAAAGTAATAAAGAATAAATGAAGGAAGAAAAAAAGAAATGAAATCAAACGTCAATTAATAACCATTATTTGGAAAATAAAAAGGTGGTCAAGAAGAGAAGAAATAAAATAAAGATGGCTATACAGAGGACATTGAAAACTTTATAGTGCAATAAAATCAACCATTACATTCACTTAATTAAATAAATAATCAACAATTAAATACAATAATACAAAATTTAAGCTTAAAAATAATCAAACTCTAACTAGGGAAATTATATATATATATATATAGATAATCATAATCTTCATACACTATGACTTAAAAAAATTTAATGAATAGTTCTACCTCTTATTTAGAAATGTCTATATTATGCAAATCATCAACTAATAAATATATGATAATTGTTAAAAAAGTTACAGACAAGATTATGAAAAATATGATACAACTATTTAAAAAAAAAAATCTTTATAAAGTCTAAGGACTAAAATAGTATTTTATTCAAATAATTATCATGCGCAACGCACGGGTCTGCGACTAGTTCTTAAGAAAATCGCAAAACAAGAAATACAAAATAATAATAATAATAATAATAATAATAAATAAATAAATAAATAAATAAAATGAAGAAATTCTAAGTTAGGAGCATTTAACATAGTGATTGTTTAGAGTAAGCAGTTCACCTGAAAATTATAAGTACTCCCTTGGCTGCTACCATTGTATTCAGGATCAGGAAAAAAAAAGTTTGATTTCTTTGCTCTCCCCCAAAGAGTACAATTTTACATGAGAAATGTGGAACAATATTGACAACACAATATACTAAGGTTCTTGGAAAATATTTTGCTGTACCGATAAAAGAGAAAATCTAATGTCTCTATTGGTAGAGGCTCTTGTGGATGATGTATCTGGCTTCCCATTCTGAACAAAGACGGTTGAGAACATTCCTAATCCCAACAAATAATTATGTTTACAACAGTTTTCTAATTTCTTTTATATATTGATTCTAGAGGGACTTTTAGTATATGATGTATCTGGTTTACATGAGCAATAATTTTTTTTTCATTTTCTATAAAATAACCTCCCAAATTTTATTTTTGTGTATGCAAAAGGGGTCTCTTCTTACTATACAAAAAAATCTGATTAATTACTTATTAAGAAAATTTGATAGTCTCTTGTATTAAAAAAAAAAAAAATTGATTGTCTCTTTATCATCGTCATAAAGGATGGAGTGCTCTAATTAATCACTCTAATAAATCATAATGAGCTCCTTTTTAAAGAAAAAAAATGGTGGTACAATTGTAGAAAATAATTAATCACTTTGCTTTGTTCACTGTTCAATGAAACTCTCAATTGTGCTACTAATGAGAACCCAGGATGCATTACTGCTAAAGAGAGAAAGAGGGACAACCTCAGGTACCCAATTCTTGTATCCCATAAAACAAAGACAACAACAATAACAATGCCTTAGTTCCAAAAGCATGGAGGTTGGCACTCGGCATTTATTCATTTAGTATCACCACTTTCACAAATTCATTTTCACTCAATGTACGTTGGTTACCCATGTTTTCCTCCATTGGTTTTCCATATCTTCCCTGAAGCATTCAACCTACCGCATTTCATTGGTTCTGTTTATCAATCTGAAACTTCAGTCTCTGTTTCACTCTAATTCTCCTTCCTAAATTTTATGGAACTTGCTCAAGGATTCTACATTGACTAATTCTAAGGTAAATTTGGCAGCTGTTCTATGTGGAAAATTAAAATTTTCTTCATGCAAGTTGTACAAATATCTTCTTTCAAGACTATGGACTCAATTCCATGACAACCTGTTGGATGGTTCCATCCTTTTTTTGATTAATTTGTACTAGACTTTTCTTCTTCCATGACTCTTGGCTAGCAAGAGTCAAGAGTTGGCTGTGCGTGGAATCATGATTTTGAAAGGAAAGCCTGTACCAACCAACTCTTCTTGCAAGTTGCAAGTTGGCATGCTAGTATTGACTCACCCGTTTCAACTTCACTATTCTTCTATGATTGAAGGATTAAAGATGTCACCCCAAATCTAATGTAAAATATTATTCCATGATTTGTCAAATATATGATTTTAAGCGAATTTGGTTCTTGCTTATGAAGATTGAGATTATTGAGTGATTCAATTACTCAAAGAAACTATAATTATTTGATAAATCGAGTCATATTGTTATACACTTTAAATTTAATCTAATATTGACAGTTTAAATTTATTTTTAAGAACTATAGTTTTGAAAGAAGTCTTATGAATAAAGAAAATCCAGTTGATATACTAATATACAGACACACTAGATTCTAATCCAAAATCATGTATTGCTACAATTTATTTATTTTTTACTATATAAATAAAATTGGAAAATTTTCAAATTTAAAATTAATAAAACCATATATAAAATAAATTATGTACAAGGAAATATAAAAAAGAAATTGTCATATTATCAATTCTAAAGAAGATGTTAGCAAACTTGAATACAAAATTTTAATTAACAATTTTACTTCTAAAAATGCAAGAGGAATAACTTTTAAATTAAAAAGATTGATAATTTAAAAAGTTAAATAAATATTATTTATTTAATATATAAATATACAAAAATAACTCACTTAGATTATCGCCTTAGCCCTTAACTCTTATTGAGACAGTCTTACCTTTCCTTTATTTGTCCATACAAAAATTTACAACCCCTGCTGGTCTTTGGTTAACCCTCCAATTAAATTAGATGCAGCCATTTTTTTCTAGATTAATTGGTATAAGATTTCTTCTTGCAAGTTGAAAGCTTGAAAATGTGTTAAAAACACGAAAGCTGTTTAGACCCCCAAATTAAATTACGGCTCGATTGATTTTATTCTAACTTAATACTAAGTGCGGAATAAAGTAAATGCGAGTTGATAAACAAACAAACTACTTTAACCCATAATCATAATAACATAGTAGTAAAAAGAAAGGTTAAAGAGTAGGGAAGAAGAATGCAAACACAAGATAACACGTTGATGTGTTATCGAAGAGGAAACCGAAGAACTTAGCGAAAAACCTCTCCGCTATCCTTCAAGTGGTAATCGATCCACTAGACGATCAGTTGGGATACATGGGTTAGTAAAAGACCTTCCAAGCCTAATTTACCCAATGCACCTAAGCCCTCCAAGCTCCTACTCCAACAAGACTTCTTGGAATCGTGTCTTGTCTAACTCTCTTGATCCCGCAATATGCCCGATTGCATCCGCCAAAGCCTGATTTCTTCCAATGCTTCCTAGTAGCACCAAAACCTCACTGAACACTCTAAAAGGGTGTGGTAAGTGTTTGGGCTATCAACCTCTTAATGGTATGGAAATAGAGAGGTAGAAGTTGAGGAAAATCCATAAGCAATTGTGTAGAGAAATGTGGGTATAACAATCTCTAACTCTCAAAGTTTATGGCTAAGGTTTTCTCTTAGAAGCACTCTGAAAGCTCGAAAATGTGTCAATACAGCTCGATTAATTTTACTCTAACTAATCTAAGTGCAAAAATAAGAGTAAATGAAGTGCAAACTACCGATACTACTCTAGCGCATAAACATGAACAACCAAGCACAAGAGTAAGGGAAGAGAGAATGCAAATACAAGATAACACGCTGATGTATTATCGAAGAGGAAACCGAAAAACTTGGCGAAAAACCTTTCTGCTGCCCTCTAAATGGTACTCGATCCACTAGACAATCAGTTGGGATGCATAAGTTTGCAAGAGACCCTCCAAACCTAATCTACTCAATGTACCTAAGCCCTCTAAGCTCCTACTCCAAAAAAGTTTCTCGGAACCGTGTCTTGTCTAGCTTTCTGGATCCCGTAATACGCCCGATTGCATCCACCAAGCCTCACCGGCTTCTTTTGGCAAATCCCCAAAACTTCCCAAGCTCCAAAACACTCTCTACACTCTGAATATATGTGGGCTGTGTTCGGGTACAAATCTCTTCTCAAGGTATGACAATAGGAGAGGGAAGGAGAAGAGGCTACAATGATTTCTCACTAAGGATGAGTAGCTCTCTCTCTCTAAAAGATGAGTGTGTGTGTTATAAGGGTGTATAGAAAACCCACCAACCCGCCAAACCCGACTCGACCTGACCCGACTGGCCGGGTTGAGTTGGTTTTTAGGGCTTGGTGGGTTGGGTTGGGTTACAAAAGTTATTTTTATAGCAGGTCGAGTTAGGTTTGGGTCATAAAATTACAAACCCACCAAACTTGACCCGACCCACCCATATTTAATATATATTTAAAATATATTATATATTTAATAATTTTTAAAAAAAACGAGCTGTAAAGCAGCACTTCCTCAGTTCCTCATACTAATACTAATTTAATATATATATATATATAATTAATAAATTTTTTAAAATAACCAGCTCTTCCTATCCCATATAAAAGCCAATTATTTTACACAGACACTAGTAAATTACTATTGTTGTTTAGTCATTAGTATTGTTTGCCTTTAAGGAATTACATTGATACTAATCTTTGGGTTTTTTTTTTTTTTTAAATATTAATATTTATATTTTTTTTTCTACTCAATTTAATAATAATAATAATAATAAATTTGTCAAATCCATGGTTCAACCCGACCCATGCACACCCCTAATATGTTGTAGAAAACCTATTTAGAGTTTTTCTCTCTGAATAGCCTCCTATACATTTGTGGGTAATGAGAGTATATATAATATGGATAAAGGGTAAGAAAGTCACACTTTAAAATCCTTCAAGCAGAATGTTTCGTGACTATCTCGCGGAAAGGCCTTACTCGCGAGACACTCGCAAAAACGATAGCCTGTCATGACTCTTCAGCTTCCAGTCATATGCTCCTCACATGCCTTTTTTGCGAGAACCCTTCTCGCGAACTTCTTGCGAGCTAGTTGCGAAATGCACTGATTCTTCAATTAAGCTTGAGTCTTTGCCAACTTAATACTAAACCCAATACAATAAAATCGCACAAAATACAAGGAACAAAATTAAAGCAATTACAATACTTTTTGTCATGGAATAAAGCCAACATAAAACATAGTTGTAAATCACAACTTTACACACTCCTTAACATATGTGGGTAATGTGAGTATATATAGTGTGGGTACAGGAAGTGTGTATCAGATAGGACAATCTGGCAAAACCTAATATTTCGTGGGTGTCTCGCGGGAAGGCCTTACCCACGAGATACTTGCGAAAATTAGTTGTCTTCATCCTGTCCTGACTCTTCACATTCCAGTCATGTGCAGGGCATATGCTTCACTTTGCGGGATGCTTAGTCATGAGATACTCGCGAAAACAGCTTCAGTTTTCATGCCTTGAGTTTTCACACTCTCTCTCTCTCTCACACAATCCTTACAATGGAATTCCACAAATACATGGTACAAAAGATTGAACATAATTATAATTAAATTTGGCACGAAATTAAAGCTAACAAAACACATAGTTGTAAATTACAACCATGGTTGTCAAAATCGCGATCCGGATCATAAAATCGCACGATTTTACGATTCCATCTCATCAAAAGTTTAAAATTGTAGCAGGATCGCAAAAATGGTAGGATGGTGTAGGATCGTATAGGATCATAGGATAGTATGGGATCCTACCGATCCTACCAATCTTACTATTTGGCTTGATTTTTTTTTTTTTTTTAATTTTTTAATTGGGATTCATTTGGGTAAGATAATCTACCTAAACCCACAAGCCCAACGGGTTATCAGAAGCCCAATAATGAATTTTTTACCCCTATATCAACATAAAATCTCAAAAAAAAACCTATAATACTTAAGTTTAACGTTTTGGATGTTGATACTAGGAAAGATATAGATGATGAAATGGGATATGACAATGATAGTGATTAGATTAGGAGAACCTTAGAATGGGAATTCTCTTTTGGATTTCATATTTGTAATTAACTAGCTTACCTTAGATTGAGAATTCTCTTTTAGATTACATATTGTAAAATTGTAGTTAGCTAGTTTTTATATGCTAACTAGCCTAACTTATTTTGGATTTTGAACTTAGAATTTGGAAAATATTTTCTATATGTGTAGATAATATTTTGGTACTTAGTTGCTAATTAAACATGTACTGAACTTTTTAGATACATTATGTCAAAAGTTAAATATATTTTTTTTTTGTTAGAATGACATAAGAACGATGTAATGCGTGTAAATTACATTTTATGATGCAATTTTTTTTTAATAGATGGATTCATATTTTAAGTGATTATGTAACATACAAAGTTACTATCAATAGGTTTTTTGCTTAAAATCTGAAAATAGGTAGGATCTTACAATCCACGATCTAATTCTACGATCCATGATCCTACCTACCTCCTTCGATCTTATGTAGGATCCCGATTTTGACAACCTTAATTACAACTTTACACAAGTTACACTAATATCTTCCCCTTATCTAGATTCTAGACTAGTAAAATGAAAGGCCTATGACAAAAGGATGTACCTTCCATGAAAAACTTGTCTTCATTAATTGGCTCAAAATTTCTTCCACGACAAATTTGTTGCGATAATGCTATATTTGTCTTGATTAAATTTTTGCAATAATTCTTCTCGCAAGTGGCACAAATATCTTCATTCAAAATTTTTGACTAGCAAGAGTCAAGTTAGCGTGCCCATGGAATCATGGTTTCAAGAGGAAATATACAATATTGCCAAGTCATAAAGCTCTTGATACCACATGTGTAATAAATTAAGATAAGAATAGTTGATGGAAAATGAGATAGTTCGATGGGTCCACGATATTGTTTGGTTATTAAGCTCTCAACAATATCAGACAAGATGAGCAGCATGGATAGTGAGTTATTGATCTCTCCACTCTGTAGATTGAGATAACAAACTAACGGACACCTTTTTCTAGCGCCAAGAAAAACTTTAATTTTCTAAGTTCAGAAAACTCCTTTTATTGTTATTTTCAGTATGTATTCAAACTATACATTTTTAAAAGAATAACTTCCCTCCTGTTAGCATTTTATCAAACGTTATTCGGGTTGGTATTTTTATTTATTTTTTAATCATTGGTTAATATAATACTCCTAATATCGAAATATTCAACAGTTCCTACTGCTATTTATTATAGGAGGTACATTCTTTTCTTAAGGGCATATGATTTTCTTCTTCTTTTTTTTCACTCAATCCTAAATGGAATAGATGACTAGTGCTTATTATAGGTAAAGCAATATTGTAGCACATATCTTAGTTAGGAGAACAAGATTTTCTTTTATGCTTTTAGTCTGGAATCTGGATTGACTCTGTTTCTCGGGATATCTTTAATTTTGTTATAGCTTATTTACTAGATTTTGAATAAAACTTGCCGATCTGTTTCTTAAAAAAAATAAAATAATAATAATAATAGTAGTAATAAACCTTTGAGCCATGTGAAGCTTTTTTAAAATATGAAGTATGGGAAGTCCTAGTGCAGCTGGTGGAGGTGGCCTCATATGTGACCATAACTATGACTGGATAGCAGGATTCTTTAGAGCTCTCAGCTCCGCAAGGCTCCACTAATAGTATCATTGCGGAGCTATGAGCCTAAGAGATGGACTAACTCTTGCCAAGGAACTTTGTTTAAATAGTCTAATTGTAGAGATAAATGCTCTGAGTGTTGTTCAGTTGATGAGCAATAATATTGTAAATACCTATTCAAAGTTATCCCCAACAAACGGATAGAGCACACATACTGTGAAGAAGCCAACCAATGTGCGGATGCATTAGCAAAGATGGGAACTAGTAGTAACTTTTCTTTTGTTGTATCTGCTGAACCATTGCCTATGGTGGGTACCTTGTTAGCCTTTGATAAGATTAATATATTTTTTGTAAAGACAAAGCTTGGTTACAAAATTAGTTGTAACTACAAATTCACTCAATAAAATAAATATTACAACATATTTTGAAAATCTAACAGTTGAATTACATGTTCTTTACACTCTTAATACACATGTTAAATTTTGTGTCAATCAGATATTATTTATTGTATGATCTATAAGTTTATATTTTGTATATAATTTTTAATTACAAAAACTTCTAATTTAAAAAATTTATTGATAACATAGTTATTGATCTTTAATTTTTTTGAAATTTTATAAGCACGGAAGATATAAGAAGAAGATGTAATAAAATGGTAGATTTGTCAAAATTCACCTCCAATAAAAAGATATTAAGTAAGTTTATAGTCTAAGGTTGTAACTAATTTTGTAATTAAATTTTGTCATTTTTGTAATATACTTATTAATTCTAATATATGAGAATATCCATTTCTAACCCAAAAAAAAAAAAATTGAAGTAAGAATAGAGAAGCGCTTATGAAAACAATAAAACTATTTTCTCTTTAGTAGGCCAGATTACACCAAAATGGGCCAGCCCATAGATTCGGCCCACTAATCTTCCACACCCGTTTAAACTTTAAACACCGAAGTCCGGTATCTCTCTATTGTCTAGGCACATCAATCAGTGTAGTAATCTTAATAAGATTTTGGTTCGAGGCTTTGGATACGAAGTGCTACAATGGCGCCTGTGAGAACCACAGGCACTATTGTGGCTACTGCTGTTGCTATCTCAATCTCCATGGCGGTGCTCTCTTACTTTTGGTCAGAGACCAACTTGCCCCTTCCAAAGAGGAAGAATTAGAAGTTCAGAACTGGGCTTATTGATGCCATTGGAAACGCACCTTTGATTCGCATTAACAGCCTTTCTGAAGTCACTGGTTGCGAGGTACACAAAAAGCAATCTGCTTTTTCAATTTTCATTTGATTTTATCATCTGGGTTTTCTTTAATTTTTGTTGTTGCTAAGTTTTTATAAGTTTCATGTGCCAAAGATTAAAAGGAAGGTAAAAGATTAGGTTTTTTTTTTTTTTTTTTTAGTTGATGTTTTTGTTTTGATCTGTTTGTGGGGCTATTGAGATTCTCTAAACTAGTACCTTCTTCCCCTACCAACATTGCAAGATCCACAATCTCATTTGTGCAATGACCTTAGCATTGTTATGCATGTACGCTACTAAACAAATGTATTTATCATTTCTCAATCTTATTTTGTCATAAGAATGTTGTCCGGTTAAAAGTTTTGGCAGAAGCATACCGAAGCTATACACATTAGCTTTCTCTGTTAAGTTGCGCGTAACTTTATACTCAGGGGGTGCATACCCAGGATATGCTACCACCGCATTATTGTCCACATGAGTTTCACCCTCAGGGATTGTTAATGAAAATCCAAAAGTGGACAGTTTGGGAACATCTTGCTTATCTAAGAAGATATTTTGTATATTTATACTCCTATGGATGATGGGTCTAGAAAAGGCAGTCTGGAGATATGAAGTTACATGAGCAATCTCCCTTGCAATCTTTAATCTGCTCACCCAAGTCAAGGGTTGTTGTCCTTGAAGGTCACCAGTGCCATGAATTCGATCGGCAAGGGTACCATTTGCAGCAAAGTCATTAACTAAAGTAGGAGATCGTGTGTCAAGGCAGCATCCTATGGGTTTAAGTACATTATTGTGATCACTCATCCTCACAGAAATCACTAGATCATGAATGACAAATCTGGTCCATACTTCATGACCCGGAAACACCCTAATGAAAAAAATTCTCCCTTCGAGAGAACCCTTGTACCAACCCAGGCTCTGGCAATTATCATAGTTATTGTTTGCCCTCATGAGCTCTTCAATTGAGAAGTTACGAATGGGAATGCACTTGCCATTGCAAGTGGCAATCAGCTTCTCCAATAGCAAGCTTCTATTCTCAAGAAACGCTCTTTTTTCTTTTCTTTCCTTACTTTTCTCACTTTCCTTACCCATTCTAAAGAAATTATCTATCCACCAACTCCGCATCGCTTGAAAGTTGAAAGTGAAGCCTTCCTCGCTAGTCTTTGTAGCTTTTAGGAGATTGCTACAAGTAAGTTCTGGGAGGTTTCTTTAACACTATTAAATAAGTGGAGTTTTCCTCAATCTTATTTTGCCTAAAACTAATAAGAGGGTCAATGGCCATTCACTGGGCAACATGTACCTGTGAAGTCAGCGGGAGAGTGCGAGGACCGGTTCTATGATTCCCATGACATTTGCAAGGAACTTGCTCATCTTGTGGTGTGTGTGGGATATTTTACTCGAATAATACGGGTAGTCTATGTGCTACACTACTAATGTTCTGTCATCAATGCATCTCCACCTGTAGACATTATTGTACCTCTTTTCGTATTTTGATAATAGAAAATGCTAACGAGTGCCCTTAGGGCACTGGTTAAGAATCAAGTTAAAGAAAGTTTTTATGGGAAAAAAAAAAACAATTAATATTTTGACAGCTTTTTTCATTTTCCATAAAAATAATGTTAAAACTTTTCTAAAATGAATTGTTAATAAGTGCCCTAAGGGCACTCGTTAGCATGACCCTTTGATAATAACTAGTGAGGGTTGCACGTGCAAGACAAGTGCTACCCTTGAGTGAGAAAATTTAAGACATAATTTTTTTTTTTGAAGTAGTATCAAACCATGTATTTAAATTTAGAATAGTTTAACATATGGCCATCTATTTAGTATGATAATTTCTTAGGAGAAGGTATTTGGTATCAAATAATACCATGTCAGCGTTTTTAAAATCTAATAAGTATGAGACATATCAGCAAAAAATAATTAACCCACTAACAATTGAAAGATTTGTGTTAGTGGGTAATTATTTTTGCACACATATCTCTTGTTTATTAAATTTTGATATGGATGACGTAGTATCATTTGATACAAAATACTTTTTCATTTCTTAGAACCTATTTACAAAAATTTTAATGAACACCTTTTTAAGAAAGAAAAAAAAACACATATGTCATTAAAGTATTTATTAGATAAAATTATAGATCTAGAAAATTTAAACTACTAATAAATTAGTGTTCTCTTGGTAACAAATAAAATACCATACATTATTATTTTTACTTTTTAAGTATGACTAACACATAAAACTCAAAAAGTATGAAGAAAATTTTTGGAACATCAAAATTTAATGAGGCATTTTAGTTATTGCACAATGAAATATTCTAGGAATCATAAGATTTTGTTAAGATTTAACTAAGAGAGTAATAGTAGGAACTATATACTTGTTTACAAAATATAAAGGAGGAAATTATTCAACTTTAAAATTGGAGGGGATGAAACTACCCCAAACATAAAGGGGGAAAATACTTTTTTCCCTTTTTTTTTTTTTGTTGGAAAAACTATGTGTTTTTTACTTTAAACAATGTGTTTTAAAAAAAAAAAAATTAGCACAAAAAAACTGTACGTAAAACTATGAATTTTGGCTAAAAAATGGCTAAAAAAAAAAGTCAGGAACACAATAAATGTCACGATATTTTCTCAATACCTTTATTTTAGCTATGGTGGGCCCTAGTATGATATTTTATAATTTTTATTTTAGAGTAATACTACATTCATAATATTTTCACAACAAATTCTAGGTGGTAAATTGTTATTGGCTTTAATTGAGACAACCACTTTAAACTTTGCATTAAAAAAACAACAAACTAAAGATTAACAAAAGAAAATTTGTGCATGAAACAGTGAATTTTTTCTCACCAAATTTGACTAAACCAAAAAAGAAGTCTAAAAGTACTACAAATCGTTACAATATTTTCATAATACCTTTATTTTCAACTATTGTAAGTTTCAGTCTAATATATTATTATTTATTTTATAGAAATGTTATCTCCATAATATTTTCATAGCAAATTTTAGTTGGCAAGTTGTTACAGATTTTAAAATAAACCCACAACTGATAACACTTATTTATCCATCAATAGTAACTTACCTATGATTTGTTGTGAAATTAATATGAAAATGTTGTGGACTTAGCATTTATTTTATTTTATTTTATCTATTAGAAACTAAAATCTTAAAAATTTTGAAAATATTGTGATAACAACAAGTGTTACAACATTTTTACAAAATATTTATTTTTATTTGTGGTTGGTCACAGTCTAATATTTTATTATTTTATTTTGACCTATAAGAAATTGACACCTCAATAATTATGAAAATATTGTGAAATTTGTTGTGTCAATATAACAATATATAAGCCAGTTGATATAAATATTTAAAAGAAAAAAAAATGTACAAACGGACGATTGAAGAAAAAAAAAAAAAAAACACATTGTAGCTACTGTAGCTACAGTGCCACTTGAACAAACCAAGAAAAACCAATATGCAATGTTTTGGCTCACTTGACTAAACCAAAAAAATATTGTTCCTTTACTCATTCACTCTTTTTATATATTTATTTTTATTTGTGGTTGGTCACAATCTAATATTTTATTATTTTATTTCGAGGTATAAGAAACTGACACTTCAATAATTGTGAAAATATTGTGAAATTTGTTGTCAGTATAACAATATATATGCCAATTGATATAAATATTTAAAAGAAAAAAAAGTACAAATGGACAATTGAAAAAAAAAAAAAATTTGTTGTCAGTATAACAAGATATATGCCAATTGATATAAATATTTAAAAGAAAAAAAAAGGTACAAATGGACGACTGAAAAAAAATTAAAAAAAATAAAGCGCGCACACACACACACTAAACGGTAGCTATAGTGCCACTTGAACAAACCAAGAAAAACCAATACACACCGTTTTGGTTCACTTACTAAATAAAAAAAAAAAAAAATTTGTTCCTTTGCTCATTCACTCTCTATTTTAACCAAAATAAATAAATAATAATAGATTCTACAAAAAAAAGTTCAAAGAGATGCCATCGATTGTGGAACCTTCCTCGCTGGGCTTTTCTTGAAGATGTTCCCATGTGGAGCTTTTCTTGATGGAAAAGTCTTGTGCAACAAAAAAAGCCATAACTCGCCCATGTGGCTAGTTATGGCTTTTTCTGTGGCTTTTTTTTGTGGCACCAGAAGGACTCTTTCTTGATAGGCCTTCCTAGAAGGTTCGTACTGAGGGTTAATGTCCATTCTATTGGGCAACATGTACACTGTTATTCCATAGAGAGCCCACCGATTTTATGTTTCGCATGAGTCATGACAATTGCATGTTTCCATTCTCATCTCCACTTTTAAATTAAAATCATTGGGGGATGTTAGACCTTCACTAAGGTGCATTTGAGAATTGTGGCTAGACAGTGAGGGCAGTGTGTTGAGGGCAATGTGTTGCTGTATGAGTTGTGTTGCTGTGGTGGGCAGGACAAGAGGGCAGTGGAAGGCTTGGAGAGTGGAGGGGAGGCTTGTAAGAGTTAGTTACAAGTAGCATTAAATGTTGTATTGTTGTCCTGCATTAAGTATTGTACTTAGTTACTTAGCTAAGATGTGTTGTACCTAGTTAGTTAGTGAGAATATAAGTTGTAATGAGATTCATTGAAGATTAATACATTGAATAGCTAATTCTTAATTGCATAGGAGGTTGATTCCTCGAAGAATCAATGGAGGCCTAGTTCCCTGAAGAACTACTAAATTGAGAAGTAATAGACATTAAGGACATTGATTCTTAACATTTGGTATCAGAGCTGGTTCTGTCATGGTGCAAGAAACAAGATACTCCCTTTTAAGTGAGACTGTTTCATTGGTTCAGCAGATGTTGGATGATCATGCCTCTACCATGGAAATGATCACACGAAGGTTGGAAGCTCTAGACAACAATTTCAGGGGTTTGCAAGCTGTGTTTGAAGAAAGACTTCCAGTAGTGCAACAACAAGAAGGTTCTGTTCCTCAGCCAGGAAACCATCATGAAACAGAGATGCTGCCACATCAAGCTCACCCAAGACTTGAGGTAGGTGCTCAAATCCCTAAACCTATTAGATTGGAGTTTCCTAGGTTTAGTAGCCAAGATTCAGGAAGAGTATTTGCTCAATTGTAAGAAGGCCTATAGGCTATTCCAAGAGTCTAGCAAGACTAATTGGCAAGAATCTCTAACAAATAAGCATGACAGTAAGGCTAGATCTTCAGCTAAAGTGCCCATACAAAAGATTACATCAGCTCAAATGAAGGAGAGAAGGAAGAAGGGTCTGTGTTATTATTGTGATGAGGTCTGGCTATTATTAGATTAGAATGAAGGATGAAGATGTTGAGAAAATAGCTTTTACGACTCATGAGGGTCCTTATGAGTTCTTGGCAATGCCCTTTGGGTTAACTAATGCCCCTTATATATTTCAATCTCTTATGAATAATGTGTTCGAGCCTTTCCTTAGGAAGTTTGTCCTTGTATTTTTTGGTGATATTCTTGTCTATAGTAGAGACATGGCTACTCATGTTTTGCATCTCAGATCAGTCTTACAAGTGCTGCTTGATCATAAATTGTTTTCCAAGAGAAGTAAATGCACCTTTGCTTGCTCTGAGGTTGAGTATTTGGGGCATATCATATCAGGCCATGGAGTGAAGACTAGTCCTAAGAAGACTCAAGCTATGCTTGATTGGTCTACTCCCAAAACTGTGAAAGCCTTAAGGGGATTCCTAGGGTTAATAGGCTACTACAGGAAATTCATAAAAGGGTATGGGTCCATTACTGCCCCATTGACTGATCTTTTAAAGAAGGATGCCTTTGAGTGGACTGATCAAGCTAACCAGGCATTTCAGAACCTTAAGCAAGCTATTTCTCACCCTCTTGTACTTGCCTTACCTGATTTTTCTCAGCCCTTTATGGTTGAGTGTGATGCTTCTAGTTTTGGAATTAGGGCTGTGTTGATGCAGCAAGGAAGACCCATTGCTTTTCATAGTCAACCTTCAAAGGGTAAGAGTGCTCATTTATCTACCTATGAGAAAGAGTTATTGGCCCTTGTTAGAGCAGTAAGGCAATGGAGACCTTATTTGTTTGGAAGCCCTTTGTGATCAAAATTGACCATCAAAGCCTAAAGTACCTGCTAGAGCAAAGAATTGGCACTCCTATGCAGCAGAGATGTATAACTAAGCTCCTTGTTAACTCATTTATCATTGACTATAAGAAAGNTATTCATTGAAGATTAATACATTGAATAGCTAATTCTTCAATTGCTATAGGAGGTTGATTGCCTCGAAGAATCAATGGAGGCCTAGTTCCCTCGAAGAACTACTAAATTGAGAAGTAATAGACATTAAGGACATTGGATTCTTAACATTTGGTATCAGAGCTGGTTCTGTCATGGTGCAAGAAACAAGATACTCCCTTTTAAGTGAGACTGTTTCATTGGTTCAGCAGATGTTGGATGATCATGCCTCTACCATGGAAATGATCACACGAAGGTTGGAAGCTCTAGACAACAATTTCAGGGGTTTGCAAGCTGTGTTTGAAGAAAGACTTCCAGTAGTGCAACAACAAGAAGGTTCTGTTCCTCAGCCAGGAAACCATCATGAAACAGAGATGCTGCCACATCAAGCTCACCCAAGACTTGAGGTAGGTGCTCAAATCCCTAAACCTATTAGATTGGAGTTTCCTAGGTTTAGTAGCCAAGATTCAGGAAGAGTATTTGCTCAATTGTAAGAAGGCCTATAGGCTATTCCAAGAGTCTAGCAAGACTAATTGGCAAGAATCTCTAACAAATAAGCATGACAGTAAGGCTAGATCTTCAGCTAAAGTGCCCATACAAAAGATTACATCAGCTCAAATGAAGGAGAGAAGGAAGAAGGGTCTGTGTTATTATTGTGATGAGGTCTGGCTATTATTAGATTAGAATGAAGGATGAAGATGTTGAGAAAATAGCTTTTACGACTCATGAGGGTCCTTATGAGTTCTTGGCAATGCCCTTTGGGTTAACTAATGCCCCTTATATATTTCAATCTCTTATGAATAATGTGTTCGAGCCTTTCCTTAGGAAGTTTGTCCTTGTATTTTTTGGTGATATTCTTGTCTATAGTAGAGACATGGCTACTCATGTTTTGCATCTCAGATCAGTCTTACAAGTGCTGCTTGATCATAAATTGTTTTCCAAGAGAAGTAAATGCACCTTTGCTTGCTCTGAGGTTGAGTATTTGGGGCATATCATATCAGGCCATGGAGTGAAGACTAGTCCTAAGAAGACTCAAGCTATGCTTGATTGGTCTACTCCCAAAACTGTGAAAGCCTTAAGGGGATTCCTAGGGTTAATAGGCTACTACAGGAAATTCATAAAAGGGTATGGGTCCATTACTGCCCCATTGACTGATCTTTTTAAGAAGGATGCCTTTGAGTGGACTGATCAAGCTAACCAGGCATTTCAGAACCTTAAGCAAGCTATTTCTCACCCTCTTGTACTTGCCTTACCTGATTTTTCTCAGCCCTTTATGGTTGAGTGTGATGCTTCTAGTTTTGGAATTAGGGCTGTGTTGATGCAGCAAGGAAGACCCATTGCTTTTCATAGTCAACCTTCAAAGGGTAAGAGTGCTCATTTATCTACCTATGAGAAAGAGTTATTGGCCCTTGTTAGAGCAGTAAGGCAATGGAGACCTTATTTGTTTGGAAGCCCTTTGTGATCAAAATTGACCATCAAAGCCTAAAGTACCTGCTAGAGCAAAGAATTGGCACTCCTATGCAGCAGAGATGTATAACTAAGCTCCTTGGTTACTCATTTATCATTGACTATAAGAAAGGGAAGGAAAATGTAATAGCTGATGCCTTATCTAGGCAAGGTGAGAAGGGTCAATCTGATTCAGAAACTGTTTTGTTCAATCAGGTGGAGTTGGTTTATTCTGATGCCTTTCTAGTTTCTAAGATGGTTCTTTGTGATCATTCAGACTTCAGTTTGTTTTGCTTGAACAGTCTTAGTAGCTTATTTCTCATTTCTTTTCCCCATCCAACTTGGCTTGAGGAATTGAAATCTAGTTATGCCACTAATGCTGAGGTGCAAGGAATCCTACAAACACTCCATACTAATCCTGCTACTGTTAGCAAGTTTAGTCTGCAGAATGGACTTTTGTTATACAGAGGTAGAATTTACTTGGGCTCTAACTGTGGTCTGAAGCCTAAGGTGATGAGTTTAGTGCATGACAGTCCATTGGGTGGACATTCTGGTTATTTGAAAACCTTCCACAGAGCTAAAAGAGGCTGGCTTTGGAAGGGAATGCAGAAGGACTTGAAGGATTATATTAAGGTTTGTGAGCTGTGTCAAAGGATCAAACATGAAACCAGAAAACTAGCTGGTCGGTTGCAGCCCTTAAAGATTTCTCATACACCTTGGACTTCCATAAGTATGGATTTTGTGGAAGGTTTACCTAAGTCCTTGAAGCAAGATGTGGTGATGGTGGTAGTGGACAGACTAACTAAATACGTCCATTTTATCCCACTGTCTTACCCTTATACTGCAGTCAAGGTGGCTTCCTTGTTCATGGCTCACATATTCAAGCTACATGGGTTGCCCACTTCTATAGTGAGTGATAGAGACCCTGTGTTTACTTCAAGATTTTGGGAGGAGCTGTTTAGATTGCAAGGAGCAGACTTAGCTATGTCTCTGCCTATCATCCTCAATCTGATGGTTAGACTGAGGTGGTTAATAGAAGCCTTGAGCAATATCTCAGGGCCTTTGTAGGGAACAAGCCAAGACAGTGGGTGGAGTGGTTGCCTTTGGTTGAATTCTGGTTTAATACTAATTACCACACTACCACTAAGGTAAATCCTTTTGAAGCCCTTTATGGTTTTCAACCCCCTAAGTTGCTGGACAACATCCTTGGCCTCACTAAGGCTGCTGCTGTGGATGCTTTTTTATTAACTAGGCAGCAGATTTTGGGCCTTCTTAAGAGCAACTTAGTAGCTGCTCAAGACAGAATGAGATTGTAGGCTGACAAACATAGGCAAAAAAGGAGTTTTGAGGTAGGTAATTGGGTTTTCCTTAGGCTACAACCCTTCAAACAGCACTCCCTTCGTTGGTCTATGGTAGGAAAGTTAGCACTTAAGTTCTTTGGACCTTTTCAGATTCTGCAGAAGGTAGGGTTTGTAGCATATAAACTGGATTTGCCTTCTACTTTAGGGGTCCATCATGTGTTTCATGTTTCTTGTTTGAAGGCTAAGATTGGACAAGCAGTCACTCTAATTCCAACACTTCCACCAGTTGATGCTCAAGGCCATATCACTCCTGAACCAAAGGCTATTTTGCAGAAAGGCAATGTCAACTCAAAAGGTTCAAGGATGCTATTGAGGTTTTGGTTCATTGGGAGGGCTCTTCTCTAGCTGATACCACTTGGGTTCTTCATAATTTGTAGGTTCAATACCCTCACCTTGTGGGCAAGGTGCTTTAAAGGAGGGGGCATTGTTAGGAACTTCACTAAGGTGCATTTGAGATATTGTAGCTAGACAGTGTAGGGCAGTGTGTTGGGGTGTGTTGTTGTGGGAAGGGCAATGTGTTGCTGTATGTAGTTGTGTATGCTGTGGTGGGCAGGACAAGCAGGGCAGTGGAAGGCTTGGCAGAGTGGCAGGGGAGGCTTGTACAGAGTTAGTTACGAGTAGCATTAAACTGTTGTACTGTTGTACTGCATTAAGTATTGTATTGTTGTACTACATTAAGTGTTGTACTTAGTTAGTTAAGCTGAAATGTGTTGTACCTAGTTAGTTAGTGTAGAATATAAGTTGTAATGAGAATCATTGAAGATTAATACACTGAATAGTAATTCTTGAATTGCCATAGGAGGTTGATTCCCTTGAAGAATCAATGGAGGCCTAGTTCCCTTGAAGAACTACTAAATTGAGAAGTAATAGACATTAAGGACATTGAATTCTTAACAGGAGAGAGAAGAATCAAGTAATATTTATAAACTACAGAATTAAGAAGAGGGAAAAATAATGAAAACCATACCATTAACATACTTTCTAGAATTATCAAAAAAATGTTCCTCACATTCATACTAAGACATCGATACAAATCCTTCCATTCAATGATCAAATTATAAAGAATTAAAAAAAAAAAAAAAAAAAAAAAAAAACAAGAAAGAAAAAAAAAAAAAAAAAAAAAAAAAAAAAAAAAAAAAAAAAAACAAACAAACAAACAAAACAAACAAAACAAAAAACTAAGTCAAGTATGAGGTTCTATTGAGCAAGGAAAATTCAACTCAGATTGCCGAGGTTTCCATTTTTCTTTTTATTTTAAATCATGGCAAAAGCATCTTTTCCACCAATATATTTAGGGGTATTTACGTTTTGGTCCTTTTTCTTTTCTTTTTTAAAATGACGGCAAAAACAAGTTCATTTGACATTTTTTAATTCATGCCAAATTGTAACTACATGTCTAACATTAATTTTTGTCTCTGAGAAATTTATTAAAGAAAGAAACATATCAAGAATCAGTACGCAGAATACACAGCAGACTATCTTCACACCAGCTGCTAAGCTGAAGACACATAAAAACCAGATAAACTAAAAGAGAACCAGCTATTTGAAACTGAGTTCCTAACTTTATTCCAAGACTCAATAAGAGGCCTAGAGTTTAGCTTCAAATACTGCCATATTGCTTCTTCAATATTTAACGTTGCTTGTGAACTCTGGCACATCTATGTATCCAGATGTGATAAGCCATGGCAGACAAGGCTATTTTACATAAACTTCTCCCCTTTAAATCTCTTATGCCCCATTACAATACCTCAAGCCAACAGCCTATATTATTTTCTCTTCCAAGCATAGCATAGCCATCAAGGGAGACCAAATCCTTTTGGTAAATACATGTCTAACATTTGATAGTTGGAAAGGAACTTGGATCAATATTCAAGTAAGAAAATAACTGGTCATGGAACCAAGCTCTCAATCCGCCTGAGCTCTTTGGTGACATCAACCATTGTTGGTCTTCTCTCTGGATCTTCCTCTGTTCATGTCAAGGCGAGGTCCACAACAGATTGTAACTGCTGCTCTAGACTAGCACCTCCTTCCCCTACCAAGATTGCAGGATCCACAATCTCGTTTATGCAACAAACTTGAGCACGGTTATACATGTATGCTACCAAGCTATAACCTTCATCATTTGCCAATCGTGTTATATTATCAGAATCCTCTCCAGTTAAAAGTTCTAGAAGAACAACACCAAATTTATATACATCAGTTTTCTCATTTACCTTGCCTGTTGCTTCAAGCTCGGGAGTTCTGAACATTGGATGCCGATTCTGAAAGCCTTCCACATCAGTTTCGCCCTCAGGGATTGACACAGAAAAATAAAAGTTGGACAATTTGGGAACATCATGTTCATCTAATAAGATATTTTTTTTATCTATGTACATGTGGATGACAGGTCTAGAGAAGGCAGCATGGAGATAGGAAATTGCATTAGCAATTTTCCTTGCAATCTTAACCTTCTCTCCCACACCATGGGCTGATTTTGTTGTTGAGTAATATGGCAGACAAAAATTTGATCTGCAAGGAAACCATTGGCAGCAAATTCATACACTAGTTAAAATGGGAGATGTAGTCTCAAGACAACACCCTATAGGCTTTAATACATTACTGTGAGCGCTCATCTGTGCAGAAATCACTAAATCATTGATGACAACCTCGGCAAATGATTCATTTTCAGGAAATCTCTTAACGAAAACCATTCGCCCTTCAAGAGAACCCTCGTACCAACGCATTCCATAACGTTTGTTATAGTTGGTGGCTTGTTGGAGCTCTTGAGCAAAGAAGCTACGGATGGGAATAGACCTGCCATTGCAAGAGACAATTAGCTTCTCCAGTAATTTGCTTCCATTCTCAAAAAACGCTCTCTCTCTTTTCTGTCTTTCCACATCTTTCTTACTCATTTTAAAGAAACTATATCTATACCAACTCCGCATAGCCTGAATGTGGAACCTTGCTATCTTCCTACCCTTTTTGCCTGCTCTGCTCTGCTCTGCTCACAAGGAGTTTTTAGAATACTACTGTATAGCCATAGGGACGCTCAATGGACTTATATTGAGGTTACACACTAAACCAAGTGCAGCTTTTCTCAACAGCCATTCTAGAAGTCTCTTATCAAGGTCCATTCCTATATATGGTATGGGCAACCAACGTGTGCACCTATTACTCCATGGAGAGCCATATGTTTTGGCCAAGATTGCTCCTTTTGACTGTTCTGACTCTAAGTCTTATGTGTGCTCATGCTTTGACCAAGATTGCTTCTTTTCCATCATCATGCATCTCTGGTTCTTCTGACTTCCCTCCTTTTTATTTGTTAGGTAGAAGCAGGTGTCTCATTCATTCTCATTTGTTTATGTTGACTGTTTCACACACATATCTATAATTAATGCAAAAATTGTCTATATTTTAACGTGATGTGAAAAAAAAGAGCTAACGGATGTCTGATAATCAAAACCCAAAACCATTATATATTATATAAAAGAGAATTATATTACAAAAAATAATTTTAAAGAAAAAAAAAATGATGCGTATGTTTTACCAATAAGTATTAGTATGTAAATCATGCAATGTATGTGATTTTTAATTTTTTATATAAGCTAGTCGGTTACCCATGCAAGACATGAGAAAGTTTAATATATATATATATATTTTTTTTTTTTCTTTCTCTCTCCTTTATTTATTTTTTTAAAATATGAAATTAGATAATTTTCTTATTACCCAGTTGCCACAGGCCCTCAATGTGTTGAAGACAGAAATGAATTGAAGTTGAAATCAACAAAGGATAAAACGACAGAGCATACAGAGCATGAAGAGCAAAACGGTGGTAGTTAAAGGGATGATTATAAAACGCACAGCTTTACTTAAACAGCAAAACGGTGTCACGCAACCCAGTTCAAGATTCAGTTGCAGTGGCGCCAAAGTTAGTTAAGAGGCAGTTATTACCTCCATGAATTGCGGAACTGACTCAAGTGGTTTTGATCCAATTATTATTCTGTTAAGATCAGTGGAATGTGTAATATAAATAGAATGCAAATGATCAATTGTAATGTTAAGAAAAACAGAAATATCTTTCTCTCAATTGAAGAATTTTCTCTGATAATTCTCTCTCTCTTCTCTCTCTTTCTCTCCCTTTCTTGCTCTGTTTTCTCATTGATTTTCTTTCGTGCATTTCATCAATACTGTTTCAATTCCTTCAATATAATTGTGTTAGTGTTACTTCCAATCTGAAATTCATAGTTTTAAGAATTTCTTCACAATGATCATATATTGGAAGTAAACAAACTTACAAAAGTAATTAAGTTAGCTGTGCAGGCAGTGCCACCAACTCTTGACATTTGTATTCAGCTAACTTCTCTTTATAATGCGTGGTAAATTGTACTTTGAACAAGATTGCGTGTTTCCATTCACATCTCAACTTTAGACGTTTTCCCTCTTTTCTTTTCTTTTCTTTTCTTTTTTTTTTTTTTTTTTTTTTTAATAATTTGTTAGTTGGGTGGAAGGATTAGGATTTGAATCAATGTCTCAGTATGAACGTGAGGAACATTTTTTTTTTTTTTTTTAATAATTCTAAAGAGTATGTTTATAGTAAGGTTTTCTTATTTTTCCCTCTTCTTTAGTTCTGTAGTTTAGAAATATTACTTTATTCTTCTCTCCCGAATGATTGTAATTAAAAAAAAATCAATACCAAAAAAAAAAAAAAAGTCAAGTGTGAGATTCTATTGAGCAAGAAAAATTCAACTTACATTGCTGAGGTTTCCATCTTTCAAAATATTTTAATGGCATGTTTGGATGTTTAAAAAAGGAGGGGGAGTAGAGTAGAGGGAGGGAGAGTAATGCAATTACCTTGTTTGGAAGTTTTTTAAAGAATGAGGGGAGGGGTTTGGAGGAGTTTGGAGGGGTTTGGACTCCCTCTAGCCCCCAATTTTAATTCCCCCAAATTGGAGAGATTTGGAGGGGGAGTAGAGTACATAAACTATTAACCAAGTAAATTACCTAATTTACCCTTATTATATTAACAAAATTATACAAGGGGAAGGGCTAATTACTCCCTTCCCCCTTACTAATTTTAAAAACATCCAAATAAGGTGGAGGTGAATCATTCTCCTCTACTCTCCTCCCCACTACTCCCNTTCATCTAATAAGATATTTTTTTTATCTATGTACATGTGGATGACAGGTCTAGAGAAGGCAGCATGGAGATAGGAAATTGCATTAGCAATTTTCCTTGCAATCTTAACCTTCTCTCCCACACCATGGGCTGATTTTGTTGTTGAGTAATATGGCAGACAAAAATTTGATCTGCAAGGAAACCATTGGCAGCAAATTCATACACTAGTTAAAATGGGAGATGTAGTCTCAAGACAACACCCTATAGGCTTTAATACATTACTGTGAGCGCTCATCTGTGCAGAAATCACTAAATCATTGATGACAACCTCGGCAAATGATTCATTTTCAGGAAATCTCTTAACGAAAACCATTCGCCCTTCAAGAGAACCCTCGTACCAACGCATTCCATAACGTTTGTTATAGTTGGTGGCTTGTTGGAGCTCTTGAGCAAAGAAGCTACGGATGGGAATAGACCTGCCATTGCAAGAGACAATTAGCTTCTCCAGTAATTTGCTTCCATTCTCAAAAAACCCTCTCTCTCTTTTCTGTCTTTCCACATCTTTCTTACTCATTTTAAAGAAACTATATCTATACCAACTCCGCATAGCCTGAATGTGGAACCTTGCTATCTTCCTACCCTTTTTGCCTGCTCTGCTCTGCTCTGCTCACAAGGAGTTTTTAGAATACTACTGTATAGCCATAGGGACGCTCAATGGACTTATATTGAGGTTACACACTAAACCAAGTGCAGCTTTTCTCAACAGCCATTCTAGAAGTCTCTTATCAAGGTCCATTCCTATATATGGTATGGGCAACCAACGTGTGCACCTATTACTCCATGGAGAGCCATATGTTTTGGCCAAGATTGCTCCTTTTGACTGTTCTGACTCTAAGTCTTATGTGTGCTCATGCTTTGACCAAGATTGCTTCTTTTCCATCATCATGCATCTCTGGTTCTTCTGACTTCCCTCCTTTTTATTTGTTAGGTAGAAGCAGGTGTCTCATTCATTCTCATTTGTTTATGTTGACTGTTTCACACACATATCTATAATTAATGCAAAAATTGTCTATATTTTAACGTGATGTGAAAAAAAAGAGCTAACGGATGTCTGATAATCAAAACCCAAAACCATTATATATTATATAAAAGAGAATTATATTACAAAAAATAATTTTAAAGAAAAAAAAAATGATGCGTATGTTTTACCAATAAGTATTAGTATGTAAATCATGCAATGTATGTGATTTTTAATTTTTTATATAAGCTAGTCGGTTACCCATGCAAGACATGAGAAAGTTTAATATATATATATATATTTTTTTTTTTTCTTTCTCTCTCCTTTATTTATTTTTTTAAAATATGAAATTAGATAATTATGATAATTATTACTAAGCATTTATTATGATTGTGTTGTATATAGAATTATATATTCTAGCATTAGCCATTTATTAGGATTGCATTTGTACATAGAATTATATATTCCACTATTTAAAGAAAATATAGAGTCCATTTAGATACAACTTATTTTTACTGAAACTGAAAATTGAAAACATTGTAGCAAAATAATTTTTAAATGTGTGAATAGTGTTGTGGGACACATTTTTAATATATTTTTTTTAATAAAGTGGTTGTGGGTCCCGTGAACAGTGTAATTTGTCTCATGCACAGTGAATCCATGTACACGCTTAAAAAAAAAAAAAAAAAAAAAAAGGAAGGAAACGTGATTCAATAAACATAGACGCACAAATAAGTTGAATCTAAATGCTCTAATAGTATACCAAAAATCTAATGGAGGGTTTATATCAAAAAAAGACTAAACAAAATTTAGTTACAAACTTGGTTGTAGCATTAAAGTGTGCTAACCTTTTATCACCCTCTTTTGCTACCTCCCATACAAAAGTAGAGCCTTCCTCATTACCAATTGCCACAAAGGTCCAATGATCATTTATTAGGGTAAACACGCTTGCAAGTTAAGTTAGCTACCCAGGCAGAGTCATAGACTCTATGTGACTATGTTTCACATGACAATTGTATTTAATTAATTGAATCTAATTAATCAACTTGAGTAATTGAATTAATTAATCAGGGTCAAGCTAGCTAAAATTCCAATCTGCATAATCTGGTTTTTCTTCCAACCCCAAGAAACCCATAAACACCACTCTATACCTAATCCCTACCAGCTTTCTCTCAACATACCCAATTCTGTGCATATTTAATATCATGGAACCTGATTAGAATTCTCAAAATCAAATATGATTTCCCTAAACCCAAAACTTCTGCAACAAATTTTAGATTGCATTTGTAGAAGCCTCAGCCTTTAAGGTAATCTTATAGATCTACTAACAATCTCAAATTTGATGGCCAATGATATTATTTTGCTGAGTTTCACATTTATGGAAAATGATGCAAACAATTTGACATGGCTGTATAAGATTGTACGCAATTTAGGTAGAAATGAAATGCTCTATGTTATTGAACTTACAATTTCTTGAATCTGTATAAGACTATAATTTCTTGAATCTAAAATACTGTACGCAATTTAGGTAGAAATCAAATGCTTTGTCAATGCTGACATAATTATGTAGGAATAAAAGTTCTTAGACTTCAAGAACTAGGAATCAAAAGATAATCCGCTTGGCTGTATAAGTCTATAATTTCTTGAATCTAAAATAATGTACACAATTTAGGTAGGAATCAAATTCTTTATGGTAAAATTAAATAGATAAGAAGTGGCTTTATGGTGGAGATAGGGCTGGGATTTATTATATAGATTTAGGACAAAGTTTAGCTACAAAACTGGTTGTAGCCTTAGGCTATAAATTCACTCAATATCTTTTTATTGAATGTGAATTTGGAAAAATTCACCATTGGATTGCATCTTCTTTTTATATCTCCATGTTTACAAAATTTCAAGAAAATTAAAGATTAATAGTTATGTCATCAATAAATTAAATTTTTATTGACATGTGTATTAAAAGCATAAAGAACATGTAATTCAACGGTTAGATTTTCAAAATATGCAATCATATTTATTTTATTGAGTGAATTTGTAGCTTAAGGCTACAACCAATTTTGTAGCTAAACTTTGTCCTTAGATTTATTATGATTCTGAAATTTGTAAAAACTATTTAAAAATTGTTGGACAAAAAAAAAAATGATGAAAATGACATGACTGCTGAAATGGCGCAACGTGAGCGTAGCAACATTAAACGTTATAATTACTCCCTTCCCCCTTACTAATTTTAAAAACATCCAAATAAGGTGGAGGTGAATCATTCTCCTCTACTCTCCTCCCCACTACTCTCCTTCCCTCTACTCCCCTCTACTCTCCTCCCTCTCTAAACTTCCAAACAAGCCATAAAAGATGGCCAAAGCATCTTTTCCACCAATATATTTATGGGTATTTACGTTTTGGTCCTTTTCTTTTCTTTTTTAAAATGATGGCAAAAACAAGTTCATTTGACATTTGTTAATTCATGTCAAATTGTAACCGCATGTCTAACATTTTTGTCTCTTAGAAATGGGAGAAATTTATTAAAGAAACATATCAAGAATCAGTACGCAGAATACACAGCAGACTATCTGCACACCAGCAGCTAAGCTGAAGACACATAAGAACCAGACAAACTAAAACAGAACCAGCTATTTGAAACTGAGTTCCTAACTTTCTTCCAAGACTCAATATGAGACCTAGTGTTTAGCTTCAAACACTTCCATATGAACTCTGGCACATCTATGTATCCAGATCTGATAAGCCGTAGCAGACAAGAATTTTTCTTTCCATCATCAAGCTTCTCTGGTTCTTCTGGCTTAATTCCCTCACTTTTTATTTTATCGGGGTAAACAAGCTTGCAAGTTAAGTTAGCTGCGCAGGCAGGTCACCAACTCTATGTGACTATGTTTCACATGACAATTGTCTTTAACTAATTCCCTTTATGATGCGTGGAAAATTATAATTTTACCAAATATATATATATATATATACCGTGAATACTTTTCTTGGAAATAGAATTAAGTTAAACCATAAAACATTTGTTAATTCATGCTAATAACTATATGTCTTAATATATTTTTTTTCTCATAAATGGGAACAATTCATCAAAAAAAGAAACATATCAAGAATCAGTACGCAGATACACAGCAGACTGCCTGCACACCAGCAGCTAATTAAGCCAAAGACACATAAAAACCAGACAAACTAAAATAGAACCAACTGTTTAAAACTGATTTTTTTAACTCCTTTACCAAACTCAATATGAGACCTACTGTTTGGTTTCAAACATTGCAATATTGCCTCTTCAAATTCAACGTTGCCATTGTGAACTCTTACACATCTATGTATCCTGATGTGACAAACCATGGCCGAGGACCTTGAAACACGCTTCAAATCTCCTATGCCCCATCGCAAGACCTCATGCCAACATCACCCTAAATGCCTATATTATTTTCCAATCATAACAGCACAACATGAGACCAAATCCTTTTGGTAAATACATGTCTAACATTTGATAGTTTTTTTTTTTTGATAGGAGTCTAACATTTGATAGTTGGAAAGGAACTTGGATCAATAAGTGAGAAGATAACTAATCATGGAAGAAACCTCTCAATCTGCCTGCAAACTTTTATAGTTTCTTCATAATCAGAGATTGAAACTGCTATACAAGCCCTGTCATCCCTCTATTGCATCACAATTAAGCTTCGGGAGGCCTTTCACAGGCTTCTTTCACTGCTTGGCTTTCATCATTAGAAGCATTCCTCTTCAATGATGCAGAAGCATGCTCTTCAAGCTTCCGTGAAATTTCAAAAGGAATTGCTTGGAAATTTACTTTTTCATTCTGGAACATCACTCGATTTCGTAGCCTCCAAATGTAATCCATAATTATTGCTGCCATAAGAACAAACTGCTCCTTGGTGACCTGCTCATGTAACACATGAGCTGGAGGAACGACTATATTCTTAATGAGATCAAAGCTGTTATTAACATTTAAAGATTCAATACAAAATCCCCAGTTTGAACTAAACCACGCTGCTTTTACTACAGAACAGTTTTTGAATAAGTGTAGGCATGTTTCATTTTCAATGTCACACAAAGGACAGCAAGTAGTTTCAATCTCACATTTTTGCTTCATTTGAGCTTCTGTTAGTAAGATATCATTTGCAATCTTCCATAGTAACATTTCATAACGCTGATGAAGCTTCAAATTCTGCAAACTCCCCAAAAGCTCTTCACCCACCTCTGTGAATCTGTGTGATTGAGAAATACCATTAATTAGCTGATCTCATATAGAATCCTCCTTATTTATTTAAGATGCACGCATCCCAGTTTATTAGGCCTGCTGCTCAGTAGCAATGGCAATTTGATAATGGCATTAAATGACTCTTCATCAAATAAGCTTTTTAACTAGCTGAATTCCATCCATGGCCATTTGTTTGAAAATCAAATAATGCAAATCTAATTTTCTACATATTAAAGCTATTGGAAAAAGCAGGTTCAACATGTAAGAATATTATATGACCACATGATTCTTTGCAAGGGCAAATTAGAGATTACCATAACAGTTGAAAAATTGAGTACATTCATTCATCCTAGCATTTGATATTAGTTAATATAAGCTATAATAACAACAAATATAATAAATGATTGGATGAACCCAAGTGAGAAAATAATTAGTCAAGGAATGAACCTCTCAATCCGTCTGAGTTGTTTGGTGACATCTACCATAGTTGGCCTTCTATGTGGGTCTTTCTCTGTACATATCAAGGCAAGGTCCAACACAGCTTGTAACTGTCGCTGTAAACTAGCACCTCCTTCCCCATCTGCCAAGATTGTAGGATCCACAATCTCATTTATGCAAAAACCTTGACCACGGTTATGAATGTATTGTACTAAGATAGAACCATCATCAATTTTCAATCGGGTTATATTTGAAGAATCCTCTCCAGTTAAAAGTTCTAGAAGAAGCTCACCAAAGTAATATACATCAGTTTTCTCCGTTACCTTGCCTGATCCTCTAAACTCAGGGGCGCAGAACCTTGTTTTCCGAAAGCCTTGATAACCTTTCACGTCAGTTTCACCCTCAGGGATTGATACAGAAAAAAGAAAGGTGGACAATTTGGGAACATCATGTTCATCTAATAAGATACTACGCACATGTATATGCATGTGGATGACAGGTCTTTCGAAGGCTGTATGGAGATAGGAAACAGCATGAGCAATCTGCCTTGCAATCTTTAACCTTCTCCCCCACACCATAGGCTGATGTCGTAGTTCAGTAACACGGGAGACATAAATTCGATCTGCAAGGATACCAGTGGCAGCGAATTCATACACTAAAATGGGACATGGAGTGTCAAGACAACACCCTATGGGCTTTGATACATTACTGTGACCACTCATCTGTGCAGAAATCACTATATCATTGATAGTTAAATAGGCCAATATTTTAGCATCAGAAAGTCGATTAACGAGAACAATTCGTCCTTCAAGAGAACCCTTGTACCAATATTCTAGATGAGGTTCACAGTAGTTGTTGGTTGCTAGGTGGAGCTGTTGAGCAAAGAAGGTACGGATGGGAATAGACCTGCCATTGCAAGAGGCAATCAGCTTCTCTAATAACTTGCTTCCATTTTCAACAAATGCACTCTCTCTTTCTTTTCTTTCCTTTCTTTTTTTAAAAAAAATGAACTCTCAACCAACTCCCTACAGCTTGAACGTAGAACCTTGCCATCTCGCTAGCCTTTCAGAATACTGCTGTATAGGGAGACTCAATGGCCATTTATTGGGTTGTACTCTTACGAGTGAAGTGCAGGGAAGTTTCTTCCCACTCCGAAAGAAGAGGGCTATTGACCAGTGTGCACCCTGTTGACCAAGATTGCTTCTCTTCCAATCTCCAAGACGAGGTGGTAACCAGGCACGTGGGTCCATCTGCGTGTGTAAGAGAGAGGAAACATGCTTTCGATGCCTGACGTATTTTCTCCTCTATGAGTTTGTCATCTTCCTCCCTTGTTAATTCTTGCTAGGTAGAAGGTATCTCATTCATTATGCATTTGATAGGAAAAATATTCTTTTACATTTTATTAATACATATCCATAATTATTATGAAAATGTCTACCTTTTAACATATAAAAATTAATGTGAAAAAAATATATATATAATGGATGTGCAGGAATCTAAACCCAAAGTAATCATTATGTAAACAAAGGAACTCTATTATAAAAAATATTTTTAAAAAATAATGATGTGTAATGTACAAGATTATTTTTTCTACCATCAAAGATTAAAAAATATTTATGAATATATTTTTATAGATTATATATTTATTTTTTTATTATTCATTGATTTCATTTTTTTAGTTATAAATATCTAAATTAAAGTAGTTGAACATGTAAAAGAAATATTATATGTAAAGTTAAAACCTCCCAAGATGAATATGTACCAACAATATTTTTTAAAAAAATTCATTGATTTATTATTTAGTTATAGTATCAAAATTAAAGTAGATAAATATATAAAGTTAAAACTGTTTAAGATGAATTTGTTCAAAAAAAAATATTTATATATTTAATGTGGGGCTAGAAAAACATGTGGCCTTGGCCCACTCCAAGCCAGGCCCAATGGCCCACGCCGAGGATGCATGAAGTGTCCAAGGATGAAAGCGCGAGGACCAACCCCCGAGAAACCTATCCGAGGATGACCTCGTCCTCGGGCGTCCGAGACCTTGGAAGAACACGAGCACCAACCCACCAAAGGAGACTCCTTGAATATCCGAGGAGGAGAGGGCCCAGTGCCACGTGTCAACGATGGGAGCACGACGAAGGAGCAAGCCTTAGGCGAGCTATCGCCTCTGCATTAAATGCGCTCACCTAACCCCCCTGGCCGCATTAATGGGGATGTAACCCCTTGACAGGGCAACATCGATCATGGTGAGCCACTTGAGTACAGATAAGACCTATGATGGGACAGACAGTCAGAGGGAAGGCCAATGGATGATCAACAGAAGGAAGAAGGGGATAGGAGGAAGAGAACTATATAAGAAAGGCGAGAAAAGCAATTAAGAGGGAGATTTTTTGGGAATCATTCAAGGGAATGACATAGAAGGACTTAGAGGTCGTGTTAGTTTCAGGGAGAGGGGTCTCCTCGGACGAGTGCCGAGGAGCCACCCTTAGTTGTAAACTGGGTTCACTCCCCTTCAATGGAAGAAGGCGGGCTTGTATTCCGTTGCTAGACTGTTAGGGCCTAAACCTTCGATCCACTCTCTAAAAATGTATTGTTGGGGAACCTTTCTAAACTGAGTCCCTACAATTGGCGTCGTCTGTGGGGAGGATTAGCGCACTGGCAGGCGCAACGGGCGGCCGTTCCTAAGTAGTTATTTTACAGAAGGTTGGTAGCGACACATCAAAAAAAAAAAAATTTTTGCAGAAAAGTAGAAGATTCAACAGAAAAGAAAAGGAACTTCATATTATTTTATTAAACGGAAAGTACAGGATACAAACAGAGGCTCAGGCAGGCGTGTTTTACAACTAACTTTACAAGCTAATTCTACAAACAGAGGCCCAGGTGGACCTGTTCTAAAACTAGCTAGAGGGAATAGGGCTGAGGCTAGTATGCTCCAAGGCCACCAACAACTCCTTATCCGATGCGGCGGAGCTAGAACAAAGAGAGGAGCCGACGCAGGTGCTCCGGGAAGCCCTCCCCCATGACGTTCCCTTGATTCTCTCCAATCCTCACGAGCGTTGGCCGTTGGAGACGGCAACACTTGGGCACTAGCCATGACATGATTTCGTGTGTCTCCTCCAGCAGGGGTGCGCCCTAGGGAGGAGCGTTAGGTACTTCAGGAACATCCCTCCTGGCCACCGCGCATGGCACTATCAGGGTTACGCCAAGGCTCTGCCGCGCCAGAAATCTGATGGGGGCTGCGGTCACGACGGCTCTTGGCCGGGGCAGTAGGACCTTTGGCCTGTGTGTCCTCACACCAACCCAGGGCCGCCCCATATCTCCCAACTATGGTCATAATCCTGGCAAGGTTATTAAAGGGACGTGTTTATAGTTGCGATGGGAAGTTCATAGAGTGTGGAGAAACCCTTCCCCCGGAAAGCCTTATATATAGAGGATGAAGACTGGTGGGAATTAATTCACACAAAATTCGAAAAGAGAATTATCAGCAGTACTAATCACGAAGATACCAAATCCCAAGGGCACCATAGACCGCTGGATTTGTATTAATTCACGAGGATATTAATGAAGGCGTGTCTCGCGCACCGAAACATCAAACGCGGAGCGCGAACGGCCAAGGGACGCCTCGTAAATGAAAAATATGGGGACTTGAATTGAAGGCGAGGTCAACGCCATGTGTAAGATCGTAGTCCGACCCGAGGAGGAATCGTCTCCAATAAAGCGATCCGAGGACAAACCCCTTCATACAGAAGAATGGAAGCATTAGACAGAACCAGGGCATTGCATGGTCCTCGGACTCAAGCCTATGGAGAAACTAACCGCTCAGCTATACCTGGGTACTAGACAGAACCAAGGTATTGCATGGTCCTCAAACTCAAACCTATGGGAAAACTAGATACTTACAGAAGAATGGAAGCGTTAGACAGAACCAAGGCAATGCATGGTCCTCGAGCTCAAGCCTATGGGGAAACTAACCGCTCAGGTATACCTGGGTACTAGACAGAACCAAGGTATTGCATGGTCTTCGGACTCAAACCTATGGGGAAACTAGATACTTACAGAAGAATGGAAGCGTTAGACAGAACCAAGGCATTGCATTGTCCTCGGACTCAAGCCTATGGGGAAACTAACCGCTCAGCTATACCTGGGTACTAGACAGAACCAAGGTATTGCATGGTCCTCGGACTCAAACCTATGGGGAAACTAGATACTTACAGAAGAATGGAAGCGTTAGACAGAACCAAGGCATTGCATGGTCCTCGGACTCAAGCCTATGGGGAAACTAACCGCTCAGCTATACCTGGGTACTAGACAGAACCAAGGTATTGCATGGTCCTCGGACTCAAACCTATGGGGAAACTAGATACTTACAGAGAAATGGAAGCGTTAGACAGAACCAAGGCATTGCATGGTCCTCGGACTCAAGCCTATGGGGAAACTAACCGCTCAGCTATACCTGGGTACTAGACAGAACCAAGGTATTGCATGGTCCTCGGACTCAAACCTATGGGGAAACTAGATACTTACAGAGAAATGGAAGCGTTAGACAGAACCAAGGCATTGCATGGTCCTCGGACTCAAGCCTATGGGGAAACTAACCGCTCAGCTATACCTGGGTACTAGACAGAACCAAGGTATTGCATGGTCCTCGGACTCAAACCTATGGGGAAACTAGATACTTACAGAGAAATGGAAGCGTTAGACAGAACCAAGGCATTGCATGGTCCTCGGACTCAAGCCTATGGGGAAACTAACCGCTCAGCTATACCTGGGTACTAGACAGAACCAAGGTATTGCATGGTCCTCGGACTCAAACCTATGGGGAAACTAGATACTTACAGAGAAATGGAAGCGTTAGACAGAACCAAGGCATTGCATGGTCCTCGGACTCAAGCCTATGGGGAAACTAACCGCTCAGCTATACCTGGGTACTAGACAGAACCAAGGTATTGCATGGTCCTCGGACTCAAACCTATGGGGAAACTAGATACTTACAGAGAAATGGAAGCGTTAGACAGAACCAAGGCATTGCATGGTCCTCGGACTCAAGCCTATGGGGAAACTAACCGCTCAGCTATACCTGGGTACTAGACAGAACCAAGGTATTGCATGGTCCTCGGACTCAAACCTATGGGGAAACTAGATACTTACAGAGAAATGGAAGCGTTAGACAGAACCAAGGCATTGCATGGTCCTCGGACTCAAGCCTATGGGGAAACTAACCGCTCAGCTATACCTGGGTACTAGACAGAACCAAGGTATTGCATGGTCCTCGGACTCAAACCTATGGGGAAACTAGATACTTACAGAGAAATGGAAGCGTTAGACAGAACCAAGGCATTGCATGGTCCTCGGACTCAAGCCTATGGGGAAACTAACCGCTCAGCTATACCTGGGTACTAGACAGAACCAAGGTATTGCATGGTCCTCGGACTCAAACCTATGGGGAAACTAGATACTTACAGAGAAATGGAAGCGTTAGACAGAACCAAGGCATTGCATGGTCCTCGGACTCAAGCCTATGGGGAAACTAACCGCTCAGCTATACCTGGGTACTAGACAGAACCAAGGTATTGCATGGTCCTCGGACTCAAACCTATGGGGAAACTAGATACTTACAGAGAAATGGAAGCGTTAGACAGAACCAAGGCATTGCATGGTCCTCGGACTCAAGCCTATGGGGAAACTAACCGCTCAGCTATACCTGGGTACTAGACAGAACCAAGGTATTGCATGGTCCTCGGACTCAAACCTATGGGGAAACTAGATACTTACAGAGAAATGGAAGCGTTAGACAGAACCAAGGCATTGCATGGTCCTCGGACTCAAGCCTATGGGGAAACTAACCGCTCAGCTATACCTGGGTACTAGACAGAACCAAGGTATTGCATGGTCCTCGGACTCAAACCTATGGGGAAACTAGATACTTACAGAGAAATGGAAGCGTTAGACAGAACCAAGGCATTGCATGGTCCTCGGACTCAAGCCTATGGGGAAACTAACCGCTCAGCTATACCTGGGTACTAGACAGAACCAAGGTATTGCATGGTCCTCGGACTCAAACCTATGGGGAAACTAGATACTTACAGAGAAATGGAAGCGTTAGACAGAACCAAGGCATTGCATGGTCCTCGGACTCAAGCCTATGGGGAAACTAACCGCTCAGCTATACCTGGGTACTAGACAGAACCAAGGTATTGCATGGTCCTCGGACTCAAACCTATGGGGAAACTAGATACTTACAGAGAAATGGAAGCGTTAGACAGAACCAAGGCATTGCATGGTCCTCGGACTCAAGCCTATGGGGAAACTAACCGCTCAGCTATACCTGGGTACTAGACAGAACCAAGGTATTGCATGGTCCTCGGACTCAAACCTATGGGGAAACTAGATACTTACAGAGAAATGGAAGCGTTAGACAGAACCAAGGCATTGCATGGTCCTCGGACTCAAGCCTATGGGGAAACTAACCGCTCAGCTATACCTGGGTACTAGACAGAACCAAGGTATTGCATGGTCCTCGGACTCAAACCTATGGGGAAACTAGATACTTACAGAGAAATGGAAGCGTTAGACAGAACCAAGGCATTGCATGGTCCTCGGACTCAAGCCTATGGGGAAACTAACCGCTCAGCTATACCTGGGTACTAGACAGAACCAAGGTATTGCATGGTCCTCGGACTCAAACCTATGGGGAAACTAGATACTTACAGAGAAATGGAAGCGTTAGACAGAACCAAGGCATTGCATGGTCCTCGGACTCAAGCCTATGGGGAAACTAACCGCTCAGCTATACCTGGGTACTAGACAGAACCAAGGTATTGCATGGTCCTCGGACTCAAACCTATGGGGAAACTAGATACTTACAGAGAAATGGAAGCGTTAGACAGAACCAAGGCATTGCATGGTCCTCGGACTCAAGCCTATGGGGAAACTAACCGCTCAGCTATACCTGGGTACTAGACAGAACCAAGGTATTGCATGGTCCTCGGACTCAAACCTATGGGGAAACTAGATACTTACAGAGAAATGGAAGCGTTAGACAGAACCAAGGCATTGCATGGTCCTCGGACTCAAGCCTATAGGGAAACTAACCGCTCAGCTATACCTGGGTACTAGACAGAACCAAGGTATTGCATGGTCCTCGGACTCAAACCTCTGGGGAAACTAGATACTTACAGAAGAATGGAAGCGTTAGACAGAACCAAGGCATTGCATGGTCCTCGGACTCAAGCCTATGGGGAAACTAACCACTCAGCTATACCTGGGTACTAGACAGAACCAAGGTATTGCATGGTCCTCGGACTCAAACCTATGGGAAAACTAGATGCTTACAGAAGAATGGAAGCGTTAGACAAAAGCATGGCATTGCATGATCCTCGAACTCAACCCTATGGGAAAACTAACCGCTCAGCTATACTTTGATACTAGACAGAACCAAGGTATTGCATGGTCCTCGGACTCAAACCTATGGGGAAACTAGATGCTTACAGAAGAATGGAAGCGTTATACGGAACCAAGGTATTGCATGGTCCTCGGACTCAAGCCTCTGGGAAAACTAACTACTCAGCTATACTTGGGTACTGGATAGAACCAAGGTATTGTATAGTCCTCGGACTCAAACCTATGGGGAAACTAGATACTTACAGAAGAATGAAAGCGTTAGACAGAACCAAGGCATTGCATGGTCCTTGGACTCAAGCCTATGGGGATAGCTAACAACTTCAAAGTACCCTAAGATAGGAAAGACCAAAGCCCTACCTGACCCTTGAGACATAAGGGGACTGCGTACGCATACATCCCCCCTATTATCATGGTTACTGACATAATTGACCGAGATACAATTCATGCAAAGAAAAAGAAATGAAAGGAAGCAGATTGCACGCGAACAAATAAAACACCCAAAATAGATAAGAAAAGAAATTAAACTCCCATTGCCATAATGAGTCCATAGAAGTTGCGTGACAAGAGCCACATTACAAAAAAAAAGAGAAGAACAACAACCGGATATAATAAATTAACACAAGGAAAAAAAGCATAGAAGCAGCAAGGGCACGTTGGACTGATACGCCGGGGGATCTACTCCTTTTGCCCAGGCTGGACAGGGGCAACCTCTGACTCTTCCGAGCCCTAGCCTGAGGGGACGGCCTGCAGGGGTACGGCCAGAACGGCTGCTTCCTCGATGGTGGGAATTTGAGCATCGGAAGGGACCTTCACTATCTCTTGGGGCACCTCCTCGCTCGGATGCTCCCTTAGTTCAGCAGCCCCCACCTCCTCAACAATCTCCCCAGCCTTAGCGCCATTAGGGGCAACCTCGCGGATAGCAGGGGGGTAGTACACTCTCTCCACCTTCCACAGGTCGGACGAGGCCTCCATCCCAGCTTGTTTGAGGGCCTCAGCCCAGACCTGGGAGCAGTATCGCCTACATACCCCCGGGACTTGAGCTTTATAGAGGGCCTCTACCTCAGCCACCCCTTCAGCGTAGGCTGCGATCTCAGCCTCCTCCTTGGCAGTCAGAGCCATCTCCCTGCCAAAATTTGCCTCGTCCTTAGCCCGCCGAGCCTGGTCTCTGGCCGACTCTGCATCCCTCTGGGCCCCCTCAGCCGCAGTCACCTTAGCCTGCAGATCTGCGATCAGATCCCTCGCGATCTGCAACTGCTCCTCTGCCTCGCCCAAGCGCCTTGTCTGCTCCTTGGCTTGGTTCTGGGCACCCTCAAGACCGGACACTGCACTCTCCCGAGCCCTGGTCATCGCCTTCAAGTCATCTCGGGCCTTGGCGAGATCAACCTCGGAATTCTTCAGAGCCCAGGTGGCCTGAAAGCGTCAATCACGCTCCTGGTCGAAGGTCTTCCCCTGGTCGTTCGCCGCCCCCTCCAACCTATAGATGGCCTGGACAGCCTGCCAGAGTGACCGATGCACTATAAGCCCAACAAAGAAAAAAGAGGGAAGGGAAAAGGAAAAGAAAGGGAGGAGAGTTGAAATTATAGCCCTTACCATCCCATATATCGCTTAAGGCTGAGGAAGACCTGCTTGCTCCTCAAAGAGTTCCGCTCGGCCATGTCCGTTGGGAGCAGCAGACACCTCTCCAGCGCGTCGGCCATGTACGCGCCTTCGCCCTCGTTGAAGTCCCTAAGGGAGGCATCATCCTTCAGGGGCTCCCCATAGAGCATCGGAGCCGGGAGCCAACCTGAGCCTCGGACGTGGTGTCGACGACCTGCCTATCCTAGCTCTTGCCGTCCATCTTAAGCTGCTTGGATGGCCGCAGGGTGTCGTTGTCCTCCTGCGATGACATCGTCTTATCCTCCATTGGCCTTTTGCCCTTATCCTTCTTCTTCTTGGGGTCTGCAGGCACGGTCCCAGAAGGCAGGCCCGTCTGGGAAGGAGGAGGAGGAAGAGGGGGAAGTTTCTGCTGAGCGGAAGTCGACCTAGTCTTCAGAAGAGAAGGGGGAAGCTTCTACTGGGACTTCTCCGGTTGGCCTTCAATCAGGTCCAACAAGCTGGTGGTGGGCTTCCTCTTGTAACCCATCGCTGGCAGAGGAGGGGCTTCTGAAGCAAGGAGGTCTGCTTCGATCAGACAAGGGTCGCCCAAGTCCCCGGGAGGGTCCTCGAACTGATCAAGCTGTGCGAAAATGTCGAACGCGTCCTCCTCTCTCTCTGGATCCTCCTCCTCGATGAATGCTTGGGAGGAAGAAGGGATGGCTACAGTAACAACTTCTGGTTCTGAGGGCTCCTCGGGGAACTGAAACCCGTCGTCGGTCACAGTAATCCTCTGAAGCCGAGGATCGTTGGCTCGAATCACGTGCTTTGGAACCGGGAATGATTTATGGACAGGTTTATACCTGAAGATTTTGTGGGCGGCCCTAACTTAATTGTCGTCCTCGTTTATATAAACCGACGCCCTCAGCACCTTCTGCAAATCTTCTCGGTTGATCAAATGGAAGTGGCGCTCAAAAGCGTGCGGGTCTGCAAACGGAAAGCACCACCGCGTTAGTAAAAAAAGAAGAGGGAAGAAAAAAGACGAGAACTTGAAACCCCTCCTATTTCTCACTACCCCACCTAGTATTTCCTCTATTGTTGGGCAGTGAAGGCCATCGTGCCACTCCCCTGACACGATGAGGAAATCCTCGTTGAGCCCCTTGCTGGACTCAAGGAGGCATTAAATGAGCCACACCCTATCGTCCCTCGTCTTCAGGTAATAAGACTTGCCCTTAAGGAGCTGAAGGTTGTAGCACCAGTTCGTGTTATGGTGGGTCAACCTCAGCCCCATCTTCTCATTCAGGGCGTCCACACAGCCCAGAATCCTAAAGACGTTTATCCCACACTGGGTAGGGGCCAACCGGAAGTGCGTGAGGTAGTCCTTCATCACCGGCCCCATGGAGATCGTCATCCCCCCTTCAAGGAAGACGACAATGGGAATTACCACCTCGCCCTCCCATCTATGTAAGCGCCAATCCCCGTCCTCACAATATCTCAGACCTACATTGCCGGGAATTCTGTAGTCGGCGATGAATTTCTCCATCGCTTCCTCAGTATCGACGTATTTCTTAAACCTACCCATCCCAGTTGACGCCTAAAAGAACTAAGAAAGAACAGGCGAAATAGAAGAAGGGGTAAAGAGGGACAGAGCTCAGAGAGGGATAGAGCGACTTACTGGGAAGAGGAGGAGCTCCTCGGACAGGCTTTTTGTGCTGGAGATGTAAGTGAGAGTGTGTCTGAACTCAGGAAGGACGCGCAGGAATTCTGGAATTGCAAATAAGGAACAGGAAGAAGCGGTTCGTATAGGTATTTATACCCCAAATCGAAGAGCCATGCGAGTTTTCTCGCCCATAAATGCGAGACAAACTTCCACCGTTGGATTGGTAACGCCTCATTAGACGTGGGGAGCACAGAGCCGCCTGAATTTAATGATAGGCACGTTACGCGCTCCGAAACATCAGCGACATGCCTAGGGCAGATGAATAGACCCCAATGCTGACGGGGGGTAAGGCCGAGGATGTCAAAATCCTTCTCCCTACCCGGGGATGCGTGCAGCAAGATTTTGAGGGGCTATTGTGGGGCCAAAAAAACAGGTGGCCTTGGCCCACTCCAAGCCAGGCCCAATGGCCTACGCTGAGGATGCATGAAGGGTCCGAGGATGAAAGCGCGAGGACCAACCCCTGAGGAACCTATCTGAGGATGACCCCGTCCTCGGGCGTCTGAGACCTCGGAAGAACACGAGCACCAACCCACCAAAGGAGACTCCTTGAATATCCGAGGAGGAGAGGGCCCAGTGCCATGCGTCGACGACGGGAGCACGGCGAAGGAGCAAGCCTTAGGCGAGCTGTCGCCTCTGCATTGAATGCGCTCACCTAACCCCCCTGGCCGCATTAGTGGGGATGTAACCCCTTGACAGGGCAACATCGATCATGGTGAGCCACTTGAGTACGGATAAGACCTGTGATGGGACGGACGGTCAGAGGGAAGGCCAATGGATGATTAACAGAAGGAAGAAGGGGATAGGAGGAAGAGAACTATATAAGAAAGGTGAGCAAAGCAATTAAGGGGGAGATTTTTTGGGGATCACTCAAGGGAATGACATAGCAGGACTTAGAGGTCGTGTTAGTTTCAGGGAGAGGGGTCTCCTCGGACAAGTGCTGAGGAGCTACCCTTAGTTGTAAACTGGGCTCACTCCCCTTCAATGGAAGAAAGCGGGCTTGTATTCCGTTGCTAGTCTGTTAGGGCCTAAACCTTCGATCCACTCTCTAAAAATGTATTGTTGGGGATCCTTTCTAAACTGAGTCCCTACATTTAATATTGTCAAAAAATTAAAGATAAAAAATAAATAAGAAAAAGATTAATGATGTAATCAATGACGTGGGTATCTTGTGCACTGCACTGAAAAGTATAATATATTTTGATTTTTTTTCTCTTTTATTTTTTGTTCTAAATACAGATTTTGATAATTATAGTAATAATTAATAAATATTTATTATGATTGTTTTTGTATATAGATCTATGAACACAAATATTTTGTACCACTTTTTGTGTTCCAATTTACGTTACACCAAAAACATTCTTATCTCTTTCTTTTCTATCCTTGATCCTTTTTATAAGAAAGAGCATTATTTTACTATAACCCGGAGTATCTAATAAAAATTTTCCCTCTGCATAAGTATTGGGGGAGGCTCAATGGCCAGTTTTTGAGGATTGGGATTAAGTGCCAGAAGGTTTCCAACTGAGGATCAGAGTTGATGAACAGGAAAATTACAAAGAGGAATCAAAAGCCTCAGCTTAATGATAAACTCAAAACAAGGACAGCCCAACTCAAATGAATGCATTGAATTTACGTTGCTTATGACGTGTGGTATATATATATATATATATATTGTTGAAATGGCTTGAATTTTAATGTTGGTGGATTAACATTACAAGCAAGCATTAAATGCTATCTTGTATGAATAGTCAAAGAAAGGGCAAGGAACCGACTTGAACAATATTCATGCATTCTTTTGTTCCAGCCGAAATGTATGACTCCTTGGCATTCATGAATTGTCTAGAAAGGGCAAGGAACTACACTGAAGTTGCCAAATACATGCTAGCCGAAATATGGCTTCATTGAATTCATGAATCATCAAGAAGAGTGTGATAGCCGAACTGTATGAATTCTTTGGCAATAAATGCTAGCCACTATTGTTGACTTCCTTAACAATGGAAGTCTCTAGTGTGCTGAAATTGTTGGCATTTTGGCGGAAGATTTGGCTATAAATAGAGTTGGAGCAAATGAGAGCAAAGCATGTAAGGGAGCCACGGATAACTTCTTCTGTGTGTGTGCACCAGAGAGAGGAAGTTAGTGTCTTGCAATTTGTCTAAATACAAAAGGGTGTTCTCTATTTGTTTGTGAAAGAACCAAAGGTGTATTTGGGGTTTGGGTTTGTGTGAAAGTGTCTTCAAGTCATTATTGTAATCTCTAAAGTTATGGTGAAAATTATTTTGTCGACTCCCATAGACGTAGGCATATTACTGAGCCACGTAAATTTCTTGTGTCATATTATCTTCTCTCTCTTCTTTAATCTTGTGTCAAAGACATTTATTTCACCCAATATGCACAACATATATATATATATATATATTTATTGTGAGCTACTTTTTTGTTGTCCTAGAGAAACTGTTTGCGTTCTGTGAAACTTTGAAACTTTTTAGCGTCTCACATATGCTTTGACTAATTCTAAGTCATATGTGGCCAATGTTTTGGCCAAGATTGACTCTTTCCGATATGAAGATTGTCATGCTTTCGATGGTGTCCCTCTCTGCTCTATTAATTTGTTAGGTGGTCTCCAAGAGAAGGTATATAATCCATTTCATATATCTATATCATAACTTTACCATCTATAGGGCCCATACACTATGACAAGAATGATGTAAATACTACATATATACAATGAGAGACACTAAAGTTAAAATAATAATAATAATAATAATGACCTGTGTATTTTTTTTTCCCCTTGAATACGTTTTTTTTTTTTTAGTTTAAATTAGTTATTATGATTGGCTAATTTATTTGCAGTGTCCATTCAATTGGTACAAAGAGGGAAATTGAAAAGACTTTTGAGGCCTTTTGTTTGTATTAATTGATTTTTTTTTTTTTTTTTAAGAATACTAATAATTTTTAACACACATGGGAAGAAGGGAAAAAGTTTTTTAAAGAAACTTACAGTGGTATATATCCAAAAGGACCCAACTCTTGGATATCCAAAAGGACCCAACTCTTAGATACACAACACAAGCTTTAAATTGATTCTTATTTTTCCCTCAACAAGAGGTATTATACCAATATTTTCATTGGTGTAAATATTCTATTGTTTTAACTTCTACCTCAATAAAGTTTACATTTATTTCAATGTCATTGAATTAGCAAATAAAGTAAAATGCATATGTTAATTATTTATAGTTATGTGTTGATTATTTTTATTAGAGAGATTTATATGATTACTTTTATATAAGAAATTATTTTTATTTATAATAATAATAATAATAATAGTTGAACTGGTTTACTTTACTTCTCTTCTCTTTGCAATTTTCCGCTTTCTCCAAACCATCAATAATTCGAAATCGAAACTAAGAAAAATGCAAATCATGAAAAACAACCTTGGAATCGTGAAACCATGCCACAGCAACTCCGGCATGTTTACAAGCTCCAGCAACGAATCCGTGATTGTGTGATGGTGTGTGTCGTGTATGGTGGGGTGGAGGTTCGGGCAAGAGGAAGTAGAGCTGCAAAGGAGATTTTTCAATTTGGTTTGATCAGTGTTTGTGATTTGGGATTTAAGAGTGTGTTATTGTCTGTGTTAAGGTGTTTTTGGCTTTTACTGAAATATTGATGTGGCATGGTCTCATTGGTTGGCGTAAATCACGGTTTTACCCACTCCGGACCCAATAGTTTTGGCTACTATGGTTTATCATATTTGGAACAGAGAAATGCAAGAGTTCACAATGGCGGCAATGTTAACATCTGAAGAGGCAATATTGAGTGTTTGAAACTAGACTTCTTGTATTGATTTTTGTGGGTTGCTATTTAGTGCTTTGGGAGTATACTCCCTCCCTCTTACATAGAGGTGGGCCACCCCATGTGAGAGGAAGGGAGAATACTCCCGAACTACCTAATAATTTTCTAAGTTTTGTAAGGGAGTTAGAAATTCAATTTTAATCAAAATGTTGTGTTGGAATTGGGTAATAGCTGGTTCTGTTTAAGTTTCTTGGAAAAATTAGATCTGGTTGTTACTTATTACTAGTTGCAAACCCATGCGATGCGTAGGAATAAATAATTATTTTGTAATTGTAATATAATGTATTATTTGTTTTGTAAATTTTTTGAAGATAATTTGTTTTCTTTAAAAATTAAACAATTTCTTTTCAGTCTAATTAGGTCTACTTGGGTCCACACGATCAATGTCGGTCTCCTTTGGTTCATTTTGGACTAACTGAGCATTAAATTGATTCTTTTTGTAGGTTTCCTATTCAAGTTTAACTCAAAATTTTATTCTATTTTTCCTTAATTTTTGGGTTGAAAAGTATGAAATTTT
>NW_027069545.1:1381642-1457888 GCF_002906115.3 Quercus suber
AAACCACCCCAAAGCCAAGTCACTATGGACAACCTTAGCTCGGAACTGACAGAACAGAGTTCTACTACAACTAGATATCAGTAGGCCAAGGCACTAATGTAAGGTTAAAGTTTTCACCAACGCTTAATGCTATCTAGTCTACATTGTACTCCCATAATAAAATAAAAAGGCAATTTTTTTTTTTTTTTGGGACGTTAATAACTTGATTTGTTATGGGTTTTTCTATATTTTGGTATCTTGAGTGGTGGAGAAGCGGTGACTACACAACAAAGATAGCGGAATGGATGGAGCTCCAGGAGCGAATGCGGATCTACAAGCTGGGTTCTTTGCCACCATTTTTGTTAGTTTTTGCTAGAAACATAGCCCCAGTGGACCACAGTTGGAACTTGGAACCAGCATGGTCTTGGTGGGGACAACTTTCTTGGGTTGCGTAGAGATTTGCATCCTGGTCTAGTGGGTCTCTTGCATTAGAGTGGGAAAGGCAAGCCATGGGCTCGACTCGATGCTAACCGGCCTTGCCCTTTGGATGCGGTGTGGGCACCTTATGATCTGTTACAAACTCAGTTCGCTCTTGAGTCTTAGAAATGGTATATTATTTTTTTGACTTGGAATCGTGAAACCATGCTCACCGTCCTGGTTTAAAAAGAAGAATTGAATAAACAAGAAGGAAAGTACTTCAAAAAGCAAAAACACATTGGCAGACTTGATATTTACATCATTGGAATTTTTTTTTTTTTTAATTTGCAAAAGAAATACTGGTTTTATTGAAATAAAGATGTGGCGTGGTCTCATTGGCTGGCCCAATTTATTCTCAACTAATTTACATATCGTTGATAACGAGACCTTGAAACTTCTCACCTTCAAATATCTTATGCCCCGTTACAAGACCTCACGCCAACAGCCTACATTGTTCCCCAAGCATAACAGAACCAAATCCTTTTGGTAAATACAACATGTCTAACATTTGATAGTTGGAAAGGAACTTGGATCAATCAAGTGAGAAAATAACTTATCGTGGAACTAACCTCTCAATCCGCCGGAGTGCTTTGGTGACATCTACCATTGTTGGCCTTTTCAGTGGGTCTTCCTCTATACATGTTAAGGCAAGCTGCAACACAGCTTGTAATTGCAGCTCTAAACTAGCACCTCCTTCTGCTACCAAGATTGTAGGATCCACGATCTTGTTTATGCAATAACCTTCGGCACGGGTATGCGTGTAGGCTATTAAACTAGATTTCTTGTCAATTGTCAATCGGGTTATATTATAAGAATCCTCTCCGGTTAAAAGTTCTAGAAGAAGATTACCGAAGTAATATACATCAGTTTTTTCTGTTCCCTTACCTGTTGCTTTAATCTCAGGGGTTTTGAACCTCGAATACCAAACATTGCCATTAGTTTCCACATCAGTTTCACCCTCAGGGATTAATGTAGAAGCCAAAAAGTTGGACAATTTGGGAACATCATGTTCATCTAATAAGATACTATCCGTATGTATACCCATGTGAATGACAGGTCTAGAGAAGGCAGTATGGAGATAGGAAATTGCACGAGGAATCTGCCTTCCAATCTTTAACCTGCTTGTCCACGCCATGGACTGATCATGGTGTCGTTGAGTAACACTAGAGGCATAAATTCGATCTGAAAGGATACCATTCCAGCAAATTCATACACTAAAATGGGACATTGAGTGTTGAGACAACACCCTATAGGCTTTAATACATTACTGTGAGCACACATCTTTGCAGAGATTACTAAATCATTGATGACACAATCGGCCAAAATTTTCGAGTTAGGAAATTGCCTAACGAAAACAACTCTTCCTTCAAGAGAGCCCTTGCACCAACGTATTACACAATGCTTATTGTAGTTATTGGTAGCTAGGCAGAGCTGTTGAGCGGAGAAGCTACGGATGGGAATAGGCTTGCCATTGCAAGAGACAATCAGCTTCTCCAATAGCTTGCTTCCATTCTCAAAAAACGCTTATCTTTCTCTTTCTTCTCTTTCCTTAATCCTTGTAAAGAAATGATTTCTCAACCAACTCCGCATAACTATTGAGGGAGGCTCAATGGCCAGTTTGTGAGGATTGGGATAAAGTGCAAGAAGGTTTCGTCCAAACCAAGTGGAGCTTTTCTCAACAGACTTAGAGCAATTACATCAATCTGTGAATAATATTCCGTCTATTTTACACTTAAAATTTACTTTTTCTATTTTACACCATCATTTTTACAAAAAAATTCACATCAGTTTATCTATTTTACAAGATATTTCAATAAAATATACATTCTTCTCAATTTTTTTATTATCTCTCTCAATAACCATACGCACTCTCTCTCTCTCCCCATTTTTTATGATTTGGTGCTCTCTCTCTCCCTATACCCATTTCTGAACAAATCACCTCTCCCTCTCTCTCTCTTTTCTACCTTCTCTCATTCTTTCTAAAAAACTACCAACCCAACCAGCCGATCTTAGAACCACGCTGGCCGGACTTCTTCACCACTCAAAAACTACCAACCCAACCGGCCGATCCACGAACCTCTCATTCTTTCTCAAAAACTACGTCGGCCAGACTTCTTCACCCATCGACCCAGATCACTCGCCATCAATCCAGATCGCTCGCCACGCCGGCTAGACTTTTTCTCGACCCATCTGCCCAGATTGCTCACCATCAACAACAGCAACCACAACAACCACATACAATAATCAGAAAAAGAACTCTCCGACTACCAAGCCCACCAATTTCAGAACTACCAAGCCCACCAGTTCCAAGGCCAAAATTTTCGAGTTAGGAAATTGCCTAACGAAAACAACTCTTCCTTCAAGAGAGCCCTTGCACCAACGTATTACACAATGCTTATTGTAGTTATTGGTAGCTAGGCAGAGCTGTTGAGCGGAGAAGCTACGGATGGGAATAGGCTTGCCATTGCAAGAGACAATCAGCTTCTCCAATAGCTTGCTTCCATTCTCAAAAAACGCTTATCTTTCTCTTTCTTCTCTTTCCTTAATCCTTGTAAAGAAATGATTTCTCAACCAACTCCGCATAACTATTGAGGGAGGCTCAATGGCCAGTTTGTGAGGATTGGGATAAAGTGCAAGAAGGTTTCGTCCAAACCAAGTGGAGCTTTTCTCAACAGACTTAGAGCAATTACATCAATCTGTGAATAATATTCCGTCTATTTTACACTTAAAATTTACTTTTTCTATTTTACACCATCATTTTTACAAAAAAATTCACATCAGTTTATCTATTTTACAAGATATTTCAATAAAATATACATTCTTCTCAATTTTTTTATTATCTCTCTCAATAACCATACGCACTCTCTCTCTCTCCCCATTTTTTATGATTTGGTGCTCTCTCTCTCCCTATACCCATTTCTGAACAAATCACCTCTCCCTCTCTCTCTCTTTTCTACCTTCTCTCATTCTTTCTAAAAAACTACCAACCCAACCAGCCGATCTTAGAACCACGCTGGCCGGACTTCTTCACCACTCAAAAACTACCAACCCAACCGGCCGATCCACGAACCTCTCATTCTTTCTCAAAAACTACGTCGGCCAGACTTCTTCACCCATCGACCCAGATCACTCGCCATCAATCCAGATCGCTCGCCACGCCGGCTAGACTTTTTCTCGACCCATCTGCCCAGATTGCTCACCATCAACAACAGCAACCACAACAACCACATACAATAATCAGAAAAAGAACTCTCCGACTACCAAGCCCACCAATTTCAGAACTACCAAGCCCACCAGTTCCAATCAAGCACCGATCTATCTCTCTGTTGGTTTGTTTGTGTGTGGGTGTGTTTCTGTGTTGATTTGTCTATGTGGGTGTGTTTCTATGTTGATTTGTCTTTGTGGATGTGTTTGTGTGTGGGTGAGTTTGTGTGCATCTAAGCAAAAAGAAGATGAGCAAGCTGAGTTCGTTGTGCACGGAAAAGAGAGAGAGAAAAATGTGCGAACTAAAATTAATAAAATAATAAATACACATGCTACAGTACACAATTATACACAAACTAGTGTGGGTGTTTTTTTATTTAAATTGTGTAAAATTAATCACTTTTTTTATTTTGCACAATTATGCTTCAACCGATGTAATTGCTCTTATTATAGCGGATGTAATTGCTCTTATTATAGATATTACTGTATTGATCGTAGACCGCACTCTTGTTTAGTCCATGGAGAGCCCCACCGCTGACAAATGCATTGAATTCACGCGTATCGTGTGGTATGCTGTATACTTTTGACTAACTCAAAGTCATATGGGGCCAACGCTTTGACCAAGATTCATTCCAACATCAAGACTTTGTCATCCATGCATGTCCTATTCTCCAATCTCTATGTCGTGAATTAGAGCACTCACATATAATAGGAAAATATCACATTTTCTCCGATTATAAGCCCAAAATTTAACAACTTTAGACTATACAAAATTATGTAAAAATACATGGTTAGTATAGTAATTATATAAATTTTTATTGACATTATTCATTTTATATTTAATTTTTTTATTATTTTTTTACATATCTTGAAAAGAGTGAATGACTGCAGTTGTATGTACAGAAAGAGAAATTATTTAAAAAATTAATATTTTAATAAAAAATAGTGTAAAATAGATAATTTGCCATAAAGTGGTTAAAAAAGTGAGTATCTAAAATATTAAAAAAAAAAGTTATTATACTAAAATAAATATGAGTTTTTGCACAGGCATAAAAAGTGAGGTTTTTATACTTTTTTTTTTTTATAAAAAGTTTTTAAAAATATTTCTTAAATCAATACCCAGAACATTAATTAACTTTTTTTTTTCATATATCAAACTCATAAAATAATTATTGTATATGAGAGTCACTTTCTCTTTAAAAAAAAAAAAAAAATAGTGTTGTGGATACGTACGTGTGTATGTCTCAAAGTTAACACGTATGTCTCAAAGTTAACATTACTAACCGTTTCTTATTTTTCTTCTTAAAAAAAAAAAAAAAAAAATCCACTTCTTATTTTTAGTGGGACAATGGAAAACTAGAAGAATGGTGAGATATATAATATGTACCTGAACCCGAGTGTGACATAGAAGGAAAATGAGAATAAAAAAAATATACAAAATCCTTTTAGGTCAAATTAAAAGGTTATTTCAGCTTTTTGTTATTGTTAGAATCCGCATTAGTTTGAATGGATATTTGCTGTAATCTAAGAATGGTTAATTCTTGATATTTTGATAGCATCTAGGGTTTATCATAGAGATGATTGATGTAAACTCGTTATTTGATTGTGGAAGTTTTTAACGGATTAAAATGATTTTCCCTTGTCGTAGAAGGTTTTTCCATACACAAAATTGATGTCCTAATTGTGGAATTTTATTGGTTTTTATTTTCTTTTGTTTATATTGTTTATTATGCTTGGCTAATTTACTTGGAGTGTCCGTTCAATTTGCTTGCAGAAAGAGGGATGATGAAAATATTTTGTGGCCTTTTGTTTATATTAATTGATTCCTTTTTTTTCTCAACAAGTGATATTGTTGAGAAAAAAAGAATCAATTTACAGTTTGGTGTGAATATTTTTGTATAAATTATATGTAGAAATATTCTAGTACAATGATAAATTTTCAGTTTCGAATTATTCGGTGTCAAAGACTTGAAGAGAGATTTTTTTTTTTTTTTTATATAAAAAAATATATAAAGAATTGTTTGAGCCTATTAAGTTAAATGGAATGAAAGTGAAACCATCAACTAAAACCGGTGATTAATGTGTTTTCCACCATGTGGCCAAAGAAGTTGATACCTATATAATCTTTGGATGAAAAGAGAAATAGTCTTTATGAGAGCAAGATCGAATAATAAAGCCTTGATGGTAAGGACTCTGAATATGGAGTATAATCTTTGGATGAAAAAAGAAATAGTCTTTATGAGAGCAAGATCGAATAATAAAGCCTTGATGGTAAGGACTCTGAATATGGAGTATATGAATAGGCAAAGGGTTGCCAAGCACTTTAGTGATTTCAAAGAGGTGTTACATGAGTAGTCTATTATATTTTTTTTCTCAACAAGTGATATTGTTGAGAAAAAAAGAATCAATTTACAGTTTGGTGTGAATATTTTTGTATAAATTATATGTAGAAATATTCTAGTACAATGATAAATTTTCAGTTTCGAATTATTCGGTGTCAAAGACTTGAAGAGAGATTTTTTTTTTTTTTTTATATAAAAAAATATATAAAGAATTGTTTGAGCCTATTAAGTTAAATGGAATGAAAGTGAAACCATCAACTAAAACCGGTGATTAATGTGTTTTCCACCATGTGGCCAAAGAAGTTGATACCTATATAATCTTTGGATGAAAAGAGAAATAGTCTTTATGAGAGCAAGATCGAATAATAAAGCCTTGATGGTAAGGACTCTGAATATGGAGTATAATCTTTGGATGAAAAAAGAAATAGTCTTTATGAGAGCAAGATCGAATAATAAAGCCTTGATGGTAAGGACTCTGAATATGGAGTATATGAATAGGCAAAGGGTTGCCAAGCACTTTAGTGATTTCAAAGAGGTGTTACATGAGTAGTCTATTATTAAACTTGTGTTGATGATGAGGTAAAAGCATTACTTTTGTTGAGCTTATTGCTAGATAGTTGGAAAAACTTAATTAGTTGTGTATATTACAATTCAGCTCCTAATGGTGTGATAACCATGAGTATAAAAAAAGACTACATGTTCAATGAAGAGGTAAGAAGGAAAGAATTAGGTAATTAGTTGGAATTGCCACGATGTATATAGTGTAATTGATTCACTCATATGGCAGCTTTGAAACAGCTCAAAAAAGAAAAGGGAAGGTTGTTGCCAACCTTATACGTGATTGGGAATCAATTACACTATTTATTTCACCAGTGCAATTCCTACTAGGAGACCAGGATTAGATCACTTTCATCTAGCAAGTAAAGAACACAGATAATGAAAATGTGTGACTAGTGAAAGTAGATTATAAATGTTACACAGTTGCAAGCTTCTTTCAAATGATTCAAGGACCAATTCTGTTTCCAAAGTGTCACTTGCTGGGTAACATGACAAACATACCAACCTCATTTGTTTCAAGCACTCATGGTTAATTTCTTCGACTATGTGGCTCACACCATTACATTCTTAATGATAAGCAACTGCATCCAAGAACATAGCCTGGGTCCTTGGTGCCTATGCACATAATGGGAAAGAATATGAAAAAAGTGAAACTGAAAGAACAAAAGAAATTGATACCATTCAAAAGCAAATGCAAGTGGGGCTCCTTGCCTAGCAAAAGTCTCCACAGACAAGATTATTTTACTTTGTTTATGTCTAGTGTCCGTTTGAAAACAGAGTTTTCTTCTAACATTTTAGCTTAATTATTTATATACAACTTTTTATTTTTAAGCTTCACATGTTTATGTACAATTATACTTTAATCAGCTACTTTTAGTTAATAAGCTTTCAACAAAATGATCTCTAATATATACAAGTACATAATGAAGTGGAATTTTGATAATATAAACTTCAAAGGGGTTACAAAAAGGCTGTGGTAGGCATGCTTTACTGATCAGAATTGAAGCCTTCTGAGAAAGCCAAGTTAATGAAAACGCAATATTTTCATAAGGTTCAGCATTAAATAAATAAATAAAAATTATTTAAAAAAAAAAAGAGCAACCCTATCCATTAATCTAAACATCATTCATGGAGATCAAAATTTAGAACATGTTGACCTCTTGAGTCTTGATAATGACAACTCATTCTTCAATCTCTAACCTTGAACACTTGATTGATGGAGCCCATTGAAAGGTCAATCTCTATCAAATTTTCTTCCTCATTCATCTCATTAATCTCTGCTAGGAGTTCCATTAAGCCTTGCTGCTGGAAAATAGACTCTGGCAAGAGATCTGGCAAATTTGACTGTGCCTTTTGCTTTGGCTCTTCATCTAGGCCACCAGACTTGCTGCCTGGAAGGGAGATTTCAATGAGGCTATCATCATCTTCATCAGAAACTGAACCATCTGAGATTGCTAGATCTTGATCCATATGGTTGGAACACATCAAATTGACCTCAAAATTTTCACCAATTAAGGAATCATTGCTGCTTTCACTGTCTGAAGGAAAAAGAGTATCTGGGGGTGACTCAACTTTGTACTCATGCATCACACCAACTTCATTTTGTTGTGTAACCTCAGGTTGGATAGCTGTTTCTAAAAGTGGCAGTGGTGTCTGAGTCTGACCAACTTCCTTTCCAAGTAGGTGTTTCTGATCACAGATGTGACCCTCATGTTGGACTGGATTCTCATCCAAAATCACATTTTTCTTTCTGAATGTGACAACAAACAAAGTTGATAGAACCAAAATTGGAATAGTAACAAGGGAGGGATAGAACCCAAAACTGAGAAAGTAAGCAAAGGCTGGAACAAGGACTGCAACACATAGCAATGAGGTTCTGGAAAACCACGTTGAGGAACGGATTTGATTCTCAGCTGGTTTTTCCATTTTCATATACCCATCAAAGAAGATGAAAGAGAAGGACCTAACCAAGTAGAAACTTTTAGGGGTGCCAAAAGAGACTTTCCAGAGCTAAAAGACTTTCTGGAGCAAAAAAGTAACAAACTCTAATTTTCTTATAAACTAATATTGTTGCTCATATATCAAGGAATGAGCAACAGAAATGGGAGTGAGTTGAACAATCAATCCCAAGTAGAAAGATGATATGAATATAGAACAAGACCAGCTTACATTTACCTGACTGAGCTTCCAAGGAAAAATGCAAGGTAATGAGCTCTAGTAAGACTTTGGCACTGAAATTACTAGCCCCTTTAGTTTCCCTCCTTGCACAGCCTTTACTTTAAAGACCTAGCAAATATGGTATTTTTTTGTTTTCTCTTACACCAAACAGTCTGGTCTTATCTGCAACTGATTCTCTTGAAAGAAGCAAAACCCTTGTTTTCCATTATCATTTTACAACCTCAAAGTCTAGGAATTCCCAAATCATGTGCAACACATCTTTGCTCCCCACATGGCACGATGAGACCCTTCAAAACAAAACCCATTAGCAGAAACGAGATATCCATATACAGTACTTCAAGGTAAATAAATAAAATAAAATAAAAGGAAAATCCTTACTAGTCACTTTAATCTTTTTCACAACCAAACAAAAAAAGTCAATATACTCAAAAGGGTCACTTCAAAGTCAATTTTCCTTAAAGATTACCTTTTGTGTACAACAAATTTTCCCAGTAAACAAACATCAATTAATCAGTTTTTATTTTTTGATTTTTTTGGGGTTTCACAACACTATTCTAAAGCCGGCCAAATCTCTGTAGAAATGAAAAATTAGTGCTTGACTCGAAATAATAGCACCCTGAAGTTTTGTCAGAACTCAGAAATCCAATTATAAAAGAGAACTGTACTCACTGAACATGACCCATTTTCTACTGTCTGCATTAAAAACCATCAATTGGAGGTACATTTCTATTTCTACTTATCCTCCAAGTTTTTAGTGGAAGCCCATTTCCTTGAAGAGACCTCTCGGCTAGTTTGGTCAGGTTCCATTACTCCTTTGTTCTCACAAGTAAACAGAGCTGATAAAAGGGTCAGATGCAAAGTATCCGCTGCATTAATTTGAAAATTTCATGCATTCGATAATCTATTAACGAGGTGTCATCCAGTTAGTGTGATACAAATATTCCACTAAATTTCATCCCAAAAAGAAAAGAAAAGAAAAGGTTCAAAACATAAAAAACAAAGCAATTCTATGTCGTTTACCGTTTTTTTTTTTTTTTTTTTTTTGCAATTCTATGTCATGTTAAGGATAATGTATATATTTCATGCACTTGATGTATGCATTTTTCTTTTTAAAGTGGCCGAGTTTTGCACAATTATGAAATTCACACACTATATGAGGTAGAATCCATACATCAAATACATAAAATAAATATTGCATGTCAAGGTTCCATCTAAGGTCCAAAATATTTTGGAAAGTGACAAAAGAAAAAGGGGAAGTACATGGGAAAAATGCATAGGAGAAACATATTTTGACAGCAAAAAAGTTCCACTATAAATGTCATCACATAAAATGTCAAATTTACTACTAAAAAATTCTTCATAAAAATATATTTTTTATATAAAGAAAAAGGTGTTTTCCAAAATGTGACCATAACAAAGCACTCATAAGCTTATGTTATGTTATGTTAAGGATCGCATCTGAAATTGAAAAAATTCTTTAGAAGTTTGAATTGTTTGAAGTGAGTAGGCAAAATTATGGAAAAAGACGAAGGGAAAAGGTAAAAACAAAAAAGTAGATGGGCAAAAACGCATAGCAAAAAGAAAAATTGACAGCAAAAAAGAAGTGTCCCGATTAGATTTTTCCACTTTATTTTGTTGAAACATTTCCTCAGCCTAATCATTTTCCCGTGCAAGAAAAGCAATTATGATTATAAAAAAAAGATTTCAAAATATATGCTGTCAAAGTCTTGTTAATCCATGTCAAGGCAACAAGGCATCACTAACAACATGGGTGCTTTTTTTTTGTAAAGACTTGGGTGCATTTTAACTGTGACTCTCTTAACTCAATGACAAAAGCTAGTGGAATGTAACATTACCCTAGTTTAAAGATAAATTAAAAAGGTATGCACTCTAATATTTATGTTCCAATTAATTAAGTTTCCTCTTCATTTATGATAAATTGAGAAGAATATATTTTTGATATTATAAAATAGGCTAAATTACAAATTATAAACCTTAACTTTGAGTGGTTTTAGTCTTTTAGATTCAATTTTTTAAGTTTCATATTTTTTATTCTAGTCTTTTAATTTCTATTCTTTTTTCTTTTTTCTTTTTAGTTACGCAACTTCTATTCATTTTCAATATAGTCTTTTCATCCAATCCGCCCTATTACATCCACTAAAATGACGTTTTTTAAAGTAAAAATCACTAAAACTACCAGCAAATAGAACTTGATAGAATAATTAAATTAAAAAAGATTAAAATCAAAGAACTAAAATGAAAATAAAATAAACTTAAAAAAATGAATTAAAAATATTTCATAATTAGAGAATGTAATTTATAATTTAGTCTATAAAATATTGTCCTAATTTTGGGGGGATAGTGTAAAATACTATTGAATTACCAAAAAATTGTTCATGATGATAACTTAAACGCCTCACATCACTAAGGACAATATAAAGTTAGATGAGGCAGCAGCATTTGTGGACATTTTAATATGTCATTCATAATGTAATAATAGTATTTTTCCTTAAAGTTTTACTCTTGTCATTTCAAGCAAAAAACAGCAGTAATGATCCATTAGATGAATTTTTACCACTCAGAACAATTTGCTTGACTCATGCTGCATTCTCAAGTTTATGATTATAGAATATACAAAAGAGAAATCCTAATAGGGACAAGATAATGGCTTTAATTATTACCATGCATAACAAGTAATAATACTATAGAAATCTAACACACTTTTTTATATATAAGATTAGCTTCTTCTTCTTTTTTCTTTTAATATTTTTTATACTACATATATAAGATTAGCTTGATTCCTGCTCAAGTCAGGTTAAGATATCTTTAAAAAAACAATTGAATCTTTAATGTGTCGGTGGCCACACAATTAAATTACTCGAAACTCACAATCCTTATTTTCCACCGAAGGAATTAAAGTAGTGAGAATCACTAACAGGTCCCACTTTGATATTGACCTCCACTGAGGTATCATTATCAACTTCATCTTTTTTTTCTTTTTTCTTTTTTTGGATACGCAACGTCATCTTCTTAATCTACTCTATTATAATTAGAGTAACATTAATTAGTGCTTACTTCTTAAATATCTTATACTAAAACAGCTCCTGACGATTTAGGGTTTGGCAATTCTATGTGCTCTTTGATTTTGTCACTTGGGACTGATCGTCTTTATTTCTGCGTTATATTCAAAGGGTTGGGAATTTAGGATGTTTACTTGTTTAGAGTTTACCCATTAAAAATTTAAAACTGTACTAAATTGGGTTTAAACGTCATGACATAGATTTGAGGTGAGTTTAGATTGTTAAAAGTCTTGTACATCAACAATTGGTTGTAAATAAAAAAAACATTTGTTTATGTTCTACCAATTATTTTGCCGATAACAAATGTTGGGTAGTCAAGTCCTTTTTTTTTTTTTTTTTCTTTTTTTTGAGGAAGATCAAGTCCAATTAAAATGAGTACTCTTTCTTTTTCTTTTTCTTTTTTGATAAGTAAATGAGTACTCAATACCACAGTTAAAAAGATAAAATATAAACTTTAATTTAATAAATAATAGTGTGTACGCATCAAGGGAAAATGAAGTATCCAAATAGATTATTCAACTAAGGTAATTAAATGGGAATGTTTATCCCACATTGGTTGTGTGTGTCTAATGTCTGTTGTTTATAACTTCAATCTAAAACAACAAAGGTTAGGCCCTTTTGTAGTTGTACTCTGGTTATGTAATTGTGGGGCCCGTGGGCCTGATAGCCTCGGCCCATCGGGTAGCAGGCCCAAGGCCCATGCCGAGGAACACAGACTATTCAAAGCTAAATTGGGGAAAGCCTCTTCTCCCAATCCACGCCAAGGACCTAGAGGCGGACAGCCAGAAGAAAGGCAAATGGATGATCAACAGATGGAAGAAGGAGATAGGAAGATGAAGATTATATAAGAAAAGCAAGCAAAGTAAAAAAGGTGGGGGGGAAAAAAAAGAGAGAAGAAAAGGGTCTCCTCGGCCACGGGCCGAGGAACATCCCCCCATTTGTAAAGAAACTCTTAGTATTTTTTATGAAAGAAAGTTCATGCATGGTGATCGACGGCCAGCGCCTAAACCTTTGACCCACTCTCTACAAATTTATTGTTTGGGCTTGATTGGGCTGAAAACCCATACTTACTCTACTCAGGGTCAATCCAAATTGAGTCCCTACAGTAATGTATTATAAACTCTATTTAAAATATTATTATTACTATTTTCGTGTATTTTAATAAGTATTACTATTTACTAAAAAAAACTAAGGTAATTAAATATTGAAATATAAAATCAACATAAATATTATTTTAAAATTTGATTTTAGTATGCATTGAGATTAGTTTTTGTTGATCTGATGAAAGTGATAGTTGTAACTAAAAATAATGAGAATTTAAAAGGTTATACTTAAACAAATAAGTTAAAAATTGAAAAAAAAAAAAAAATATATATATATATATATATATACATTAAAATCTAATTCAAATGACCATTCATTTTGTTCAAAAAACCTTGAATTGTATCGCATAGACGATATACCGTGTTCAATATGTCTACTCATAGTTAAATTTAGAATTTTGATAAAGAATAATGTCAAGAGTTAAAAAAATTTACAAGATTTTTTTTGTAACTTGTTAAGGATACAAGTTTTCATTGGTTCACCACTTTTACATGATTCCACAATTGAAATTAATTATATTATGCACCAATCACAACAAAGGCACATCATCAACTTTATAAAAAAAATTATAGAAATTTGGCTAAAATTCAATTTAGCACATTGACTTGTACTTCAATTGTCAAAATAGTTCTTAAGGTTTAATTTTTGTCAATTTAGTTACTTACTTTGTTAAAAATAATTAATCTAGTTATTTTGCCCAAATCTATTAGCAAATAAAATCATTTAATATTTTTTCTTATAAATTTAAAATAAAGATATTTATGAAATTCAACATTTAATAAATATTTTTTTTTATGAGTACTTAAAAAAAAAATTAACCTTATCATATAGACCATAAACTACACTTAACATGTCTACTCGTACATAAATCTAAAATTTACTTGTTAAGAACTTTATAAGTTAACTAGTTAGCATCTTCAGATGTTTCTAATAGGGACATTTAATATTCAAAATTTCCTTCTCCAACTATCGAATTAAAAAAAAAAATCTAAATTATGATAAAGATAAACAATTTTTTTTTTTAATTTAGAAAACAATACTATATAATTAAAAAAAGAATGCTATGGATACAATATTTTGCACAACTTGTTAGTTTTGATTGATGCAACATCATTCTCATAGGTCATTTTATTTTAGAATTTTTTACTATACATCAATCACAATAAATTACCTAAACAATTAAAAAAAAAAAATCTAAACATCTTGTGTCGCTGATTTACTTTATGGTTTATATTAACTGGTATCCTTAAGGTAATAATTAATAAATCATTTTAGGAAAAATTTGACATTATTTTTATTAAAAATATAAAACCACATTTTTTCTTTTTTCATAAAAAGTTTTTAAAAATATTTATTAAACTAATGTACTTAAAACATCCGTTAACACTTCCCTTGCTGTATTAAATTAATCACCATGCAGATGTATCAATGCTAGGTGCTCCACATNACAGTTATGAACTTAGTAAAATATTGATGGTCAAATATTATCATTTTCACCAATATCTTATTTTTCAGTCCACAAAAGCAGTCATTCAAAACTGTTATTTTTCAACAAACTAAATCTATCAAAGAGCAACAAGAATGTACTAGCTCAACTCTCAAAAGAACAAAAAGGAAGGGGGATTGCAAAGTGGGTTAACCTCAATCTGGTTCGTTGTCCTATTGAAAATGGAGTGTATATTAATGAATTTTTACTAAAGTCACTGTTTTATCTTCTTTCTATCTTCTTCTTCTTCATTTTTTTTTTTTTTTAATTTTATATAAGTAAATGCTTAAAATCATAATTTTATTAAAGAGATCTTACTCTATGGAAGTTAGCCTTGAACACTATTGGTCTCTAAAGCTTACATAATGAGCATTTTTAGCTCATGACGTTTCAATATATCAAATCAGTTTATCAGTCCCTATAATTTAAAAAATGAGCATCGTTAATCCTCCTCTGTTTATTCTATCAGTCTTCTTATTTATATATATAACAGAACAATAAGGTGATATTTATTTAATGATATAAAAACGTAGTGTTTTTAAAAGATTACAAAGTATCATTTACAAAAGATTACAAACTATCATATAGAAACTCTTATATGTTGGGTTCTTTTATGCAATTTAAACCCATACCTCTATCTCTCTCTTACTATACCTTCATAGGTATTGGAAAGAGTAATATCCACCACCTACAAATTGATGCACCACCAATCTAAAAATAAATAAAAATAAAAATTTATTTATTATGCAATAAATCGAGTACTAAATTTACAATTATTAGCTAACAAAATTAAAGTAGTCTTAACATTTTTAAATTATAGGGACTGATAACACTTATTTGATATATTGAAAAGTCATGAACTAAAAATGCTCATTATGTAAGCTTTAGAGATCAATAGTGTTCAAGGCCAACTTCCATAGAGTAATCATCTCTTTAATAAAATTATGATTTTAAGCATTTACTTATATAAAATTTAAAAAAAAAAAACAAAACAAAAACAAAAACAAAAACACAGATAGAGAGAAGATAATGCAGTGAGTTTAGTAAAAATTCATTAATATACACTCCATTTTCTCTAATTCCTCTTAATTAAAAATGGGTTTACACTAACATGCCACAACCAAAACTGCATGCAACAGTTAGTTTCACTATGAGTGGTTTTTGGTGATGGCATTGTAATTGGATGTGTTAGTGTATAGTTGTTGATGCACAGGGCTTGTGATTTGGGTTTGGATTTGTGGGTTTTGTTGATTTTTATTGGTGGAGTTATGACTTATGAGTTTGGTGTTGCATGAATATTTTGAATTGGGCATGTCTTGTATTGTGTGATTTCTTAGTTTTAGACTGCATTGTGTTAAAATTTTTCTTTTTAACCCATCAGTGTTAAATTGGGTATGTGTGGGCATAAGAGGTTAAAAAAAAAAATGTATTTAATATTTGACTGTCTCAGGAGCTGTCAGCATATTTCAAATTGCAGAAAAGTTTTGTTCTGAAAAGAAATGTAGAGAAGCTGATATACTTTAAGGGGTTTTCTTTAGACATTAGAGTTGAAGAGATTAAATTGTTGTATTAGAAAGATGACCATCTCTAATGTTTCAAAAATGTCTTTTACTTAGCCAATAAAAGAATTTCTTATCTATTGATATAGCTAAATTATGGAACGTGGAAAAAAAAAAATAGGGACCTGAAATCAGAAGTTATATTTTACGTAAAATTTATGAAGGGAATGAGTATTTGCCTAAAGAGTTGTTTTAGTTGTTGTCACGAAAAAGAAATTGAGAATATGTGGCCTACTGATTTGATATCTTCATTCCTGATGTTATTATGTTTATTTGATGGGAATTACTATAAAACTGTTAAATGAGTTTCCATTCTAATGCACATGGGTGAATATAGTTAGCTGAGGATTAAATTGTCAGTGTGAGGGAAACATCATAAAAGCAATGTTTCTTGCTTACATGCATGCGCTGAGCTATAGTTGGCACTATATTACACATAAATGTCAAATCATCTGTTAATATATGGTTTTTTCCAATGCAATTATGCTTGAGTTTCCTATCAAAGTGGAGACTGTTATGTCCCCAGAAGAGTTTATTATTGTTTCAATGGGCCATTTCCACATATTTTTACTAACTCATGTCCTGTAGTTCATTTAGTGGGTTTAGTAGATTGACCATAAATTAGACTTAGTGATCTTTAAGCTTTGTTTGCACATACATCTTACACTAGGATGATTGGAACTCCATGTGTATGAGCTTGGTCCTTTGATGTTTATAACTACCTAATGTTCATAACTCTAATGTATGTTTCTAAATTTGTTTGTTGTGTCTTGGGGTCACACACGATGATTATTATGTGATTAATCATTGACTGGCTAATATTTTCACAAGGACAATTTGTTTCATCCATTCCTGTGCTTTTTCACTTTCACTTTTTCCTAAGCAATTAATGGCATGTTTGGATGGAGGGGGGAAGGAGGGGGAGTGGAGGGAGTAGAGTAGGGTAGTATTGGCTAAAAATAAGCTAATTTTGTGCTAAATCTACTCTACTCTACTCTACTCCCCCTCCTTCCCCCTCAATTCAAACAGACCATAAATGAATTATACATCATTTACAATATACGTATATGTTGTTTCCCTTTTTTTATTTTATTTTTTATTTTTTTATTATTATTTTTTTTAATGTTGATATGGCTATGCAGTCTCTGACTTTCCATCTTTTAGAAGACATAGTAAGAATATGAGTAATTATTCAGTAGAGAATGCTATGAGTAGAGGATTCAACATAGAACATAATGCCTTTCATGTGGCACTTGATAAATTTGGAGTCTTTGTAATCTTTGAATTTCTCTAATTTGAAGTTGAGTTTGATATTTCTTAATTGTTAGAATCTCATTTATCCTGTTTACCAATTGAAGTATTGTTCATTTAGATGGGAGTAATATGCAGCCTTCTCACAGGCCATACCTGAAGAATTGACATGTAACTAATTAGGTGGACCGTTTGTGGTCTGCAAGAGTGGAAGGTGTAACATCTATCACTGTCTCAAGGAAAAATGTCTTTAGTAGTGTCATTACTTGTTACATCATTAGTAATATTATCATATTGGAGAGAGAGAGTGTTTTCATCTTGTTATAATATCCCTTGTAGTTTGTATTCAAAGATTGATTTGGTAGTTTAACCTTATATGTTAGCGTAAAGTGAGTAGATGATGATGAATATGTTCTTTCACTTTTTAGTGACCTGTTTTTTTGACTGATCAATTTTTTTTTTTTTTAAATGGGTTTGTGTGGGTGTCATCAGCTTTAACATCTCTAAATTTTTTAAGGTGTCTCTTATTGTGCTGACATTAATCTATGGCCTTTATATGCATCAGACACTGATGGATTCGTGATTCCAAGCTTGGAAATAGGAGACTTAGATCGGAGTAAAACTGATATTGAAAAGTAGAAGCCTCAAAACCTCCTTCTCCAAAGGTCATCCTACACTATTCATTACCAAAAAAAAGGAAAAAAAAAAAATTTTAAATAGATTATGTATTTAAGTCTGTATTTTAAAATCTATGTTTTGTTCACTTTTGCAGGCCAAAAAAGAAGAGAATATCTACCTAGGTCCAGAAGCACCTCCTTCACAGTCAAAGCAGCAAGAGCCAAATTCTGGTGGTCGTAAGCAGCGGTTCAAGCAAAAATTGAAGGAAGCAGTTGAGAGGACCAGTGGGACAGGTCGGGAGAATAAGTTAGAGAGTCTCAGAGAACTTGCGGGTGGTGGCAAAGCCATCGGCAACATGGCAAAGGGCTCTACGAGGGATTGGCTGGACCCACATTGTCATGAGTCTCAGTTTGAGAAGTGAAATCCCCAGTGAGTGGAATATTTGAGAGCTTTTTAAACTTGGCACACAGATATCTTTGGAGACTGAATTTATAAAAGGTTATATGTATTTTGACAATAAATTTTCAACTAGGCCTTTGAGATTTGTTTTTGCTACGAAAGATTCTTTCAGTAGCATTTCCGATGTTTGGGTTGTATTTGCTGCAGTCGGTGTTTGGCCCTTCTCTTATTTTGGGCTCCTTCCACTTTGAGTTTGGATCACTGTTGGATCTTGAAAAATAAAATGATGATAATAACCTCAAGCGGAATTTTGCTTGTTCTTTAAAACCCCAGGATTATGGCTTGAAAACCTTGAATGAGGTGGCCCATGTGTGGTAATGTCCAAATGTAGTCAGTTAGCAAAGCTGAAGCCAACTATGCTTTGAATTAAATCTTGAGTAAAAACTTAATTGATTGGCACCCTCTTGCCTCTAACTATCAAATTATAAAAAATATAAAAAAAAATATAAAAATAAAATAAAACTTTTACCTAAAGCTTATGCTGACCTTGGAATATTAGAGCAGCTCCAATAGGCTCATTAAAGCTAATTTTTGAGAGCAAACACACAAAAAGACCTCCAACAGCATCTCCAACTCCAAATTTATTTTTAGAGTTGCTACAATAGCTCCCTTGACCTGGAGAGCACTATACCAACTCCAAACGATTTTTTCCTATTAAAAAAAATATCCCATTGAATAAAAGAATGATTCTTTCTCTCTCATCCCTTTCCCTTTCTCTTTTCTCTTCTCTTTATTTCTTCACTCTCTTACTTCTCGTCAGAGAACAAGGTAGCTCTCTCTTAGAGCCTTGAAAAAAGAAAAACCAAAGATAATTTTACTCACAAATTGAGAAAACGAGAAAAAAATATATCAAAATCTTTCTAATTTTTGTAATGCATGCATTCTCTTATTGAGATTAGAATCAAAGGATTTTTTATCCTAGAAAATATTTTGAAGGCAAAGATCTCTCTCCTCCTCTTCTCAATCAAAACACACCACAATCTTATTCTCATAAAACCAATTAAATTAGAACAACAAGGCTAAAAATCTGAACAAAGAAAAAAAATTACAAAGAAGAAGATCTGGCCAAATCCGATCACATGCACAGAGACTAGCAAGTCGAACCATCAGCACACACCTCCACATCTATGAAAACCTTCTCAATCTACCATTGGAACTAGGACAACTTGACGAAACCAGAGCTCCAAGACTTCTAGATTGATGTGAAAGGCTTTGGGAAAATGGTCCTAGATGCTTTGAAATTTTTTTACAATCAATACAATGGTACAGAGGCTGAAGAGGAAGGATCGGCTGGAAACAAAAAAGGAAGGGGGTGGAGAAAAAGAAAGGAAAACATGTGGTGTGTGCCTATGTGGTGGTAGGGATGGCAATTTAGATCCGATCCGCGGATACCCGGCCCAATCCGACCCTAATGGGCCGAATTTTACCCGGCCCGATAAAGAATAGGGTCGGGTATGGGTTTTTTAAAAAAAAAAACCGAAGCGGGTCCGGGTCGGGTCCGGGTTTTATCATAAAAACCCAAAACCCGACCCGGTTATATTACATACAAAATTACTAAATTACCCTCCTATATATATTTAGTTAAAACCCTAAACTTATCATTACTCTCCTCATTTCAGCCTCTCACGCCTCTCAATCTCTCATCTCTTCAGCTCTCTCACTCACTGCCTCTCATCTCTTCATCTCTCAACGATCTCACACCGTCACATGCACGGCCACAACTGTATGTATAACATTATGAGCATCATGAACTCATCAGACGAGCTAGTGGGACTCCCATTTCCGACAGATTTAAGAAGGGAAAGATGTAGTTTTGTCCTCGCCGTTCCTGTTTCTCTCAAGTCTCAATTTCGTTTCGTCCTCGCCGTCACCGATGTCGCACTGTCTCCATTTTTTTTCTTTTTTCTTCTTTTTTTCTTTTTTTTTTTTTCTGGGTTCATTTTGCCTCAATCATGTGAATTTGTGTTTGTGTTTGTGTTTGTGTTTATGATTTCTGAAAGGGAAAAATGAAAATCATAGATCTGAAATTTTTGTTTGGATTGTGATTTTGAAAGGGAAAATGTAGATCTGAAATTTGTGGTTGTGATTTCTATGATTGTGATTGTGATTGCGATTGTGATTGTGTTTGGATTGTGATTTTGAAAGGGAAAGATCTCTGTTATTGTGATTGTGGTTGTGTTTGGATCTGAATTTTTTTTTTTCCTTTTGGTTGGGCCACGAATTGGGCCCAATACTTTAACGGGGCCCGGCTGGGGTGGGTTCAGGGCCTAGGAAAAAAACCCGTTTAGTTAACAGGCTGGGTTTTTCTTTAATAATAACCCGTAAGTTGCATGTGTGATATACGAATAATTTTATGATATTTTATGTAAAACAATTTTGAATAATGTTGTACATAAATTTAAAAAAAAAAAAAAAAAAACTAAATTAGAGTAAAATTCTTAGGCTCACCATCTGTCACTACTACAGCGTATACCTGTTTCAACTCCTTACAATCCCTGTCAAACTCATCTTCATTGTTCACTATAAGGAGTGCTGGCTTCCCCTCCACTTTAGAAGTTTTGGGTCTACTACCTTCCTTAATAGGACCAAGGACAATTTTTCTGCCATTCTTAAAAAACACATACACATTATCCTTACACTTATGAGTAGCATCTACATCATACTGCCAAGGTCTACCCAATATTAAATGACATGCATCCATTTCAACAACATCACAAACTACTTCATTTACATAATATTTACCTATAGAAAAAGTAACACGACATTGTTGAGTAACAAGAGTTTCCGTACCTTTCTTGATCCAACCTATCTTGTACGGGGAGGGATGCTTTTCTGTTTTCAGTCCCAGCTTGGTAACTAAACTCTTCGACGCAATGTTTTCTACACTGCCACTGTCTATGATCAAATCACAGACCCTTTTATTGACGGTGCATCGTGCTCGGAAGATCTCATTCTGCTGGTCACCAAATTCCACCCTTGGTGTGAGTAATAACCTCTGAATCACCAAAGATTGTCCTAATGGCACGCCTTCCTCATCCTCTTGGACCTCATTGGGATCATAGGCATACAGATCTGCATCATTATACACCTCTTCGCCCTCCTGTTCACCTTCTACCTCAACCTCTTCTGCCGCTACCAGATTCACTGCGGCTCGCTTAGGGCAAGTACTAGATCGATGTCCTGGTTCTCCGCACCTGTAGCACTTATTCCCAGTTGGTTTAGCATAGAGGTTGGCATTCGCTACTGGCTGGGCTGCGGAACCTACTACTGCCACTGTGGATTGGTTGACACCACTATTCTCCCTAACCACGGGTTGTGACCGTGGTGTAAACATGGGCTGTTTACCTTTGTTGGCAATGGAACTAGAGGACTCTGAACTGCGGTTGGAAAACTTCGAACCTGTCCTGAGATGCTGAAATTCTATTTTCTTGGATAAGGTTACAGCCTCATTCAAAGTATATAGGGTTTGTAAGGATACCTGATCTAGAATGGAAACTCGTAACCCATGTACAAATCTGGATATCCGTTGATCTTCAGTTTCCTCCAAATCATTGCGATTCGCCAACCTGTCAAACTCCTCCATGTACTCGTTAACTGTCCGAGTACCCTGCCTGCAATCCTGGTACTGTCTGAACAACTCCTGCTGGTAATCGGGTGGTAAGAACCGATCTGCCATTAACCTTTTCATCCTCCTCCATGACCGTATTGGAAGCTTTCGTTCCCAAGTACGGTTTAATTGAACACGATCCCACCAAGCAGATGCTCCTCCCTTCAATTTGTAGGCCACCAAACACACCTGTTTGTCTTCTGCTGTACCCATATAGTCGAAAAACTTTTCAACCTCATTGACCCAATCCAAATACTCTTCAATGGAGACATTACCATTAAAAGATGGTAACTCTATTTTCATCCGATAGTCCCTCTGCTCCTGATAATTTCGACCATTATCCCTTGCGGGACCACGATGATTTCAAAGGACTCTCTCTGCATACTCCTCATCTTCACTGTCTTCTTCGTTGTAGTCTTGCTGCCTGTTCCGGTTTGGACCACGATAGGGAGGGCCACGCACTCGGTTATCACGTCGCTCTTCATCAACGCGATTAGGGTTTCGATTAAGCAAAGTGGCAAGTGCTGCTTGAATCTGGTCCAGAGTTTGTTGGGTAGAATCACGAAATTGTTGATTTTCATCACGAAAATCAAGGAACTCAGCCCTAGTGAGGACTGGGTTATTGACGTCGTCACCGCCGTCATTGTTATGGTGGTCACCGTCTCGCCGGTTAGCCATCAGACCAGGGTAAATCAAGGCTCTGATACCAACTGATGTCGCGGAAGCTGGAAGAGAAGCACACACGATGCTCTCTTGATGAAACAGAAACTAAACTGTTAGTTTCTGATAGTAAACCTCGAATCCACGAGGGATTTTTCCTGAATCCACAAGGAGATAAACTTGGAATCCACCAGAAGAGAAAAATTGACAAAATGTTTGTGTTTATTGATAATAGTCTGATTTGCCTCCGACGGCTACAAAACATATAAATACTGAGTAAAAACGTTTAAAACCCTAATTCGCACTAATTAAGCAATTAGGTGACAAAATTACCGAATTTTACCAAAAATGGCAAAATTGAGTTAAACGCAGAATCATAAACTACTGACCTTAAGGGTCGTCCCAAAACAGACGGGACCTTATTCTGACTTTTAAACTAAAAGTTATTAAGGAAAAACAAATATTACTATAAATAGCAAAAACATTGTTTTCGGGGCCTTAACGAAGGAATTTGCCTAAAATTTGGCGACATTCATGGTAGCATGAATCTGGATCAGAACGCCGTTTCCCTTCAACCTGCCAAATTTCATGCAATTCCGACACTGTTACCTCTGATGGCCCCTACTGGCACCCCCTTTGATTTTGCGTTGTGACTTCCTGCGCCCTTGCTGCTCCAAGAAGGCATGTGCTGTCTGTTCTACATCAGTTATTACTATTAGTCCTTACTTTTTTTTTTAATAAAAAAAATATATTAAAACATTGGGTATGCTAAAAGACATGAAGAATAGTGAAAGGTGTGGTGTAAGCTTAGAAAATTAATGAGATATTAATGAGATGATGACAGTGAAATAAGATAATGTGAACTTTTGGGTTAAAAAAAAAAAAAAAAAAGCTTAATGAAAGAGGTAAAAAAAAGGCTAAATGTAAAATTTGAGTGCCACTTGGCAGGACCTCATGCACTCTCGCATGTGGTCTTTGAGAGAAAGACATTTTGTAACAACTTTTATTCTACAATATTCCTCCAATTTTTTTTTTTTTTTTACTCATTTCTTGAACTGAATAATTATAATGGTTATGTATGTGTGTAATTTATAATTGTTGTTTCACTGCATATTTAAAGCCTTCTCAAGGTAAGATTATTATTTTTTTAAATCATAAAACCAAAAATAATTGCAAAAGAGTAACATGATCATGAAAATCAAATAATTTGTGTTGCGTTCACATATTAAATACTATGAAATAAAAGTATGCCATTTTGGATATACACCACTGTAAGTTTCTTTAAAAAAACTTTCTCTCCTCTCCTTGTGTGTGTGTGTGTGTGTGTTAAAAATACTTAGTATTCTCAAAAGAAAAAATAGTGGGTTAATCCATCATTGGAAAATGAGTGTGAGTAAAAAAGGTATAAAGTCTTTGTTGTGTATCCAAGAGTTAGGCCCTTTTGGATATACACCATTGTAAATTTCTTGAAAAAAAAAAAAAAAAAAACATTCTCCTCTCTCCTCATGTGTGTGTCTGTGTTAAAAATACTTAGTATTTTCAAAAAAAAGAAAAAAAAAAAAAGAAAAGAAAAGAAAAGAAACTCTCATGTCTTCTACTCATTGATAATGCGGCATTAAAACATGGTGTGGGTAAGTGGTGTACACGTGTCTTATAGATAATTTAAAGTCATGGTAGAATATGACTTTACATTACGTACCAAATATTCTTTCTACTTATATACCCAAAACAAAAATTATCTAACCAAATTATCCAAACTTAAATCATATTTAATGCCTTAATTTAAAAAAAAAAATACCCAGTAGGTGTTTCGGCATTTTGATGGTGGTGGAAGGGCAATATGATGGAAGCAACGGCCCCTTAGATTTCTCTTTCTCTCTCTTTCAAATGTTTTGTCAGTCTCAGGTCTTTTATAGTGAAACAATGCATTTTGATTTTGTAGTGAAATAATGCTTTTTATTTAACAATCTCAAACATTTTTGTGTCTCTCTATCTCCTTCAAGGCCTTATCTGGTTAGTTATTACTATTAGTCCTTAATTATTATTTTTTTGTTTTAAAAAAAAATTTAAAATGATGGATATGCTAAAAGGTATGAAAAAGAGAGAAATGTGTGATGTAAGTTTAGGCAATTAATGAGAGACTAATAAGAAAAATTAAAAACATGACCAAAATAGAGGCAAAAAATGTATTTTCAACCCAAAAAAGGGGGGGGGGGGGGGGGAATCTGAAATCTCATAGAAACCGGTGGCACTCTCCCAAGTCAACAATCAGTATGTATTGGCATTGAACGGTTAATGTGAAAAGCAAAAGCTGCACTGTCCTTTTGAAATTCCAAAAAAAAAGAAAAAGAAAAAAAAAGAAGGCAAATAGAGGAATTCAACTGCACTTGCACTTAGTTTCGATGAAATCTCCTGAAATGAATTTACAATAAAAATGCCCTCATTGTCATGTCATTCAGCTGACCCTCCATCCCTCGCTAGCAGAGTTGTAGTATTAGAGTTAGAGCACAAACAAAAGAGAGCAAAGGAAGGACGTTCCACATTCAAGCTATTATGCGCTGGAGTTGGTTCATGCCATATCATCATTTCTTTATTAAAAGAAGAGAGGAAAGAGAGGAAAGAGAGTGCGTTTTACTTTTATCGGAATGGAAGCCTGTTACTCGAGAAGCTGATTGCCTAGAGGATACATATTTAACAGGAAGAAGAAGTGTTTTTTTTTTTTTTTTTTCAGGTCACTTTTGAACCTGCAGTCACGGGCTTGAGAACATAACTTGACGATAATATTTGATTAGATTCTATAAATTTTGCTGAGAACCTTTGGGGTGCTAATTCTATAATTAGCAGTTTTATGGAAGGACATATAATTGTATAATACTGGATTTATGTAGTGATAAAAATCTTGCATTTGCTGGGTAAGCATTTTGAGATATTTAAGGACCAAAAGTACATGTGGTTGTATCTATGGAGCAATAGATGTAACCTTAATAATTTTTCTGCTCCAGTGGCATTCAAGCTATCAAGAAAAAGGACTGATGACACTTTCAAACTGCCTCATATGATTCTCTTTGGAAGGAGAGGGAAGGTAATACATATTCTAAGGACTTTTGTGTGTATGTTTCTGTTTATATATTTTGGTTCTCTTTCCTCCTTCATAGCAGGTAATGAATTTGCACTTTAAGGCCAATAAATTGGACTCTGGTGTTGTGATTCATCCCAGATGTTACCAGTCAGTGACTCAGTATGCAAATCTGTATTCTATGTAAAATCCACTTTTTTCTTTTTACGGGCATTTCAGGTCAAGAACAATATATCCCGGTTTTCTGGTTTTGTATGGCATGACAATGAGGTAATATTTGTGTGTACAAGTAACCATTTTCTAGACTTGGCATTGAATTTTTCATTTATCTTGTTTGGTATGTGGTAGCATGGCAGACTTGATCTCACTAATATTCCATCATTGCAATGTTTTTCATCTTACAGGAAAAGCAAAAGATCAAAATAAAAGAGAAATTTGACAAGTGTCATTAGGAGAAACTAGTGGAAATCTGCGATGTGCTTGAAATACCAGTTTCCAAGGATTCTACAAGGAAGGTTTGTTGATTTCTACTGATGCATGTTAAGCTGGGAATGTACTTGTGGCTAAATAACAAGAGGGAAGGTTTGTTGAAGTATAGTAAATATTAAGTTTCTTTCTTTGGCGTAAGTGTTGTTCATTTAGATGGGAGTAATATGCAGCCTTCTCACAGGCCATACCTGATGAATTGACATGTAACTAATTAGGTGGACCGTTTGTGGTCTGCAAGAGTGGAAGGTGTAACATCTATCACTGTCTCAAGGAACAACGTCTTTAGTAGTGTCATTACTTGTTACATCATTAGTAATTATCATATTGGAGAGAGAGTGTTTTCATCATGTTATGATATCCCTTGTAGTTTGTATTCACAGATTGATTTGGTAGTTTAACCTTACATGTTAATGTATTAGTGAGTAGATGTGATGGTAATTGTGATCATGATGAGTATGTTCTTTCACTTTTCAGTGACCTGTTTTTGTGACTGATTAATTTTAAAAAAAAATGGGTTTGTGTGGGTGTCATTAGCTCTAACATCTCTAAATATTTTAAGGTGTCTCTTATTGTGCTGACATTAATCTATGGCCTTTATATGCATCAGACACTGATGGATTCGTGCTTCCAAGCTTGGAAATAGGAGACTTAGATCGGAGTAAATCTGATGTTTCAGAAGTAGAAGCCTCAAAACCTTCTTCTCCAAAGGTCAGTTGCAAGAATCCTACACTATTCATTACAAAAGAAGAGGAAAAAGATATATATTGTCTGTGGATTATGTATTTAAGTCTTTATTTAAAAATCTGTGTTTTTCCACTTCTGCAGGCCAAAAAAGAAGAGAATATCTACCTAGGTCCACACGGAGCACCTCCTTCACAATCAAAGCAGCAAGAGCCAAATTCTGTGAGATGAGAGGACCAGTGGGACAGGTCGGGAGAATAAGTTAGAGAGTCTCAGAGGACTTGTGGGTGGTGGCAAAGCCACCGGCAACATGGCAAAGGGCTCTACCAGGGATTGGCTAGACCCACATTGTCATGAGTCACAATTTGAGGAGTGGAATCCCTAGTGAGTGGAATATTTGAGAGCTTTTTAAACTTCGCACATAGGGTTATCTTTGGAGACTGAATTTAAAAAAGGTTATGTATTTTGACAATAAATTTTCAACCAGGCCTTTTGAGATTTGCTTTTGCTGCGAAAGATTCTTTCAGTAGCATTTCCAATGTTTGGGTTGTATTTGCTGCAGTTGGTGTTTGGCCCTTCTCTTATTTTGGGCTCCTTCCACTTTGAGTTTGGATCACTGTTGGATCTTGAAAATAAAATGACGATAATAACCTCAAGCGGAATTTTGCTTGTTCTTTAAAACCCCAGGATTATGGATTGAAAACCTTGAATGAGGCGCAAAACATTAGGTGGCCCATGTGTGGTAATGTCCAAATGTAGTTAATTAGCAAAGCTGAAGCCACCTATGCTTTGAATTAAATCTTGAGTAAAAAGCTTAATTGATTGGCACGTAATACTCTCGCCTCTAACTATCAAATTATCAAAAAATAAAATAAAAATAAAATAAAATAAACTTTTACCAAAAGCTTATGCTGATCTTGGAATATTGTACGTGTGAATATACTATGGAAACCGCTGAGGCCCTCCAAAGTCAACACAAGGTATGGATTGGCTTTGAAGGGCTAATGTGAAAAGCAAAAGCTGCACTTTCCTTTTGAAATTCCAAAAATAAACGGCAATAGAGGAATTCAGCCCCACTTTACTTTACTTTACTTCCTCAAATGAATTTACAGTAAAAATGCCTCATTGACATTCAGCTGAGCCTCCATCCCTCGTTAGCGGAGTAGTAGTAGTGAGTTGTAGAGCACAAACAAAAGAGAGCAAGGAAGGACGTTCCACATTCAAGCTATTATGCGCTGGAGTTGGTTCATGCCATATCATCATTTCTTTATTAAAAGAAGAGAGGAAAGAGAGAGAGCGTTTTACTTTTATGAGAATGGAAGCAAGTTACTTGAGAAGCTGATTGCCTCTTGCAATGCCAAGCCTATTCCCATCCGTACCTTCTCCGCTCAGCAGCTCTTCCAAGCAACCAACAACTTTTCTTTTGAAAAGCTGGTAATAGGGTTCTCTATTTGGTACAAGGGTTCTCCTGAAGGACGAATTGTTTTCATTAAGCGTTCTTTTGTTTGCAATACCAAGCCTATTCCCATCCGTACCTTCTCCCCTCAACAACTCCGCCAAGCAGCCAACAATTATCCTGCTCAACATCTGGGAATTTATTGGTACAAGGGTTCTCTGGAAGGACGAATTCTTCTCATTAAGCGTTTTGATTATGCTTTGCCCGAGTTAGCCATCAATGATTTAGTGATTTCTGCAAAAATGAGTGGTCACAGCAATGTATTAAAGCCCATAGGCTGTTGTCTGCACACTCCATCTCCCTTTTTAGTGTTTGAATTTGCCGCCAATGGTTTCCTTTCTGATCGAATTTATGTCTCCCGTGTTACTGAACTACAACATCAGGCGATGGTGTGGGAGAGAAGGTTAAAGATTGCAAGGCAGATTGCTCATGCAATTTCTTATCTCCATACTGCCTTCCCAAGACCTGTCATCCACATGGGTATACGAATGCACAGTATCTTATTAGGTGAAACTGACGTGGACGCTCCTTTAGTTGCAATATTCACAGCCCCCGAGATTGATTCAACAGGCAAGGTAAATGAGAAAGCTGATGTATATGATTTTGGTCGGTTTCTTCTAGAACTTTTAACTGGAGAGGATTCTTTGCAAATATCCCGATTGACAATTGATAAAGGTTCTACTTTAGTAGCATAAATACGTAACTGTGCCCAAGGTAGTTGCATAAGCGAGATTGTGGATCCTGCAATCTTGGCTGAAGATGGGGAAGGAGTTGCTAGTTTAGAGCATCAATTACAAGCTGTGGTGGACCTTGCCTTGACATGTACAGAGGAAGATCCACAAAGAAGGCCAACTATGGTTGATGTCACCAAACAGCTTAGGCGGATTGAGAGGTTCGTTCCATCACTAATTATTTACTCACTTGATTTCATCCAATCATATGTTATAGATAAACAGATTCACATTATTGCACATCCAAACATTTTAGGCATGACAACAAACAAAATTTACTTGATTTTCAAACAAATGGCCATGGATGGAATTTAGAAAAGTTAAAAAAGCTTATTTGATGAAGAGCCATTTAATGCCATTATGAAATCCCCATTGCTGCTAAGAAGCAGTCTTAATAAACTAGTATGCATCTTAAGTAATAAAGGTGAATTCTCTATGATATCAGCTAATGGTATTTCTCAATCACACAGGTTCACACAAACGGGTGAAGTGCTTTTGGGAAATTTGCAGAATTTAAAGCTTCATGAGAGTTTTGAAGATCATGCTTCTGCATCATTGAAAAGGAATGCTTCTAGTGATGAAATCCAAGCAGTGAACATAGCCTCTGAAAGGCCTCTTGAAGTTTAATTGTGATGCAACTGAATGATGACAGAGCTTGTATGGCAGTTTTAACCTGTCATTGGGAAGTTATCATTATGGAAGACCCTTAAGGTATGTATTGATGCTATAAAAACTGGAGGATAGGTTGTTATTGGCAAAGGAGTTTGATAATTGTTCTTTTGTTTGAATAAAAGGAATGCAAACTAAGTAGTTCATGGTCTTAGTAACTAGCTATGTATAGAGGCTTGTTGAGGGAAAAAAAAAACTTTTGTATTGTTTAGTTGGTTTGCAAATTTTCTTTTTCCAAAATATATATAATTTCTCAATTTAGTTTGACAAACATTTTTCTTTTTGCAAAATAGTCTTAAATTTTAATCATTCATGTGAATTTGGGTCGAAAATTCATTAGATAGCTTATTGCTCCACAATTGATCTTCTAACTGGTATAATTGCAGTTAACACCTTCCCTTTGAATGGGACAAATGTTGTTGTGCTTAATCCTTCTCTACTTTTACTGCTCCAGTTCACTGTTATCCTCTTATATTCAAAAGGCACCTTCTGATGGAACTCTGTTGGAGAAATCTAGTTGCATAGGGCTGCTTGAACTTTGTACAGTAGTGGAGAGAAATATCATAGAAAAAACTCTAGGTCACACACTCACACTAACTCATTTAATGTGCAAAAACTCTAATCCAATTGCCTTGGGTATCGATCTATGCTAAGAGCCAAAGACAGATATTTGGCATTGTAAAACATATCCAGATGCCTTATCCCACAATCACAAAGGATAGTCACAATAGGACCAATACAGTTTGCCAAAAAAGAAGTGTTGTTGGTTCAAACCCTAGGCCCCCTGATGATGGAGGATTGACAAATCAAGTGATGTTCGAGAACAAATAAATAAATTTCTAAGCAATTCCTTTCCAAAAAAAATAAATTTCCAGGAAATTGCTTTCCAATTAAGCTTTAGGAGGCCTCTGGAAGGCCTCCTGGAGCTTAATTGTGATGCAATTGAGTGATTACAGAGCTTCTATGCTGTTTAGTTGGCTTGTAAATTTCAATTACGATGCAAGTAAAATGGAATTTTATTAATGAATTATAACGTGTGGTAACAATAATATTCTCAATGTTGAAGACTTCAACTAGCTTTTGCTAATTGATTGATTACAATTGAAATCTGGACTGGTATGCTCATTTAGACAAGCAAAGCATTGTGTCCTTTTGTCCTTTCAATATAATTTACATTTTATGAATAAGAGGAGAGTGGGACTGGTTAGTCATGCAATAGATTCACATTATTGCATGTCCAAGTGTTTTAGGCATGTCAACCGGCATAACTACTTAGTTTATTTCAGAATATTTCCTGATTCACAACGGCTCAAAGGTTGTCATTCAAGAACTGAGTTGATTTCAAAAGGCTTCAAGCAAGATTAGTATACATTATACAATGTATATATCCTTCTGGTAAGCTAGAACTTAGTCTGGCAGATTTATTTCCACCTGACAGTGGTTTTAATTGTTGATGAGAATTTGGGTAGGAAAAAACATATACACTATTGCCCCACAATTGATCATAATAACGGGTATATCTGCATTAACTCATTCCATTTCTCTTGGAAAAATGATATCAATCATCCCTGTATACAGCTCTGAAAGAAAATACATACTGATGTCACAAAAATAATGAACCAAAAATTGTCAACATGAAGATTATTTTTGGTTTTCTGGATTTATGTCAACATCTCAACATGTCAGCGTGAGGGAAGCATCACAAGAGCAATGTTTCTTGCTTACATGCATGCGCTGGGCTATAGTTGGCAGTATATTAGACAAAAATGTCAGATCTTCTGTTAATATATGGTTGTTTGCAATGCTTATTCTGAATTATGCTTGAACTTCCTGTCAAATTGGAGACTTATGTCCTAGCCAGAGTTTATAATTGTTTCAATAACCCATTTCCACATATTTGTTACTAATTCATGTCCCTGTAGTTCATTTAGTGGGTTTAGTAGATTGACCATAAATCTTTCAGCTTTGTTTGCACATACACCTTACATTGGGATGAATGGAACTCCAGGTGTATGAGCTTGGTCTTTTGAAGTTGATAACTACCTGATGTTCATAACACTAATGTATTTTCTGAATTTGTTTCTTGTGTCTTGGGGTCACACGTGATTCTTATGTGATTAATCATTCAAGGGTTATCTTTTCACAAGGACAATTTGTTTCATCCATTGCTGTGCTTTTTAGCCTGCACTTTTTCCTAAGCAATTAAATGAAGTATACATAATTTACTATACATGTATATGTTGTTGCCCTTTTTTTTTATGTTGATATGGCTATAAAGTCTGTCTTTCCATCTTTTACATATTGTAAGAGTAATTATTCAGTAGAGAATACAACAAGTAGAGAATTCAGCGAGTATAGAATATTATGCCTAATGAATCTTTCATGTGGCACTTGATAAATTTGGAGTCTTTGTATTCTTTGAATTGCTCTAATTTGAAGGTGAGTTGATATTTTCTTAATCGTTAAAATATCATTTATCATGTTTACCAATTGAAGTATAGTAAATATTAAGTTTTATTTATCCAAAAAAGAAAGTATCGTAAATATTAAGTTTATTTATTTGGCGTGAGTGTTGTTCATTGAGATGGGAGTAATATGCAGCCTTCTCACAGGCCATACCTGATGAATTGACATGTAATTAGGTGGACTGTTTGTGATCTGTAAGAGTGGAAGGTGTAACATCTATCACTGTCTCAAGGAACAAGCTCTTTAGTTGTGTCATTACTTGTTACATCATCAGTAATTATCATATTGGAGAGAGAGAGAGAGAGAGTGTTTTGATCTTGTTATAATATCCCTTGTAGTTTGTATTCATAGATTGATTTGGTATTTTAACCTTATATGTTAGTGTAATAGAGAGTAGATGTAATGGTAATTGTGATCAGTATGAATGTGTTCTTTCAATTTTCAGTGACCTATTTTTGTGACGGCTCAATTAAAAAAAAAAAAGGGTTTGTGTGGGTCATCAGCCTTAACTTCTCAAAATTGTTTAAGGTATCTCTGATCGTGCTGACCTTAATCTGTGGCCTTTATATACATCAGACATTGATGGATTTGTGATTCCAAGCTTGGAAATAGGAGACTTAGATCAGAGTAAAACTGATATTTCATTTCAGAAGTAGAAGCCTCAAAACCTCCTTCTCCAAAGGTTAGTCGCAAGAATCCTACACTATTTATTACAAAGGATAAGGGGAAAAACACATTGTCTGTAGATTATGGCAATGCCACTGGCAACATGGTAAAGGGTCCACCAGGGATTGGCTAAACCCATATTGTCATGAATCTGAGTTTAAGAAGTGGAATCCCTAGTGAGTGGAATATCTGAGAGCTTTTAAACTAGGTACACAAGGCTTTATTTTTTGGTTAATAGATTTGCGGCTGCTCATATGGTATTTTACCAAATGCTATAACTCACGACTACTTGCCTAAGTCCTTGAAGAATCCAGAGGAAGTACCTGAGCTCTTGGAGAGGATATCGACAAATGGGAGTAGGATGACTGCTGAGTGCTGACCCTTACAACTTGATCTTGAAGTTGTCTATGGATTGGGATAATTAGGAAAGTGTAAGATATACATAGGAGGTGATGGAGAGAAATGGGTTGGGACAAGACCAACGATCTTATAGCATTATGATACATAGGCTTTATGGCAAGGGAAGAATACAAGGTGCTTTGTGCTTCTTCAATGCGATGACATTAAACGGAATGGTGCCAGAACCAAGGAGAAAAATATTGGTATATGACATGAACATTAAGTTCAAGGAGAGCAGGCAAAAAGAGGAAACAGTGTTAAGAAATAAGGATGGATGATTGTTAATGACTAGCATTTGTGGGTCTCATCCTTTCCTCCGTTTGACAAAAGAGGTAATGCTTCCTCTGACTTTGAACTTCACGTGATTTGGTAAATACTTTCATAAGAAAGGAAAAAAATTAATTCCTTAAACATTTTAGACATGCTAAAGTTAGGCATCTAGTGAAAACTATCTTTGGTGAAGCATTATTAAGTAGTTAATACTTGAGAAATGACATAGGCAAGATTATTATATTTTTTACATAGGCAATTTTATTACATGGAGTTTAATTGTCAATTGATCATGAATTTGCATTTGGTAGTAAATTTTACTCTCCGGACATTTTGATAATTTTTGTCTAATATATATTTTTCGGGATTCTAACTGTAATTGAAAATATAACCGCAGTATGGAGTAGGTATTGAATATAAGCGCTCTATGGAGAAAGGTGCCTGATGATTTCCATGTAGATCTGTATACATGTCATTGTCTCATTAAGCTTTTGAAAATGTAAAAGGGTGTAAATGGTTGAAATTTAGATCAATATCATGGCATGGATTCAACTTGAATATCTCAGTATCAAGCTTTATTGTATTCGGATCTGGGTATTAATTGTACTGATCTGGACCCTTACCAACAACTTGTTTTCCTTATTGCTTCTCCAAAAATTACATCAAAAGTAATAAGATAAAGTTATATAGATAAAGGTATACAGAGCCAAGTATGGCATGCGACTAACAGAAAAATGATGATTAAAAAAAATGATTATAGGACAAGCCTCTCAATCCGCATGAGTTCTTTGGTGACATCTACCATAGTTGGTCTTATTTCTAAGTCTGTTTTTCTACATGTGAAGGCAAGGTCTACCACTGCTTGCAATTGTTGCTCTGTAGTACTAGCTCTCCCTTCCCCTGCCAAGATTGTAGGATTCACAATGCAACGACCTTGAGCACCATTTTGCATATATACCACTAATGCAACACTCTTTTTTTGGTTTGGAGAAGTCCACACATTCACCATTATTCAATTGGGTAAAATCATTTGAATTCTTACCTGTTAGAAGTTCTAAAAGTACTCCAAAGCTATAAACATCAGCTTTCCCTTTTACCTTACCTGTAGCAAAATACTCAGGAGACATGTATCTTACACACCAAGACAAGAAATCAACTTGAACGTGAGTCTCACCTTCGGGGACTAATTTAGAAAACTCGAAGTTGGATAATTTGGCAACATCATGTTGGTCTAAGAAGATATTTCGCATATTTATATCCCTGTGGATGATAGGTCTAGAGAATGCAATATGGAGATATGAAATTGCATGACCAATCTCCCTTGCAATCTTTAACCTGCTTGCCCATGTTAACGGCTGATGTTGTTGACTGCCACGAGTGCCCTGAATTTGATTGGCAAGGCTACCATTCACAGCAAATTCATGTACTAAAATGGTAGGTCGAGTCTCAAGGCAACATCCTATAAGCTTTAGTACATTTTTGTGAGCGCTCATCTTTGCAGAAATCACTAGATCATTGATGATGTAGCTGGACAATTTACAGCCTTCTGTAATGTGTACACCGCCTTCAAATTTCCTAATGGAAACAAGTCAGCCGACAAGAGAACCCTTGTACCATTTCCAGTACAACTCATCTTGGACTATAACAAGACGAGCATCATAGTTGTTGGTTGCCTGCTTGAGCTCTTCATCAGAGAAGCTACGAATGGGAATGGACTTGCCATTACAGAAGCCAATCAGCTTTTCTTGGACCATGCTTCCGTTCTCAAAAAATGCTCTCTCTTTTTCCTTTCTATCCTTACTCCTTCTAAAGAAACAATTTTTTTCACCAATTTTGCATTTATCCTTATAATTTCTCCTACCACGTCCCCATCAAACTGCCTTGAAGATTTCGTCCATGGGTGGAGCTTTTTCTTATTAGCCACTTTGAGACAACTGGACTTTTTAGAAGACTGCTACAGGGATCAATGGCCTATGCATTCAACATTTCAGCATGATATCAACTCCAGTTTTGATGTTGGCCATCTTATAAAGTTAGAATAATACTAGAGATATAAACTATTTTACAAACTGTTAATGCGGTGAGTGATTATTGGTAAATGATAGTTTGGATTTTCTCTATTTTGAGATATTTTACACTTTTAAATTATTCACTCGAGAGAGGTTATGATCTATAATAAATGATAGTTGTGGGGGCCTTTTTTTGCTATGTTGGGCCAGGCTGCCCTTTTGTGAATGTAGGCCCAAGTGTTCTGGGTTGCAGGAGTCGAGACCGGACCAACGGGAACTCAACTTGGCCAGCTTGTGCACGAACTATGCCTCGTCTGCCAGGAGAGTGCTTACCGCAGACTGAGTTGTTCCAGAGAAAAGCTTACGACAGGCAGAGCTATTTCAGAGAAAACAAAACTTGCGGCAGGCAGATACAATTGATAAAACAAACTCACGTATTCTGGAATGACCAGATAGTTCTTTTAATAAGAAATGACCAAATTACAATAACATTAACAATCTTTGACAAATAAATAGTAAGGGAAAATGGTAATAAAGATTTAATCGACAGCTTATGTAAATAAATTCAGTTCGGTCCGCAAGAGTAAGGCCAAAGAGGAAGAACGCCTCTTCTCAACGCAATTAACCTCCGAGGAAAGAAAACAGGATTCCTGCTGCGGAAGTTAATGGGTTTAAGGGAGGCGGACCTGAATGGACACTTCCCAAAATAATTATAGAAGAGAACAGGGATTGAAGAGGGAGAGAAGGGAAGGGGCCTATCGGTGCATGCCACTATCACTTGCTCCCTTTTTTTCTCTCTTTCTTTCTTTCTTTTCTAGTCTTTTCTTAGTAATTTCCACAATGGTTTTTTTTTAGTGTTATGCTCCTCTGTTCTTCTAAGTAAGTTACAGAGTATTTTCTTTAAGTTGTGTTGTATTGCTCTCGTACTTGTTGTGTCTCCCCCTTTTTTGCACACGGCAGAGGCGTCCTTTTATAGTGCCTGCTGTGACCGATTTTTTACTATTCTACCCCCAACTGTTTCTTGTCTAGTCTGGGCACACTCGCAGACCCTTACTGCTCTGTCTGCGAGTCCCTCTGTCACAGACACAGACAACGTTTTGTCTGTTAGTCCGCCGCGACACCTTGTCCTACCGCGGTGATGTTTCTCTCTCTCTATCCCTCATGGCATGCACCTATTGATTCTCACTCAGCCTTGCCTCTTTTAGGTGGTATGTCATCCCAGCAGGACGTATTCCCCAAAAGAGTTTGAGCAGGAACCTCAAAACAGGCCTTCCCCGCTCCCCACCCCCAAACCATGCCCTCTTATCTCTGACCCATGACCCCACCATGTCCTGTATTGGCTGGGTACAGGCTGGTGGTGCCTGGGCCTTGTGCGTGGTTTATGTCTGAAGTCTGCTTACTGTCCATGCATCTGCCGCGTATTGGACATTTTGCTTGCATTGTCAGTCGTCCGTTCTTGGCTTTTCCCAAGCTGTTACTCTGATTTCCCTCCCCATAGGGTCTGGACTTTACCGAGTACGGGGCTTTGTATTCTCTTCAGCCCAATTCTTTAATTGTCTTAGCTTTCCACCATGTTACTCGGCCTTTCCTGCCACGGCGATTTTTGTTCCTGTTGGGCCTCTTTTCAGGCCTGCCGTTCCTTTCTTTCCCCCAGTGACTTAATATGGCCACTGGTGTTCTTGCTCGTCGGCTCCAATGTCCCTCTCTTTTTCACTTGGGCTTATCCGACCCATTTATTTTCTTTGGACTTCCTCGGTCCATTTATTAACTTTGCATCCCATGGGCATTTACTGACTCAATTGGGCTTCCTCAGCCCAATTTTCTCATTCTCATCCTTGGGGTTCATGGGCTTGCCATTATCCCCTACTTTCTTTGTTTTCATTACTTCGGGCCTGCCGCGGCCCATTCTCACTTTTCCATACCACATACTGCCCATAGGTGGTGTTTCCTCTCTTTCCAGGCCTTTTAGGCCCACTTACTCCTTCAAGGCCCGTTTATTTATATTTAAGGGCATGTGATTCATTATTTCTGCTGCTTGAGCCTAATGGTCTTTTTCTTAGCTTGCTGCTCGTCCGTTGCCCATTTTTATGGGTTGGGCTACCTTCTGCCTATTTCAAGAAATGACCCTCAACAATAGTTAATTAATTCAAAGTTTGGTGTTCATATTAAAAATAAAAAAAAGAGCGTGTAATTCAATAAAGAGATTTGCAATGTATTAATTCAACATATTTATATATATATATATATATATAATGGGATTTGAGACAAAACAAAATTTTTGAGGACAATACCTTTTTGATTTCGATATTTTGATCGCATTTAAAATTTAGTCTTTAAGTTTTTATAACTTTATTTTGGTTTATATACTTTTTAAACTTGTTGTCATTTTGGTCTTTATTATCATCTCACTTACAAAAAATACCTAAGTAATAAATGAATTACTACTAGTTTAAAATTACTTTTTTTTTTTTAAGTGAGATGCTGTCAGGATCAAAATATTGGTAAGTTTAAAAATATAAGAATCTTAATAAAATTATTGAAAAAATTGAGATCCAAATTAAAAACATGACCAAAATAGAGGCAAAAAAGGAATTTTCAACCCAAAAAAAAAAAAAAAAAAAAGGCAAATCTGGAATATCATAGAAACCGGCGTCGCTCTCCCAAGTCAACAATCGATATGTATTGGCATTGAACGGCTAATGGGAAAAGCAAAAGCTGCATTTTCCTTTTGAAATTCACAGCCANCTCTATTTTTTTTTTTTTAATAAAAAAATTGTACTACATTTATATAAATAAATTATTTTATTTACTTTACTCTTATGCTATGTATAACTTATTAAACCCAAATGCATTCAAATTTCAAGGTATGTTCCTAAAAATAGTAAGTTTATTAATTATTACATAATTTATAATGTATGTGGTTTGTTTTTGTTAAAATAATTTCTTGAGTATGTTTTTAAACAAAATTCAATAACAAGAGTTGGGAATGTTCTTAGGCATAGTAAAATTATTAAGAATTGATATATTTTTTTTAAGGGAAAAAAAAAATACATGGAGAACCTAGGGGGAATTCTAGACTTTTGCCCTTATTTTTTTTAAAAATCTAGCAATATGTCCCTGTTTTGAAATTATTTAGGTCTGTTTCCCTGTTTTGAAACTCGATTTTCTTAAAATCGAGTTTCAATGTAAAACTTGATTGGTTTAAAATCAAGTTATGCCAAATGAAACTTAAAAAATAAATTAATTAATTAAAAATTAAAAAAAAAATTTGTGGAACTCAAGTTCATGGAGCTCGAGTTCCATTCAAGGGACTCAAGTTCCTTTTAAGAAACTTGATTTCATGTAACTCGAGTTCCATAAATTTTTATTTTTATTTTTATTTTATTATTTTTATTTTATTTTTAAGTTTGATCGCCTATACTCGATTTTCTATAAATCAAGTTTTTCATTAAAACTCGATTTTGAGAAAATCGAGTTTCAAAACGGAGACATAGACCTTAATAGTTTCAAAACAGAGACATATTACTAGATTTTTAAAAAAGATAAAGGCAAAACCCCATTTTCTCTGAGAACCTAGAAAGTTCATAACTTCATATCATAGGAAATTTTTAATAATAATAATAATAATAATTAATGAGTAATATATCATCATTGGGACTTGAATCTACACAAAAGTAAAAACGGTAAGTGACAGAGAAAATAGGCATTAAATGTTCAAAAATTATAATAGAAACTAATATACTTAATGGATTTCTCTCTTTAATCTTTATTGTATTAGATTTTGGGAAATGTTAACAAATTCCCTTAGAGTATTAGTTAATAATTCATTTAAAGAAAAATTTTATGGGAAATGGAAAAAAAAAAAAAAGCAATTAATGTTTTGACAACTTTTTTCATTTCCCACAAAAGTGGTGTTAAAACTTTCCTGAAATGAATCGTTAACCAATTCTCTAAAGGCACTCATTAGCATGACCTTTAGATTTTTCATACTACTAAATAAAAGGATCAATTTCTAATATTGTAGATGGTTATATAAGTCAAGGAAGAGTGGCATTTTGGAGGCATAATTAACTAGGGTGGCCTAGTGAATGGGAGTGAACATTTTATCAAATTTAGATTAGGTCAAAATCGATGAAATTTTCTAGAGGATCAAAATATTTTCAAATATAAAAAAGGGGTTGAAAATACTTTTGAACCTAAATAATACCAAAATATCTCGAAACCATCAAATGTTACTCCTTATAATCTCTAAAAACGATCAAAATACCATTGCAATGTCCAAATTGGCAAAAATATCTTTAAAACCTCCAAAATAACCTTGAACCTTTGGAAAATGTTTAGGAACAAAAAATTAGCAAAGTACCCCATAAAACCTCTAAAATGAGCAAAAATAACCTCATAATATTCAGAATGACCAAATATCCTAAAACCTCCAAAATAACTAAATACCATCCAAATCTCTAAAATGGACAAAATACTTGAAACCTTAAAAATATCTAAAATACTTTTGAAACATCTAAAATGGTCAGAAACAAAAGATTTTAATTGTTTTGTATCAGTCAATGATCAATCCCAATCAAGACTAATGTGAGATACCAAAACCTAACTCGTCTAGGGTGGTTGTGTTCTTTAAACCCCTGCGCAAACATCATCATCTAATATCAAAGGATGAAATTAAATGGATGTGCTCACGCGCACACACACGGAGATATATATGGAAAGAATCCGAATGTAGTTTATTTAATTTAAGATTATGCCACAATTCTTTTCTCATTTTTGGGCATGACACTTTAGTGTTAGTTTGGATTGCAATGAAAAGGAAGAAAACTGGGCGTCTGTGTTTTTTCTGTGGGTGCCGTGCACTATTCATAGGACTCGCAAGTATTGATTTCAGCAAATTTTTCTTTAAAATTGGTTCCATAGCACTATTCATACATTTAAAAATATTTTGCTACAGTATTTTTAATTTTCAATAATAAGTAGTATCCAAACAACCTCTTAGTACTCGTTTGGATACTGATGATAAAGGTAGTGTCTACGTTTTGGCGTTCTTTTTTTTTTTTTAAGAAGCGCGTTTCTATGGCTTTTATGCTTTTCCAGTGGGTCCTGTGCACTATTCACAGGACCCACAAACCTAGCAAAACTTTCATTAAAAATGGGTCTCACAGTACTATTCACATATTTAAATAAAAATTATTTTACTACAGTGTTTTTAGTTTTTAGCAAAATAAGTAGTTATCCAAACACACCTTTAGACATCCCAATCATGGACATTCAATTTTTGGTATAGGCGGAAATTAAACCCCAGATCTCTTATGTAACTATCATAGATTTTACCAGTTGAGCTAACTGGAACATCCGCTTTATTATGTTTCTTTATTTTTAACATAGTGTAAGCTATAGTTTTGGGCTTTTTTGAAAAACTAGGTAAGGCCAGTTAAAAAAAGATGGTCATGGATAGGCTCAAGAATAAAAAATAAGTTCAGCTTAAGCTTGTCTATGGGCTTTATAATAAACTTATATGGGCTTGGAAAAATAGTATATTTCACATAAATTGGTAAAAATACTTTCGGCCCAGTTTGGGACGACTTGACCCATCTCTATGTTTCATTTTGGGCCTCCCTCCTCAGACGTCTGTAAGTCTACAGCTTAGCTGCGCGCTCACCTCGTCAGAATCATTCAAACGTCTCTTTGTTTCTGTCGTGCGGTGTGGCTCTCTGTAATGTATAATAATGTTATCTCTCAATGCACCATTACCAAGCCTGAGGTCAAGAAAATCGATTTTGCCGAATTCCCTTTCTCTGTAATCTCACCTCAGCTGCACCACGCACAGACTAACACGCTGCCAAACCAAACTATAGAAGCTAACTATATCTATTTCTTGAAATTTTTATTTTTTGGAATTTGATTTCTTCATATTTTATATATGGGATTAAGACAAGAAAAATATAGGATGGAGGCATGCATTTCAATATGTGTCTACCTTGGTCATTTCACATCATACCCTCTGAGCTTATGCTTGAGAATTAAGTCATGCTCAAATATTTACAATTTTTTGATTAGTTTGAGTTTGAACATTATTTGTGACTTGGTTCGGTCTAAAGTTGAGTTTGTATATTTTATATGTACTGCAAACCAAGCTTGGCCATTGAATACTTTGCTCGGCTTGATTTGATTACAGCCTTGATTTCAAGCATGGACCTTGAGTCAGGAACAACTCTATGCATTTGGGGCATAAGGTGAATATTACATGATGCATTTTATATATTAAAATATTACTTAAATATTTGTTTATTTAAAATATATTCATCTTGCTTTTTTATGTGTGTGGGGCCTGTTACCTAAAAAAGGTATAGTAGTCCTCAGAATTGGGCTCAGGGCCCAAAGGCCCGATCCGAGAACACGCAGTTGTCCGAGGACAGCCTAAAGAAGTTTTATTCACGTCTAATAGGTGATATGAAAGGTATAAACAGGTGTTATATACAGTGGTATAACACACGTCCGAGGACGCCAAAGTCCGAGGTGAAGGTAACCTTCGTACTGACTGAAAGATTCTACCAGGTTGTAGCTGAATTGGAAGTTGGATATAGCTTAAAGAGGCGTCGGAGAAGGTAGAAAATATCTTCTAAAGTCTATCACCTCCTCATTAAATGCTGTCCACCTAACACTCTGGCCGCATTAATGTGGAGGTGATACCTGAATAGTAACTAAGCAGCTTTATGACCACTAAGCTGAAAGTTCCGGTAGGGACTAGATGGGACAGAAAGGAGCCCCCAGGATAAGAACTACACGTGTACAAAGGAAACAAAAGAAGAAACGAAGTATATAATGTAGAAACGAAGAAAACAGGGGGGACTTCTGACCAAAAAAGAAAAAGGAAAAAGAGAGAGAGAAGAACAGACCAATTTAAAGAGGGCCGAGGAGAGTTTTTCCTCATAGAGCGAATCAATAGTATCCCTTATTACTTGATGAGTAGAACCCTTCCTGAAAAACAGTACTAGTTCTTGAGCCCATACTCTATAAATTTATTGTTTGGGCTTATTGGGCTGAAAACCCAACACTCAATTCAAATTGGGTCCCTACAGTGGTATATTGCTAAATATTTTACCAAAAAGTAGTATATATCCATTTTGGCCAATCTCACATTATATTATCTATTTTACACTACGCATTTCATTAAATTATTAATGTTTTTAATTGTTTATCTTTTTTCCTACATAACAATTATCATCCATTTTCTTCTTGCATTCTCGAAATACAGACAAAAAAATAAAAAATTAAATGCAAAATGTACAGCTTTTTTTAGCTTCTATGTACGACTTTTTTTAAACCACACATTTTATTTTTCCCCTTTTTTCTTACTTTTTCAAAATTTTTGAAGTTACAAGTATCACTTTCAGCAAAAAAAGAAAAAAGAAAAAGAAAAAAAGAAACCTAGAAACAAGCTATTGTTATCGAATCAACAATTAGCCTTGCTCATCATCATTAGAGCATTCCCATTGGCAATTGTAAATGAGAAATGTAGGAAAAATTTAGTATCAAGGTATAAAAAGAGTCCAATAGCCAAACTTGTAAAATTTAAGAATTGCAATTTTTTTTGCAATTGTACTACAATGCTATCCTAAATATAAGATGGCATGGTAGCACAATTGTAAAAATTATAATATATTTTAATTCCAAAAAATTACTGTAGCATTGTAGCAGCACAAAAATTATATATTATATATTATTTTAGTATGTAATATATATTATTTTAATAAATAAAATAGTAAAATTAAAATTAAAATGTTAGATATGTTGTAAAATAATATAATATAATAGATAAAATTACTTTTTTAAGGTGATAAAATAGAGGAAGATGAAAGTTACGGATTCGAATGCTCTTGCTGAAAAGAAAAAAAAAATGAAAAAGAAAGTGAAAAAAGTAATGGAACCAGTCCACTACCAAAAGTAGTGCTGGCAATGCATGGCCTGGCCGCCATGAAAGCGCCTAAACGGGGTCAAACTTTTTGAAATATATCACAAACTCTACTCCACCCGCACCTCCACGTCTATTAATTAAATTTTTACACCAAAAACAAAAAAAGAACTCTAGTCTAGTGCTTTAACTTTTTAGTTTTATATAATAAAAAAAAAGAAGAAAAAAAGCGTCATACTCATGCAAGGGAGAATCTGATTCACCAAAGTCCAGAGAAAGAAATGGCGACGCCATTGCCAGGTCTATACCGGAGATCCCTACCCTCTCCTCCGGCAATCGAATTCGCTTCCTCCGAAGGCAAGGTTTGTACTGTTTCTCTGTCTCTGTGTGTGTGGATCTAATTGAATGAAAGAAAGTTAATGGAATGTTGTTGTTGTTGTTGTTGTTGTTGTTGCAGAAGCTTTTCAGTGAGGCGCTAGGAGATGGAACAATGGAAGGGTTTTTCAAGCTCATATCGTATTACCAAACCCAGTCGGAGCCTGCGTATTGCGGCCTCGCCACCCTCTCTATGGTCCTCAATGCCCTCTCCATCGACCCCGGAAGAAAATGGAAAGGTATAATTGACCTCTCTTTTTCTCTCTCAAATTCATAATCCCTAATTTAATTCACTCCAATTACTGTTTCAGCAATGGGTTTTTTAGTGGAAACATATTTATAGAGCTCCAATATTGCAATTAATGTACCTTATTATAACCTATAATAGTTGATTAAAACCAAAATACTCTATTGGTCTTTGAACTTTTAACTCTTGAGCGAGCCATTTTTGGTCCCTCAAGTTTAAAATGATTGTTTTAGTCCCTTACATTAAAATGATCACTTTTTGTCCGGTGTATAAGAACATTTGTAAATTAACTATTTTAAGAAAATTTTAATACCATTTTTACGGCGGTCAAAAATAAAGTTACTTTTTTTTTTTTCCTATAAAAAATTTTAAAAAATATTTCCTAAACTAGCGTCCTTAGGACATCTGTTAACTTTTTCCAAACTTGAAAGTCACTAATTTTAGACCCTAACAAACTTAAAGTGATTGGTTTTAGTCACCATGGAATGATGAAATGTCTATTTTTAGTTTGGCCACATCATCTAATGGACTAAATGCAATCACCATTCATGTGCTAAACTTAGGGGCCAATATATTTAAAGGCTTTTCTTTAGTGTAATAATATAATAGAGACAAAATTTCATAGGCGATATAGTGAGAGAGAGCAGTAAGCGATTAGATATTAAAGACTCTTTAATTATTAAAGGAATTAGTACTCTGTTACTGTACATATTTCACATTCTTTTTGGAAAATTGTTTTCTAGTTGAAAGAAATTCAAGAGTGTGAAAATTGTTGCCATTATTGATGCCTAGTTCATGGCTTCTGCCTGCGGGTCTAGGGTTCTTCATGTTGTGAACTTGGGGGTTTGAATTGCAGGTCCTTGGAGATGGTTTGACGACTCTATGTTGGATTGCTGTGAACCCTTGGCAAAGATCAAAGCTGACGGCATTACCTTTGGCAAAGTTGCATGTTTGGCACATTGCAATGGAGCTAAGGTTGAAGCTTTTCGGACTAGTGAAAGCACCATTGATGACTTCCGCAAGTATGTAATTTGCTGTACTTCTTCAGAGGATTGTCATGTGATCACGTCATACCACCGAGCAGTTTTTAAGCAGGTCTTGTGAGCTTATCTAAATTGCTGTCTGCTAACTAGCAATGCTTCTTTATTGTTACATTCCTTTTCTTCAGGATACTTTCAGAAAAACTCCTATGCCCATGAAAATGATTTACACCTATAGAATAAATGTTTTCTGTAATGGAAAGAACAGTTAAAAGTTAATGGTATTTATAATGTAATGTATAATGGTACTTCAGATATGATGTGTCCTTACTGTTCACTGATTGATATAGAATGATACTATGAAATTTGGTGAATGCTGATGACTTTGTTAGACACATGATTTATAAGGTATATTACCATTGTGACACATGATTTTTTAGGTACATTACAATTCTGTAGTTGCAGCTAAATTAAAAACATTATATTACCTTTCCTTTCATAGTTATTGAATTCAGCTCAACGAGCCATACATCTGAACTACAAAGTTGGATGCAATCACCTAAATGATGCTTCTGACAACACTATTTTTTAATATTTTATTTGCTTTGTTATTTTTTTTTTTTTTTCCTTCTTTTGAGTTAATAGGCAAGACTGATCATTTGCTTTTTAGAACTATGTTACTATTTACCTGTTAGAAATATCAATTATCAAGGCTTGAGCCCATTGTAACTAGTCTAGATTCAATTTACTAAGACTTACTTATAGTGCAAGTAAAATAGGCTAGGGTTAGTCTAGGATTATTATCTTTATAATTATATATATATATATCCCAAATGGGCTCATTATAGCACAAAATTCAAGACAGTAAATATGTAGCTGCTTGGGTTTTTTGTGTGGACATAAGCTGTCAAGTTGAATCATATTTATTTCTATTCTTGCTCTCTCTCCCTCTTAATCCTAACATAAATACTAATATGATATCAAAGCTATGTCCCAACTTCAATTCTAACATGGGATCATAGCCAAGTCTCCTGTTTGGTTCTCCAAAGGTTGGCAACTTGCTCACATGCCTCACCGTAACATTGTCTTCAGCCAATATCTTTCATCAAGCAGTGCCGCTCTCCTTTGGTCATTGGTGACGATTATCATCTTCCAACCACCATTTGTCACTAACTGTAGCTACCACTGGTGTTTGTGTCGCTTATGTCATCCTCAAGCGACAGTTCCTCTACCGATTTTTCCCTAGGCCACCGCTGCAACTGTATGTCGACCATAGTAGCCTTACTCTTGTCACAAGTATAGCTGTCCTTTAGCCTCCATCTGTCGCCAACAGTCATCATTTGCCACTGCAGCAGTTGTCTTGCATGTTCCACTCTACATCGTGCTCAATCCATTATACACTCAATCTGATCCTTCATAACAACCCTTTCCTTCTCAATTTCATATTCCAAACTCAAAGCATCTTCAAGTTTATACATTGAGTTTGAGTAGGGATGTTAGAGATATCAAGGCTCAAGGCCCAAACCTGATGTACCTAGTCTAGATTTAATGTATTAGGACCTACTTGTAGTGCATGCAAAGTAATTTTAATTCAACTTGTAGTGCAAGTAAAGTAACCCCAAAATTAGTTTATGGTTAGCCTAGGGTTAGTTAGTCTCTCCATATATACAGACATCCAAGGGCTTTCCCTCAAAGGCATAGGTCACCAAGCCAAATCACATTAAATTTCTTTGAGCTGCCACCTTTTCTTTCTCTCTCCTCTGCCTCTCACTCTTAATCCCAACATTAATTCTAATATGGTATCAAAGCTATTTCTAAACATCAATACTAGCATTACGAAAACTATTGTAACAATTCGCTTTATTGCCTATACTAGTTTTTATGTGTTGAAACCTTTTTAGTCCATGGAATTAAAAATAAGAAATGAGAGAAAGAAAGAGAGAGTCTCATTATGAACTGAGTGCTGATAGTGTATGAATTTGTTAGTGGCACCTACTTAGGTTGCATTTGGGAAAAGCTGAAAAATACAGCTTTTTTTACTATTTAGCTTATTTTTGCTATTATTCAGCTTATTTTTATTACTATTCATGGGTCTCATTGCACTTGTTGGTACTATTTATGGGTCTCACTGTACTATTTTAACTATCTTTTAGCTTTATTTATAGTACTTTCAGCAAAAAAATCTTTAGTTTTAGCTAAATAAGCTGTTCTCAAACGAACTCTTAGTATTAAAATTTCCTGTGTGACATTTGGTGACAATATTCTAGTTCATGATAGGATTGCTTATATTCTTTTGTGCTTTGAAAATACAAAATTTCTTACCACTGTTGTACATTTGCTTCTTAGAATTTAAGAGAGCATTGAATTTCATTTTATTGTTTGGGTACAGACTGGGACTGGTCACTTTTCACCAATTGGAGGCTATCATGCTGGAAGAGATATGGTTCTCATGTTGGATGTTGCTCGATTTAAATATCCTCCTCATTGGATTCCTCTCAAGCTTCTTTGGGAGGCCATGGATACTATTGATGAAGCTACGGGACAACGTAGGGGGTATGCTCTCCTAGTTTGAACCTCCATATCAAAGTATAAGGCTGAAAATTTGTCATCAAATAAACTGTATATATATTGTGACTTTTGAAACAAAATAGTATTTCTCTAAGATTCTGTAAATTTCTTTAAACTGTATTACTTTGTGTTTTTCTCTTTGATGGATATCATAAGTTACCTGTTCTAATTGTGTGCATTGTTTATTAAAAATATAAATTTATGTGTGAAATATTCGTGTTATGTGTGATATATTAAATGATTAAATTCATCATTTCCTAACAACTTAAGCTTTTGGGACAATAGATAATTTATCAATGCGATATCTTCACTTTCTAATTTCTATACATACAATTTGGTCTTAGTCCTGATGTTTGCTTTGGATTTTCAAGTAGTATAAAAGCTTTAAAAAGGTAACATAAGTAACACATCGGTTATTTTCATTGTTCTCTCAACCATTCTAAATTTGGTCAGAAATTTGTGCTTGCACAGCCTATTTTTAAGTATTATGATTTATGATCTCGTTAGTAGTATTTCTTCTGAAGTGAAGAGCTCTCAGTCGTGAAGTTTAATTTCTTATTCTTATGCTGTACGTGAATGGGGGACAGGCTAGTGGCAAAACCTTTTCGACTTATTTTCTGTATTTTTTAGATAAGCTAATTTGTAGATATTAATTCCTTTGTATTTTCCTTTTTGTTCTTTTTATTGGCTCATTCTTTGTACACCTCCATGTACTAGGGTTCTACTCAAGTTCTGCCTCAGTGCCATTTTGGTTGTGTGTGTTGCATGTTATCTGTTTTGGTAGTATTCTACTTACATTCTGAAATATGCCTTTCCAGGTTTATGATTATTTCACGGCATCACAGAGCACCGTCAATCCTTTATACGCTGGTACTGTACCTGTTGGCTGGTCTGTTTCATATAACCTTGTTATTGTGTTGCCTTACATTAACTTTTAGTACTGGATTCTCCCCCTATGGCTCAAGGTAGTACCAAAAATTGGATAAATTGCATAACTTTTGAAAACTTTTATAACATTTGTGATGTGCTCCCTAAACTACAAATTTAAGCAAATAAGTTGAGGCCCTGTGATAAATAGCCTCTATGACCCATAATTGGTTTTTAATACTAATGGTTTTCAATACATGTATCACATAGCCATGGGGTCCATATTTGAGCAGGGAAAAGCAGCACAGTGTGACAAATAGTGAAAATGCCCTATATTATCTCCTGTTCCCCTTATTTGATATTTTCCTTAAACATATACTTCAGTTTAAGTGAAGGGATATTTAAAGGTGGTGACTTCTGGCAATTGATAATGGCTTTTGTGATAAGTGATTTTGGCTAGAAACATCCCTCTGATACAGTTTTGTTCATTTCTTTGTTGTTTTCTTTTCTGTTTCTGCTTACTACAGATGTTTTGAACTAGCATTGCTTGTGACTGTATTTTGTGCAGAGTTGTAGACATGATAGTTGGAAAAGTGTGGCAAAGTACTTGGTAGAAGATGTTCCCCACCTCTTGAAGTCAGAAGATCTAAAAGATGTTCAAAATGTACTCTCTATGGTATTCAAATCACACCCTGCGGATTTGAGAGACTTCATTAAGTGGGTTGCTGAAGTTCGAACACAAGAGGATGGGAATGGAATTTTAAGTGAAGAGGAAAAAGGAAGGATTGGAATCAAGGTTTTCTACAGCTTCCTTGAATTCCTTGTTTATTTCATTTAATATGTTCCTGTTTTTCTGCTAATTCTTTGAGCTGTTAAAGGGTGAACTATTTAACAGTTTCCTAGGCTTCTTCTTCCCAAAAAGATGAAAATTAAATCAATTTCTGATTTTGAGTTTTTAAGCTTTTTGATTTCAGGAGGAGATATTGAAACAAGTACAAGAGACTGAACTATTCAGACATGTGACAAGATGGTTGTCTTCTGTGAGTTCATTTTGTAAAGACATCACATCTTTGTGTGACAAAGATGGGTTACCTGAAATTGCTGCACGTGTTTGTTGCGAAGGAGCTGAAGTTTTGACTGGGAATGCAGAGAAAATATGCTGCCGGAAAACAAATGTGAAGCTTATGAAGGCTAATGGTGAAAAGCCTGTGACAGTGGTATCTGGGACTGTAATTTCTGATGGCACAGAACAAGGAGTTGATATGCTGGTTCCTTTATGTCAATTCGATCCCACTACTTTGTGTGTTTCTGATCAAGGATATTGCATCGGAATGTATCCATCTACAGCTGATGTTCTCACAGTGCTTTTATTTTCCCTGCCACAACATTCATGGGCTGGCATTAAAGAAGAGAAGCTACTGACAGAAATTAACAGTCTCGTGTCAACTGACAGTCTTCCTCCTTTGCTTAAAGATGAGGTACTACACATATCCTTCATGATTTTCTATTATTTTTTATATTGATATACTCTTTTTGATGGATCCCAGATTTGGGGTTTCACACATTGTTCTTCAATTTTAGAGTTTCAAGCTTCTCTTAGATTTTCCTTATGATACTACTGTACTTATTTGACACTTTGTGTTCATTATCGTGAACATTAAGTTTATTTGATTATAAATCAAATTACATTTTCTTATATTAAAATTTTTTTTTTTTTTTTTTTTATATTGAAATTCGGACCTCTTCCATTTATTTGTTTTAGTTAAGTTATGGACCTAACTAACTAACTAACTAACTAACTATATATATATATATATATATATATATATTTATATATATCACTTTATAACAAACCCTAACTCTATCAATTCTCTCTCAACCTATTCGGCCACCCCTCTCCTCACCCTTACTCTCATTTTCTCTCAATTCTTTTCTCTCAGCCGTCCCTCACCCTTACTCTTAATCACTCACCGACCCACCCTTACCCTTACCCTCACTCTCATCACATGGTGTTGTTGTTTGTCACGGAGAAGCATAGAGGTTAGATCAGAGAGAGATGTGCGAGGTTTAGATCATGGTCATGGAGTTCCAGAGGGAGAGAAAGGTTTAGATCGAAGAAGAGGAGTGGAGGTTAGGCTTGGGCTACGGCCTATAGGTGGGATTGATGGCTAAAACAACCGTCGATTGTGGTGATAGTGATTGAAGATAGAGCCTTGGTGGTCTGAGATAGAGAGAGGCCGAGTAGGAGAAAGAGATAGAGGTTAGAGAGGGAGAGCTTAGGCTGATAGTTCTCCATTTTTTTTTTTTTTTTGGGTTCATTTCCTCTCTCATTGCCAAAGTTGTGAATCTCAAGGTTTTATTTATTTATATTTTAATTTCATTAATGAATGTTTATTATTTACAATTTATTTCATTGTTAAACTTGAGTTTGTGTTTGTGATAGGATTTGTGTTTGTGTTTGTGATTTTGAAAGGGAAAATCATAAATCTGAAATTATTGTATGAGATATCAGGAAAACATGAAATTGATTTTTTTTTTTTTTAATATAAAAAGATTGGGTCATGGATTAGGCCACGGATTAGGGGCTTCAGATTAGGCCCTAAAGTGGCGGGTCAGGGCCCATGGGGCCCTCGGGGTGGGTTTGGGGGTTAGAAAAAAACCTGTTTAGTTAATAGGGCATGTTCAGGTTTCGAGGGTGGGTGGCGGATCGGGTTCGGGCATAAATGGAAAAAAATAAATTATTTTATTTTAGATTTTAGGATTTATTTAAAGTATTTTAGAATAATTTAATTACATTTAATAGGAAAATCCATGTGTCACAATTTTATTAGTCCATCTAGTCACAAGTGACATGCTTATGTGGCATTTAACGAACACGTTAGGACAAAACTAATGGAGGGGCCAACTATCAAAATGGTATGAAATTCACGGTGTAAAATTAAAATTCTGAAATTTCAGGGTATAAAATCAAAATTTTGAAATTCCAGGGTGTAAAATCCAATGAACCCTAAACTTTAAAGGTGTGGTGCAATTTACCCTATATATTTTAATTAGTTTCAATTATATTCTCTATTTAACCCACATCATTAAAAAAAGAAAAGAAAAAAAGAATAGATACATCCATATACATACACAACCATATAATACCTATTAATAATTACCATAATTATATACATAATAATTTCATATAAAAATACAATCATAATAAATACTTATTAATAACTACCATAAATAACAAATCTCATATTTAATATTTAATTTGCAAATAAAATAGTAATAAATTCTTATTAATGACTATCATAATTATCAAATTTCATTTGTATATAATAAATAAATAAGAGAAATGCTATGTCCATAATATTTTTACAATATTTTCATAACAAAATTTTATGTGTCAGGTCATTACTAACTATCAGTGGTGGGCAAAAAGTAATTTTAATAGTGTGTTCAAATTAAAATCAGTAACAAATTATTACTTAGAATTTGTTGTGAAAGTGTAGTAAATATATTATGTAAGTAACACTTTTGATAAATAAACAACAGAGACGTTTGACTTGGATGACCTCATAATATTTCATCATATAAGTTTGTTTTTGAAGTCTTACAATTTTACACGTCAATATATTAATATATATATATATATAAATATAATTGTGTTTACATTATATTTTGTATTTAAACCGTCAATTATAATCTTGACATATCAATTTAATTAAATAGGGTAGTTATAAAATATTATGGGATTATAATAAATGTATATTCCCTCCATCTTTTATGGTGGGATCCACTATTCGAGAAATTATTAGTGTCGGACCGTGTGCCTTACCAATCCATCCAACCACCAATTGGTGAAGGATGAGGGGGCATAAATCTTTTATATCATTCAATTGCAAACCAAGCCCATTGGTATTGGAGCGACTTCTGAAATCCCTCACAATCACTCCCTCATAATGCAGCTCCAACGACTTGAATCTATGACCTTGGCTCTGATACCACTTATCGGATCGTGTGCTTTACCAATCCATCCAACCACCAATTGGTGAAGGATGAGGGGGCACAAATCTTTTATAGCAATCGATCGCAGACCAAACCCATTGGTATTGGAGCGAATTGTGAAATCCCTCTCAATTGGGTCCACTGGAAGGACTACTAACGTGGTCCTCCCTGGCCTCCCAACCAATAAAATGCTGTTATTTATACAAATGTGACATCACTTGGTAATTTTTGTTTTTTATTTCTTGTGCTAATTAGGAAGCTCATTCATACGTTTGTATAAATGACATCATTTCATTAGTTGGGAGGACCACATCAATAGTCCTCCTGGTGTATCTAATAATTTCTCCCACCACTCATGAGGAGGAGAGAGATGAACACATTTTGATAATTAAGGTGGTTATTAATAGGTATATAAATATTTATGATTTTATTTTTATATGGAACTATTAAATATATAATTATAATAATAATAATAAATATATTTTCATTTTGGTTGTGTTTGTATATTTAAATATCTATTTTATTATTTAATGGGAAAGTTACATAATACGTTTGACAGACCCACATGTAATTTAGCAAATAAAAAAGAAGAAGATAGACCCACCTGTATGAGTATGGAAGTGGGGATGCTTCCTACGAGAATAGGACTAATCCTCTAATTTGGTAATGAAATGTGCTGCTTAGAATCTCGTTACAAAGTACTTGGAATATTTTGTGTGTTATTCAATTCCTTACTTTCCGCGTAAAAAGTCATAATTAAGACACTATTCACTATTGACACTGGAACAAAATTACTAAAACACTACGAGAGTTCAATCCAATGGCACCTTTATAATGCATAATATTCTATCTTTACCTAAAAAAGTTATATATTTACTTATAATTTTATAAATTAGTTTTACTTTTAATGATAGTAGATCAATTTCAAACTTGAAGTACGTTTGGTAAACTAAATGGATATTACAATAGAAGTGGTAATATTTATTACTAGTAATAACAAAATTTGTAATGTAACAACTATTATCATTGATATGTTTGGTTGTAAAATTAAAATAAAATTAATTTTTATGTTCAAATGGAAAGAGAGATATTTTTATAATCGGCTAAATGGATATTACAATAGAAGTGGTAATATTTATTACTAGTAATAACAAAATTTGTAATGTAACAACTATTATCATTGATATGTTTGGTTGTAAAATTAAAATAAAATTAATTTTTATGTTCAAATGGAAAGAGAGATGTTTTTATAATTAGGTAAATTTCAAATTATACCCCTAAAGTTTGAGAGTGTTTGAATTTTACACCCTAAAAATTCATAATTTGGATTTTACCCTTTGAAGTTTGGGAGTGTTTGGATTTTACACCTTGACGTTTCAGAATTCAGATTTTACCTTCTAAAGTTTGGGGGTGCTTAGATTTTACACTTTCAAATTTTGAATCACAGGGTATAAAATCCAAATACCCTCAAACTTTAGGAAGAAAAATCCAAAAACCCCTAAAAGTTAGGAGGTAAAATCCAAATTTTGAAACGTTAATGTGTAAAATTCAGACACCCCTAAACTTTAGGAGGTAAAATCCAAGTTCTAAAACTTCAAGATATAAAATCAAACACTTTCAAATTTTAGGGGTGTAATTTGCAATTTACCCTTTATAATTTTATTTTATTTTTATAGTTCAAATGTGCATATGAAAGGTTTATATTTTTAGAAATATATTAATTTTAAAAGTTATTACAACTAGTAATGAATAACTATTACTAAGGATTAACTATTCACAATTTCAGGAATAACTATTGATTTATTGCACAATAATTAGTACTAAGGAATAATTATTCCCAATAATGAAGATGCATCCAAAAAACCGAATAGGCATTCTAGATGTGTGTTAAAAATATTTAATATTCTCAAAGAAAAAGAAAAAGAAAAAGAAAAAGAAAAAAAAGATCTATTATAGCAAATCAAATGTGCCCATAAAATTGAAATTCAAATCTAAGTAATAACAGTTATTAATAATTAATATACATCAGTTTTCTTTCTACTAATTTCAAAACAAAGACAGAAAAAAAAAAAAAAAAAAACACATTTAGTTTCGTGTCAATAGTTAATGAGTAGCCTCCTCTTATATAATGCATAACTGAAGTTGTATTTGACTATAAACTTAAATGACTTAGCGTGAATTTGGTTCAATTTTTTGAAATTGTGCATTTTGAAAAAGTTGTCGATTTAAAAAGTGTAGTATGAAGCGCCTTTTTGTTTTTTAACAGCATGTTTGGTAAAAGTTGTCAAAAAGTGTTTTTTTAGAAAAAAAAAAGAGTATTTGGTAAGCAATTATCAAAATCACGGTTTGAGGTGTAAATTACCAAAAATGAAAAAGAAGAAGAAGAAGGAATTCTTCGTACTTAAAAAAGTAAAAAGAATTCATGCTTGTGGTTTTACCTTCTTAATAATAATAATAATTAATGAATTCATGTTAATAATAAATGACTTTTAATAAAAAAAATTTGTTGCTTCATAATGAGAAGCGCTATATCCACAACATTTTCACAACAAATTTTAAATGATAAATTGTTATTGATTATAATTTGAAGTACCATTGAAATTACTCTTTTGCCCCTAGTAATAATCTATTACTTAAGATTTGTTATGAAAGTGTTGTAAAAATGTTGCGAACATAACATTTCTCTCTTTATAGTATATACAAAATTATTATCTTAAAAGTTAAAACCTAGTAATTTTGGTAGAATGAATCTCTACAAAATAAAATTTTATTAACACTTAAATTTTAAATTTTGTAATTATTATACTAAAAAAATGCTAAAAGTGCCACAATTTTCCAAAGAGAGCACAAGGTTCATGTCTTCCACCTCTCGCTTAACCCAGACCCAGACCCAAAACCTCTTCTCTTTTTCTTTTTTCCTTCTTTTTTTTTTTTTTTCCCTCTTCCACTCAATCACTTTTTCATCATCGTTCTTATTTTTCTTTTCTTTACTTTCCTCTACACACAGGTCCTCTTTCTCTCTCTCTCTCCCCCAAAAAGAAGAGCAGCACCAAGCCACCAAAACATAAGTAATACTCCAGCCTCATAAGTTCCACCATGCCATAGTAACAGATTTCACATTAGCTTTCACTCTCACACATAAACCCCATCATGATATTCATATAATCATCCCGTCTTCCATCTCCAATGATCCCTCCCCTACGCCACCACTTCCAACTATCCCACTTCTTCCAGTGAGTCTCTTTTACTGACTGTGTTTTTTGTTGTTAGAGATTTTGGTAAAATTGAGAATTTAAAAAAAAGCTAAGTGTAATATAGGGACAATACGCAGAATAATTAACAGTAACATGTGGAAAGCAACTGTACGTTTTCGAATTCCACCTCAGATGGTCCAATACCAAAATGCGCTTTTGGTTGATTGCAATTTCAAAAATCCCAATTAGGAAATCTTTATCAAACGCCCAAAAATGAATTAAAAAAAAAAAATCATAATTGCAAAGATGCTTTTTTGCCCTAACAGGTTGAACTAAATGGACACTTAGGGTTTATTTCGATACTGTTTATTTTGCTGAAAACTGAAAATAATGAAGCAAATAATTTTAAAATAAAACTAAACAATGCACACGTGGGTTCCAGCAAAGATGGACAAACTCTTTATGCAACTAAATGTTGAGACATGCACAATGTACAATGGCTGAACTACGTGAATGGACAAACATGTGCACTGTGCACAGTGGCTGAATTGCGCGAATGGATGGACAAATTGCATGAACGCGTGAATGGTTGAATGTGCATAGTGTAAGTAGGTCTCACTTCAAACACAGACGTGAGGGTGAGACGTTTTATCTAAACGTTACCTTAGTTGTGAATTTTTTTTTCAAACCTTAAAATTCATTTCTATGCATTGCTTCGTTTGCTTAGTTGTAATATATTTACAAATGCAAAACATTTTTAGTCAAATACTTTTAAGTGTTTAGTGTAACATGTAAAATTTTTTAGGCAGAAACCACCTAAATTGGTAACTCATCAACCACTGGAGGCTAGAGCTAACTAGTGTCAAAGCGGTCCTATGGCCAGATCAGTGGTTCCGGCAAACTGACAGCTGGCACTGGCCAACAGATCGGTAGTTTTGGCGATCCGACCACCAAATAGGGATGAAGAGAGCCGCTATGTGATTTTGTAAAATATTTTACCAAGTTTTTAAAAGTTAAATGTTACAGCACTTTGCAAAGAATTTTACAATCAATGAAAAATATTTTCAAATTGACCAAACTTTATAGTAAAAAAATACGGTAAAATGTTAAAAATATTTTCCATAAAATAGCAAAACAAATGGGGCCTAAATGACAAACAATTTTGAAGTTGTACTGCCATGTACGTAGTTAGTGTTGATTTACTACGTTACCATATGCATTTGAAAAGAGATAAAATATTCTTATCACAGGAAAAATCATGAAATAAATACATCCAAAGAGAGTTGTTGGATATCAGATACAAACTGAGAATGTCTATCCATATTTGATTCAATAAAATTATTACATTAATTACCATTTATTATCCATTTGATAGGATAGTCAAAGCAAATTATTATTATTATTATTATTTATTATTTATTTTTATTTTTTTAATATTCTTAATTGGATTCACTGGCCTATATACAGGCCTACTTGTCAGGCCTAAGAAAAAGAGTGAAAAAAAAAAAAAAATTTAAAAAACCCTTTTTTTTGGTCGTCTCCCTGGATGCAACAAAAACGTTTTCTTGGTTATTTTTCTCTTTTGTTGAAGAAAATATATTTCTTCTATACACATTATTCTATGTTTAAGAAAGTACAATTTGAGAGCTTTCCCCTCAAGATTTGTACACTTACAAGAGAATACTGTTAGATTGCTATGCTTGTTGTATTCTGGGGATAGCTGTGAAAGTTGTTGGTCTTCAACACTAGGAAATTTTCTAAAAATTACCTATTGTCTTAAGAGAGCAATTTACTCCGTGCAACTCTACCACCTCTTATTGGTAAACTTCAAGAGAGCAATTTACTCTGTGCAACTCTACCACCTCTTATTGGTAAACTTATTTTGTACAAATATCAAGAAGATTAAGGTAATATTTCTTATTTTTATTTAAAAAATTATTAGATATTCTCAGAGTACAATAACTCAATTTTCTTTTAATTTAGAGTCAGCTAAATGTATTTTTGGGCCTAAAAATTTTTAACCATGCATTTTCTTATATTTAAATATTAATTAGTTTTTTACATCATTTTATTTCAAATCTATTTTATACATGGAGAGTGAAAAATTTTACGCTCTTAAATTGCAGTAGTAGATAGAGTGCACATTGCAAAATATTCAAAGAGTTTGTAATTTTTTTAAGAATAACTTTTATTAGTTAAATTTTTTTTGGTGACAATGCATTCTACTAACTTTTATTTATTTAATTTTTCAGAAAGGTAAGAAGACCTAAATTATATTCTATTGGGTAATGGAGGGGGCTTATATAATTTGAAGGCTTAGGCTACTGCCATAGCGGCCTATAGGCTATAATCAAGTTTGTTGTTAAATTTTGTTCAAATAAAAAAGATAAAGACCACTACTGTGCATCATTGGTGTGATGGTCATGTCACAAGTATAAAGTTCTTGTGGAGTGGGGTGGGAGCAAAAGCTGGGTTCAACATATAATTTCCTTTTTGCTAGAAGGGCACATGTAATTAACTAAGGGCTCGTTTGGTAATATTGTTCTAGTAACGTTGTTTAAGTGCTGTGAAAATACGTATTGTGTTGTTTAAATGTTATAGATTTTTAAACACTTTTTAACTTTATAAATTTTTAAAATAATTTTGATGGCAAGACGTTTGGTCTTATAAATAGCTCTTAAAACTGTTGGCGAATGTCAAGCATCTGAAAGTATTTATTTGGTACGAGATTCAGCAAGGTATATGGGATTAAAGAATATGGATTTGGGCCTAGCGTTCCTAGGATATTTGTTTCTAGATGGGCTGTTCCTTTGCATGGCTGCGGAGCACGAGATCACCTTTGATGTAAGTTTCAATGCAAAATATATATATTTGCTCCTCGTTCAAAATGGAATGGATTTGGGTCCAATACTCCAATCCTCTTGTGCATCCGTTGAGATATAGATATGTATCAAACAATTGTTATATGTTCGCGTCTCAACAAGTTCAATGCATAGAGACCAAGTTTGCATGAAATGCATGCAAGCAAAAGTGTCTCATATTCATTGTGTAAAAACAATCTTGATTGTTTACATGTTTTCTATGTCAATTACCCACCGGTAATGAAACTTTTCTTTTCTTTTACTTTTTCTTCCTTCTAATTGTATTTCATTTAAATATAAATATTCATCCTAATTGCAGCTGAGAGAGAAAGTTGTTACAAGTCTGTGTAACAAAAGCGAGAGCTTGCTCCTTGTAAACGAATCATACCCGGGCCCTACACTTCGTGTTCGCAAAGGCGATACAGCCTATATTACTGTCAACAATAATGGTTTATATGGTCTAACCGTTCACTGGTGATGAAGCCTCTCTCTCTCTCTCTCTCTCTCTCTCTCTCTCTCTCATTGACACTTGTTATTGATAATATAATATAATCTTATATTATATATAATTCACTGGTGATGAAGCCTCTCTCTCTCTCTCTCTCTCTCTCTCTCTCTCTCTCTCTCTCTCTCATTGACACTTGTTATTGATAATATAATATAATCTTATATTATATATAAAATTAAAGACATTTGATTTTTGTTTGATCTCATAATATTATGCCGCATAAGTTTTTGTAAACACAATTTAAGATTTTAATTTATATTTCAAACACAATCATAATAAATACCTATTAATAATTACCATAATTATATATATTAAATAATTTCATATAAAAACAAAATCATAATAAATACATATTAATAACTACCATAGTTATCAAGTTTCATATCTAATATTTCTTGTACAAATACAATAATAATAAATATTTATTTACTACTATAATTATCTAATCTCATATAAAGATGTTTGATTTTCGGATACCTCGTGTTATTTTATCATATAAACAATTTTACATGTCAATATTATATTCTAATATATATATATATATATAGATATATATAATTGATTTTAAACTCTTTCCTATATTAAAACTTTTTAGAATCTTGAAATTCACGTTTCTTTAGATAGGGTAGTTATAGATATTATGAGATTATAGTAAATGTATATTTTCTCATTTTGCGTAATAGTGTATTCTATTAATTAAATTAATATTAAGATTTCAGGAGGGAGCTTCACACACACATATACTTTTAGATTAGACTAGATTAAAATTTTTATCTTATATAAAAAAACATTAATGTTAAAGTTCGTGCCAATTAGATATAATTTACTATTTGATTTATAAACTTATTTTTTATGTATAGTTTTAGACTACAAAAAATTAATATTTAAACATTTAATTGATGACATAGTTATTGATCTTTGGTCTACTAGAAATTTTGCAAGCATGAAAGATATATGAAGAAAATATAATCAAATGGTGGATTTGTCAAAATTCAAATCAAATAAAAAGATATTCAGTAGAGTTGTACTCTTAGATTACAGCTAAGTTTGTTGCCAAATTTTGTTATTTGGGAAATATAAAAAGCTGTAAAAAAATCAATAATTTTTTTTTTTAAATTTTTCTATAAAAATTTTTAAAATTAGTTCTTACACCAATACTCTTAGGGTATCTCTTAACTTTTCCCTTAATAGATTTTTTAATAAGACCTATTACTAATGTGATAAAGGGGAGCACTGAATAATTATACTACAAACACAATCATAAAAAAAAAAAAAATCATATTAATGACTACCAAAGGATCAAATTTCATATTTAGACAAAAATTAAATGGATAGAAAATTATATTTTACTAAAATTTTCCACTGACTAGTATATATACATTGATGGTGCAAACGAGTTTATTTATTGGTTTTTAGCACTTTTCTCGATCAATGAGAAATATAACTTTTTAACAACTGGGTTGTTTGGTAGACTTGTTTAAACACATGTTTTCATTTTTTAAATAATATTACATGTATTTCCACACATTTTTTTCACTCACATGTATTTCCACACATGTTTTGAAACAACAAAACACATGTACCAAACACCCCTCTACTAACTCTATTAACAAATTGTTTTCAACCAGTTGACACCTAAGTTAGAACAAAACTAGTTGGGTCACTGCTTGGCTGCCCCAAGAATAAATATCAATTAACAAATTGAAAACTCTAATACATTAATGCGATGTGTTATATCATGTTGTATATGCTAGAGTAGATGCGGAAGTAGAAGCATAGAACAAGAACACTGAGAACACAAATGGTTCAGCCTTGTCGGCCTACATCCATAGAGGAATCCCTTAAGAGTTATATCTTTAATTATTATGTAAGAGTATAGTACAATAATATGTGTTACAATGAATTATAACACATTAATGCGATATGTTATACCATGTTGTATATGTTAGAGTGGATGCGGAAGGAGAAGAGTAGAATAAGAACACTGAGAACACGAGGATTACATGGTTCAGACTTGTCAGCCTACATCCATAAAGGAATCCTTTAAGGGCTATATCTTTAATTATTATGTAAGAGTATAGTACAATAACCTGTGTTATAATGAACTATAACATGAATATATATAGACGACTAAACCCTAGACTATTAGTACAAGTAGGACTGGGATTGGGCCTATTACATTGGCCTAATATGTCTAATATATCTCTAACAAATACAAATAAATACACTTTTTTATAACACATATAAATACACTTGATCCATGTTATTAGGGTAATAATAAGAGATTTATTTCTAAAAACTTACCAACCAAGATTTTCAAACCAATTTAGAGACAGGTAGAAGAAAATAATTTGAAAAGTCAAATGTTGTCCAGGATAAATTTCTTATTATTAACCAAGATTGTCAAACCAAATTAGAGATGGGAAAAAGAAAAGCATTTGAAAAGCCAGAGTGTTGGCGAGTATAAAAAGTTTATGCATACATGCATGTTGGATTAAACCGACATTTGGAAGCTAGAGATCTTCTGTTGCAATTTGCAAGAAAAGAAACAAAAAGAAAGTGATCATGCTTTACTGGGCAACCAATGGCAATCTTCAGCTCACCATATTATAGATAATGATGATATTTAGTGTAATTTTAAATAATGTTACACCACTAAATTTTTTTATTGAATGCAAACTTTAAAAATTCTATTGTTAGATTAAATTTTCATTTTATTTCCTCTTTGGTTGCAAAATTTCAAAATGATCTAAAGATCAATTATGAGACAGAACACCTAGCTATTCGCAAATCAACAATAGGAAGCAAAGATTATGAAAATTGATTGATGTCAACTTTTACTTTTAATTACAGGCATGGAATAAAACAACCAAGAAATCCATGGTTAGATGGTCCTGAATACATTACACAATGTCCCATTCAGCCAGGAAATAGCTTCACTTATAAGGTCATATTTTCTGATGAAGAAGGAACTTTATGGTGACATGCCCATAGTGACTGGACACGTGCCACAGTATATGGGGCCATCGTTGTTGAACCTGCTGAGGGAAAATTATATCCATTTGACAAGCAGCCAGATGGCGAACACATAATTATACTTGGTAAATTTCTTTATTTCGGAAAATTTGGGTTTAATACCACTGCATTGAACATACCAACTTAGAAAAGTAATAATATACTATCTTAACCCTTACTTACTGCATGCAGGGGAATGGTACAATGGATACTTGAGGACAATGCTCGAAGCTGCCATGAGAATCGGGGCTGATGTAGCACCATCAGATGCTTACACTATCAATGGTCAACCTGGATTTTCAAATGATTGTTATATTGGTATGAAAGATGTATATCCATGTATGTAATTCTTTCATGAATTAACCTTGTACTAGACTACTAGTCAGTTCATCATCAGGTTATATATTGCGCCATATTTCTTGCACATGCTAGCTCTTTGGTTTTTTTTTTCCCCCTTGTAGTTGGAGATTGATTTTGAGAAATAATATTAATTAAAAGAGATATACAAGTCGAGATTAATGATTTAATTGTACTTAGTACAAGTGATTGGTGCTCATTTATCCTAGCTATATATAAACATGGCTAGTGGCATATAATTTTGATATATTGATAGTTGGGGTGGAGGGATTTCAATTTAGGATGAATCTGTTGAAAAATCGATAAGGTGCCAACCAGTTGACTAGACTAGTAGAATATAATTAATTTAGACTTTGTTGGACTTATCATAATTTCATGTTGCAGAAAATATAACAATATTTGAGGTTGCTCGTGGCAATACATATCTTCTCCGAATAGTGAGCGCAGTGATGAATGAAGAAATGTTCTTTGGAATTGCTGGACACAATATCACAGTAGTGGGTCAGGATGGTGCATATTTAAAGCCCATACCCACCAGCTACATCATGATTTCCCCTGGACAAACAATGGATGTCTTGGTCACAGCAAACAATTCCATTGATGGGCACACTTCCTATTACATGGTTGCTACGCCTTATTCAGACTCAGGAGGGGCTCCGTTCAATGAAAAAAGCACTTCAGCAGTTCTCAACTTCGGTGGTTTAATATATAATCCTCTCTATCCAGAATTCCTTCCTGATCCTAAAAATACAGACGCCGCAGATGCCTTTACAAAACAAATAAAGGCATTGGCAACTGAAGAGCACCCAATTGATGTCCCACAAGAAATTGATGAAAGATTATTCATTACAATATCTGTGAATCAATTGCCTTGTAATCTACCTGAAGGTGAGAAATGTGGAGGGCCAGGTGGTAACATGCATGCTTCAACCTTAAACAACATAAGTTTCCAGAACCCATCGGTTGATATATTGCAAGCATACTATTGGTATTGTCTTTATACTTTTGGTATTGTTACAAAGAAGAAACAATTACTCAAGCTCATATATACATATATGTATACATACATGAACATGTACAACTTCTCATTTTGCAGGAACTTAACCGCTTCTACTGCTCCCCCTCTTCCTTTTGACACTGATTTTCCGGCTTTCCCTCCTGTTCCTTTTAACTACACGGCAGGTGACAATGCCCAATATCAATTTCCCAGCCTAGGAACGAAGGTAAGGATGATAGAGTATGGTCAAAGAGTGGAAATCGTGTTCCAAGGGACTAATATAGGGAATCCGGAGAACCATCCAATACATCTTCATGGTTATAGCTTCTACGTGGTTGGAAGGGGTTATGGAAACTTCGACACCGACCCCAATTACAAACACGATTACAATTTGGTTGATCCTCCTAGAGTTAACACCATTGGAGTTCCTAAAAATGGCTGGGTTGCCATTAGATTTAAAGCTGATAATCCCGGTAATCTCTCTGTCTCTCTCTCAATCTGTTTGTATGCTTGTAATAAATTTTCATTGACATGGATAAATGATTTATATTTTAGGGGTTTGGTTTATGCACTGTCATTTGGAAAAGCACGCCATCTACGGTATGGCTGGGGTCCTCATTGTGAAGGATGGAGACAACGATCAGGAAAAAATGCTGCCACCTCCTAAAGATGGTATGCCTAAATGTTGATTGTTTTAGAAATTCTTTCTGTTGGATCTGTGTGGTTTAGAAAATGTTTCAGTTCGATCTCAAAATGGCACCTTCAACTATAGTTCGCCTATTTGTTTAGTGTATTTTAGTAAATGTTTCGGTTCGATCTCTAAGTGGCACCTCCAACTGGTTTGCTTGTATGTTCAGTTTGTTTTAGAGAAAATGTTTTGGTTCGATCTCTATGGACTCAGAATGGAAAATTATTTGAATTGGGACTTTTGAGAAGTTTTCATTTATTTGTGTAATTGTACAGTTAATATGCTTTGAAATTTGAATCATATCCTTTGCAATTTGCTTGGTTGGTGTAAGGTTGAATCTAATCAACCATTTAATTGGATTTATTCCGTGACCAATTTGCTTGTAATTTAGCACTTAGAAACCTTGTATTTAGGTGGGAAAATTTTAAAGGTAGTGTGTGAGAAGATGTGAAGAAAAGCTCAACAGTGTGCAAGAAAAACAGAGTCTCGCGGGTGGTTCGCGACTGGCAAGCTGCGAAAGGCAGGCACGTGAGAGGCAAACTGGGAAGCTGAAGGGTCGCGCCAGCTGTCACGCTACAGGACAAAAGTTCCAGTCTGGCTAGGCCGTTACGTCGCGACTTGATTTCGCGACTTGGCCAAGCCGCGAGATCAAGTCGCCAACTTGCCCTGTTTGGCAAAAACTGATGTTTTGCATTCCCTTCTCACCCTACTATATATACACCCTTATACCCATCATATTGAAAGAGCTTCCAGAGAGAATTTTGTAAGAGAAAACCCTAGAGAAAAACAAGATTGATTCATCCCCAATCTTCATCTAAAGAAACTCTACAAATTCCTCTACTCTCTTCCTCTCCATTGTCATACCCTTGAGAGGTCATTTACCAAACCCTTGTCTCACCACACCCACGTCTGTGAGAAGGTCCATTTGGTGCTTTGGGAAGCAGTTTGGAAAGGGACCAATATACATTCCTCGAAAGGAAAAGAGGTGATGACAGAAGAAGAAACTGTGCCTGTTGCAAAAAGAACACGGTCCTCCGCACAGCCATCCACTGAACTCAATAATGAATTATTCAGGTCTCCTCAGCACCAAGATGCCTACTTCAACATCTTTGACCGGGGAACTCCTATAGTGGAACGGGAGGTCAGATTTGACTCTTTGGACACAACCTTTGTCCCTCGATCTTCGAGACCAAAGATTGGGCAGCTCTATTGGAAATTTTGTTGATCCGATGATTGAACTTGTGAAGGAATGTCTCGCCAACACAGTTGATCTTGAGACTGAACTACACTGTCTGGTAAGAGGAACGGAGTTCATCATTAATCCAGACACTATAGCTGAACTTCTCAAATCACACGTCCGCGGATGCTGACCTTACGCCGTATGATGATCGTACTCCAGAGATTCAGGACATTCTTCAAATTCTTGGTCCTGACCATGACATTTCCAGCACAGGGACATTAATTAGTACTTCCAAGTTTTCACCTGAGTTGACTACATTGAAGCTAATTATGTTTTCAAATCTCTACCCGTTGACCAATACGGTGTATATAAATCTTGGAGGGCTCAATTTCTTTGTGATCTCATCACTGGCACCACCATTGACATCTGTGCCCATATTTATCACATCATAAGAAAGACAGCAACCAGAACAGTAGCACGAGGGTGCCTTCCATTCTGTAGTCTTATTATGAACTTCTTTTACGTGAAGGTGTTACTCCTCCCTCGGTGGGAATGTGATTGCTCGTCCTCGACCAATCTCCATGTTCACTCTACAGGCCAGCAAGAGCCACTCATCTAAAGCTCCAAAGAGTGCTCATCCATTTTCTACTACTTCTCTACTTTTGAGCAACCAGGCACTACTCAACCACAATCTGCCCCTCAGCATGACAAGGTGCAAATGCTCTTTGATAATCTCCACAATCGTCTTACGGAAATGGAAAAGACCCTCAGAGATGGGCAGAAAGAGCAGTCGAGAATTGGTTGCCATGCAGGACCAGATTGATGTGGTAGCAGCTCAAGTTGATGGTATCTTCACAAAACTGAAACAGTGACCCTTTGGCCATTCCGTCAAAAAGGGGGAGAATCTTTGGGGCTGCTCTTGAGGGGGAGATTTCTTCATCATTTTTTTGTATATAAACCTTGTTAACTTAAAATACTGTGGTGGTAATTGTATTCCTTCAGCACTTATATAGTATGATGTTATTCAGCTTTAAGCATTGTTTGTTTGTGGTTTGTACCCATTGATGCTTTTGTAAGCTTTGAGGGTTATTTACTTGTTCTTATGCACTGTTTGTAGGCTTGTATGGTTTGTGCCATGTATTTGCAAAACTTTGCATATGCAGCCTTTGTGCTTTGTGTTTTGGTACTTGTTAATGCTTTGCATTACCTTAAGTACAACACTCTTGTGCCCTTGTAGGATTGTTCCTAGATGCATATATGTTTGTATGCATTGGTTGAGTGTTGGACTTGCAAATGATACTCTTCAATTGAGTTTATCATTTTTGCATGTCCGGATGTTCATTCCTTGTGTGAATGAACATAGTAATCACTTTTGCTTAGTGACTACTGGTGTTGATCTTGCCATGAATTACTGCTTTGTGCTTGTGTTCATTTTTGCTTGATCATGCTTATTTTGCTCCATATGCATATTAAGTTTTCTGCATACAATGATATTGCTATGTTATTGTGTTTCAGGAGTTACTTATTCATATGTTCAGAGCTTTACAGAATCTAGAGTTAGGTGTGAGTGAGTTTTTCAACTGTTCCAACTCACGTTTAAGTCTAGAGTCTGTTGTAGGGTTTTGTCACGGAATAGCCAAAGGGGGAGATAGGGTAAAAACATAAAACCCTAAACATTTAATGAAGTAGGGCTGAGTTGGAAATTCTGCAGAAAATTCAACCTGTGCGATTTTCGATCGATCGAGTCTATTCTTCGATCGATCGAGCCAGGCCGAAAGTCCCAAGTACTTCTGCAGCCACTCGATTCCAACTTTACAATATTAAACCAACTTTGAGCAAGTCTAAATAAGACTAAATACAATGTTTTGATCATGGTTTGCCAACATTACAAATTAGAGTTCTAAATACATAAAATCCTAAGACCTTAGAACCTAACAAAAATGATTAGCGCCTTCACTACTTGCTTGGAGAGCTTCAACAGAAGGTTTGAAAGTCCTAACTCCAGCACCCAATCCGTTAAGGATATCACCCCAAACGCACGTGACGTGTGGGTGACAAAGGGTACTCATGCATAAGCATTATAACATGTCCATACATCAATTCTTCCTATGCTTTGTGGATATGATTGGTTATTTGCGTTGTGTTTTTAAGTATCTGTTTACTTTGTGTTTTGTTTGTGTTCTTTGTACTTTCTCACTTTCTTGTTTATGATCATTCTTTTTCTGCTTTCGTGTCAAAAATCCAAAAACACATAAAAAGTTGAAAATCCAAAAAGTTTGATCACTTTGTTGAGTTTTGTCTCAAAGCATGTTTTGCCCTGTACTCTTGTACTAATGGCTTTGTGCATTTAACGAGCTTAGCTTGTCTCTCATTCACTCATATCATTGTGAAAGAAATTCTGAAATCTATGTGATTGTTGTAAATAGATCTTCAACCTTGTCATGAACGATTAGTGAATGGTTTTGTTAATCTTGAGACATGCATAGACTCATGCCTATATATCTTCCCACTTTTTATTTTTATGCTTTTAAAGAGCTCTTTAAATGTAAATCTCAAAATGAAAAGAGATATAGAGCTGCAAAAGCCTGTCGCACATACTAGTATTTGACTAGGAAAAAGGAAAAGCAACCAAAATAAAATGTATGAAAGATGCCCAAAAGCCAAAGGCTAACTCATTAATTGAAATATCAAAAATTTCAGGCATCTATCTCTCAATGAGAGTTTCTTTGCTCAAAATTGGCAAATGATATGTGTATATGGAGCCAAATGAAAAGCTTCAAAAAGTTTTTATCAAGTTCTTGTGGGAGGTCATATATGCATGCTTCTATAATTGAAATAGGTCACGTGATCTAGTGCTAGTTGTGTATACCTTGATTGAATTGATCATTGAAGCTTCACATTGGACTAAGGACCATCTCATTTTTGATATCCACACACAACACACAAGTCTATGTTCAACGAATGTCATATTCATTTGTGTGATTGTATTTGATTAAATGTGTTTTCACATGCTCAATCTTTGTTGATCAAACACAAAAAGATTTTTGAGTGTTTTGCTTTGTTTTTGGAAAGTACTTTGCTTTTACAAAATTGTGAATTTTTTTTCAAAACAGTGTTACCCTGTTTTGGCAACTAAGTCGGGGGTTAGCTCAGTCGCAAGCCCCAGTCGCGAGCTCAATCAAAGATTTTCGCAACTTACTGGCGAGTCAGTACTCTAGTCGCGAAAAAGACTTAGAAAATTTTTGAAAAATTTGAGTTTTGATTTATTCGCGGCTCATTTTGGCAGCTTGTTCGCGGGTGGAAGGTCCAATCGCGAGGGTTACTCAGAGATTTTCGCGGCTCAGCTCGCGACTCCTTCGCGACTAAACCTTCCAGTCGCGAAAAACACTTAGATGATTTTTCTAGAATCTTACCTTCACAGTGTTTCGCAGCTTGATCTGGCGACTTACTGGCGACTTAGTTAAGTCGCGAAAAACGCGTGTTTTGAGATTTTGAAGACAGTTTTTAAAATTGATTTTCAGTTTTCCCTTGATATCTAGTGACTGTTCATTATCCTCTTCAATCTCTCTTTCAAACAGTTCGTTTCTAACTGAAAAATCTCTCATCTCTGCATCATTTCTGCATAAATCTCCAAGACTAAGGTATGGGTTTTCTTTCCCTCATTTCATTCTTACTATGTTTTCCATTACCTTCTTGTGTTGAACCTTGCACATGTGCTATGCGATTTTTTTATGGGTTTGCATTAATTGGTGATTATGTCTGTTTGAGGTTATCTTCCTTTGTTGCTGAGTTTATTTTATAACTTAGTTGTTCTTCAGCATGTGTGTCTCTAGTCTGAGCATTGTTCATTTGATAAAGTTCCTCATTCTCTGTAAACATATGGGTTTGAGATCTATGTGGTACTCTCTGTATGTGGCCGTGAGACATTTGTCTATGGTCTTGTGGTTTTTATAGTTCTTATGCTTAAGTGTGGAGTGTGGTTCATTTTACCCATCTGGTATCTTCTTGTTGATTTGATTCTTGTATTTGTGAGTAAAGTGAAATTTTTCTCACATTCTTAACTGAATCTAATCAAGCTATTGTTGATTCCCTGTGGTATTGCATTTGGTACTTTTCTGTATGGTTGCTATCTTACAGATGTCTCGACAATCCTCGAAAGGAAAAGAGGTGATGACAAAAGAAGAAACTGTGCCTGTTGCAAAAAGAACACGGTCCTCCGCATAGCCATCCATTGAACTCAATAATGAATCATTCAGGTCTCCTCAGCATCAAGATGCCTACTTCAACATCTTTGACCGGGGAACTCCTATAGTGGAACGGGAGGTCAGATTTGACTCTTTGGACACAACCTTTGTCCCTCGAATCTTCGAGACCAAAGATTGGGCAACTCTATTTGGAAATTTTGTTGATCCAATGATTGAACTTGTGAAGGAATGTCTCGCCAACACAGTTGATCTTGAGACTGAACTACACTGTCTGGTAAGAGGAACGGAGTTCATCATTAATCCAGACACTATAGCTGAACTTCTCAAGATCACACGTCCGGCAGATGCTGACCTTACGCCGTATGATGATCGTACTCCAGAGATTCAGGACATTCTTCAAATTCTTGGTCCTGACCATGACATTTCTAGCACAGGGACATTAATTAGTACTTCCAAGTTTTCACCTGAGTTGACTACATTGAAGTTAATTATGTTTTCAAATCTCTACCCGTTGACAAATACGGTGTATATAAATCTTGGGAGGGCTCAATTTCTTTGTGATCTCATCACTGGCACCACCATTGACATCTGTGCCCATATTTATCACATCATAAGAAAGACAGCAACTAGAACAGTAGCACAAGGGTGCCTTCCATTCTGTAGTCTTATTATGAACTTCATTTTACGTGAAGGTATTACTCCTCCCTCGGTTGGGAATGTGATTGCTCGTCCTCGACCAATCTCCATGTTCACTCTACAGGCCAGCAAGAGCCACTCATCTAAAGCTCCAAAGAGTGCTCATCCATTTTCTACTACTTTCTCTACTTTTGAGCAACCAGGCACTACTCAACCACAATCTGCCCCTCAGCATGACAAGGTACAAATGCTCTTTGATAGTCTCCACAATCGTCTTACGGAAATGGAAAAGACCCTCAGAGATGGGCAGAAAGAGCAGTCAGAGAAATTGGTTGCCATGCAGGACCAGATTGATGTGGTAGCAGCTCAAGTTGATGGTATCTTCACAAAACTGAAATGGTGACCCTTTGGCCATTCCAGTCAAAAAGGGGGAGAATCTTTGGGGGCTGCTCTTGAGGGGGAGATTTCTTCATCATTTTTTTGTATATAAAACCTTGTTAACTTAAAATACTGTGGTGGTAATTGTATCCTTCAACACTTATATAGTATGATGTTATTTAGCTTTAAGCATTGTTTGTTTGTGGTTTGTACCCATTGATGCTTTTGTAAGCCTTGAGGGTTATTTACTTGTTCTTATGCACTGGTTTGTAGGCTTGTATGGTTTGTGCCATGTATTTGCAAAAGCTTTGCATATGCAGCCTTTGTGCTTTGTGTTTTGGTACTTGTTAATGCTTTGCATTACCTTAAGTACAACACTCTTGTGCCCTTGTAGGATTGTTCCTAGATGCATATATGTTTGTATGCATTGGTTGAGTGTTGGACTTGCAAATGATACTCGTCAATTGAGTTTATCATTTTTGCATGTCCGGATGTTCATTCCTTGTGTGAATGAACATAGTAATCACTTTTGCTTAGTGACTACTGGTGTTGATCTTGCCATGAATTACTGCTTTTGTGCTTGTGTTCATTTTTGCTTGATCATGCTTATTTTGCTCCATATGCATATTAAGTTTTCTACATACAATGATATTGCTATGTTATTATGTTTCAGGAGTTACTTATTCATATTTTCAGGAGCTTTATAGAATCTAGAGTTAGGTGTGAGTGAGTTTTTCAACTGTTCCTAACTCACGTTTAAGTCTAGAGTCTGTTGTAGGGTTTTGTCACGGAATAGCCAAAGGGGGAGATTGTAAGGTTGAATTTAATCAACCATTTAATTGGCTTTATTCCGTGACCAATTTGCTTGTAATTTAGCACTTAGCAACCCTGTATTTAAGTGGAAAAATTGTAAGGGTAGTGTGTGAGAAGATGTGAAGAAAAGCTCAAGAGTGTGCAAGAAAAACAGAGTCTCGCGGCTAGGACTCGCGGGTGGCTCGCGACTGGCAAGCCGCGAAAAGCAGGCACGTGAGAGGCACACTGGGAAGCTGAAGGGTCGCGCCAGCTGTCACGCTACAGGACAAAAGTTCCAGTCTGGCCAGGCCGTTACGTCGCAACTTGATTTCGCGACTTGGCCAAGCCGCGAGTTCAAGTCGCCAACTTGCCCTGTTTGGCTAAAACTGACGTTTTGCATTCCCTTCTGACCCTACTATATATACACCCTTATACCCATCATATTGAGATAGCTTCCAGAGAGAATTTTGTGAGAGAAAACCCTAGAGAAATACAAGATTGATTCATCCCCAATCTTCATCTAAAGAGACTCTACAAATTCCTCTACTCTCTTCCTCTCCATTGTTATACCCTTAAGAGGTCATTTACCAAACCCTTGTCTCACCACACCCACGTCTGTGAGAAGGTCCATTTGGTGCTTTGGGAAGCAGTTTGGAAAGGAACCAATATACATTGGTTGATGCTATGGTCAAGTAGCGGAATCCGGGAAGCCAAAGAAGAAATAGGTTCGGCGTAACCTCGTTGGAGCAAGAAGCTTGGAGGGCTTAGGTACTTGGGTAGATTAGACTTGGAGGTTCTTCTGTTGTTCATGTATCCCAACTACATTCTTTAGTGGATTATTTGACCGCTTGGAGGGCGGCGGAGAGGTTTTACGCCGAGGACTTCGGTTTCCTCTTCGATAACACATCGTGTGTTGTCCGTGTGTTTGCATCTCTCTTTCCTTTATCTTTGCCTTATATTTACTGTTGTGGATGTGTTTATATTTGGCATAGATTGCTTTATCAATTCCATTAAGCTTGTTATCATATTCCGCACATTAATTGTTTGATAGAAAGCTTAAATTGGTATTTTTGTTTCTGGGGGTCTAAATGCTCAAGAGTGTTTCATACCCATTTTGAACTTTCAAACTTTAAATTTATCATTGAGAATGAATTGTGGGTTCAGTGAATTTGGGTCTAATTTAAAAGTGGTCTTGGTCTTAGGTTCTGTCCAAAAAGAAAAGATTTATACCATACAACAACAGTGGCTACCATTGCTACATAAGATTGGTTTATGAAACTAAAGGGGGCTTTGGAAGTTTTCATAGTTTTTAGTGCTGAAGCTCACTAATTTTTAACGTACTAGACGTTTTGTTGTACATTCATATTGCTAAACTCCTCCGAATAGAGATTGTAGTAATGCATGTCAATGACTACATGATTGAAGTTTCCAGCAAATGAGAGTAGCTCGTTTGGATTAGCATTTCCCAACTGGTTTGAGAGGATCATTAAGCACTTGGTTTGTGCTTTCTAACATCATCATATCTGGATTTGTAATAGCTTTTAAGGTTGTCTAGAGTGACTCCTAGTGCATGACATTTGTTCATTAACTTAGTTGCTGCAAGACTTGGAATGTTGGCATACTTGCACAAAAACAAGGTCTAATTTAGGATTTAGGGAACATTCAAAATTCATTAATTGCTCTTATTGGAGTGGTCTATATTGCACTTGTGGTTTGTCACTCTTAAAGATCATTCTCAAACCATTTTATCAAAAAACTACATCAACAACTTGCTCTGTTGGGTTAAATTGTTGTAATTGGCTGCATATGCTTTTCATTCATAAGAGACGCTTACTTCAAGGGCTTTTCACCCCTGACGGGCGAAGCAGTTTACTTAGCACCCTATTACTATGATTGACAAAGGAACCATAGTGACTAACCATCTGTCTGCAGCATCACAAATTCACAATGTTAATATTTCATAAAGTTCATTAAAATGGATATTAGCTGGTGTCATCTCATCATATACATATAATAAATGCAGAAAAGATGCATTTGTTGGGTTTTCTTTGGTTTTCAATGCAACTAAGCAATTGTAGCAAGTAGTTATGGATAAAGAGGTTGAACATGACCTAGATGCTCTAGGAGGGTGCCTATTTTTTTCTTTCTCTATTCCTAAAAGGATATAAATTCTAGACATCTAAAGTTTTTGATGGCATGATTTGTTTCCAATCTAAATTCCAGACCAAAAAGATTCTAATTTTGTTGGGAAAGTTCTGCCTCCTTTGCCTTCCTTTTTGCAAAATAATTTTGTTGAGAACAATATACTACTATGAAGCTGAAGCTCCAGCTATTTCCAATTGATAATGGTACTCACAAAATGGTGAGAGATTAAAAAAAAACTTCTACTTTTTGATAAGTGAGATTTAAAGTTAAAAAATATATATATATATTTAAAGAGTAGCATAATCCTCACATGAGGCTCTTTTTTTGTGTTTATATTGTTACTTTTTAATTGATTTGGTTGTTTGTAGTCCTTTTGGGCACTTTATATATATATATATATACTGATAATGGTGCTTTGATGAACATTTTCTTTCATTCTTTTAATTTCCTTTAGGTTTGGGAAGTGCTGTAAACTTTGCATTTTCTTTTTCTTTTTTTCTTTTTTTCTTTTTTTAAGCTAAATTGAAGTACTTGCCTACTTGTAGTCAGGAATTTTTTATTGAGGTGTTGGTCTTTCTTTCCTCAAGCAAATGAGTTAGGCTGCTTATATTTTGTACAAATGTAACTTTTGCTTGAAACCACTGATTGACAATTTTCATTCTTAAAAATTTTAACATGCAAGGGATGGGATATAGAAGGAGGATGCTTAGGTCAAGACCATCAGGTGGAATACTCTCATGGAATTGAGCAATCATGATAACTCTTGCAACTACTATTGGCTTGTAAGAAGGAATGGGAGGACTTGCATTTTTTTTATGGTAGTGGTTTATCCTAACAGTTTAGTTTGATTTGCATTTTGCGTGCACCCCATTAAGTTGAAATGTTCCCTTAAACATCACTATCTTAACTTTAAGATAAAGATAGACCTAGCATTATTAGTTACTATTACTATATAATTTTTTTTCAATGGCTTGTTGTAGTAATTGTGGAAATTGTTAACAGATGAATAAAAGCATTTAGAGTGTGCAACAATTTGATATACAAAATCAGATGTTTAGTAAGGATTTGGTTCCAAGAACACTAAAGCCAAGAGTGTGAAGTAGTTGCATGTTTTTTTGCGGCTATTTGCTTTTCTGGCTTAATGTCAATTGGGCAAGAGGTGTTTATGGGATGCTACGCTTCTAAGTACGCATCTAAACAGGTGTTTGGTATAGTAGCAATATGAAGTTGAGACAACTAATAATGAAATTGAAAATTGGGAAATGGTTTGTTGCGCGCTTTCGGTGGAAGTTGAATCTAAATTGGCTCTTCAATGAAAAGTTCATGTAGAATAATTGTTTAAATTATTCTTTATTTTGTTATTATTATTATTGTTGTTGTTGTTGAAAAATTTGATGCAAACTTTGACTGGTGTAAAATATCATTTTGGTCAATTTTGTAAAAAGTTAATTGGCCATTGAAACAAAAGTGTGTAAATATTAACAAAATTATGCTTTTATTTAACAAAATTAATGCATTTCTGACCCTTTAAGAACAACTTTTCACAGTTAGATTTTACACATACTCTTTTGTGATCCTAACACATTATGCCATTAAGAAGAAAAAAAAAAGTGTAAGATGTCATAAAACTATAGATTTACTATTCAAAATGATGTTATACCCTTTTTTTATTGTTTCAATAAAATGTTAATCTATTGCATCCGTTACACGATGATTGCTTTTTATCATTAGAACTAAACTCCTATTTTAAAAGAATAAAAGAAAGATTAAATTTAATAGAACAAAAAGACGGATTAAATTTATTTTCCAATAATTTTCTCTTGCATCGCACGAGTTAGTGACTAGTTAAATTTATTGTTCAACTTGGAAGTATTGGCTACGTGTCAAGCAGTGAACCCAAAACAAAACCAAGGAATAGTGATAACCATTGTGTGTACGGATTACATACCTATGTTGTGTTTTCATCATTCTTAGTTATAATTAAAAATTTTGAAAACATAGTTTTTACAATTGGGTCCTATTAACGGGAGTTTTTATGTAATGGTTAACAAACCATATTAGAAAAATTTTAACACCACTTTCATGAAAAATATAAAAAACTGTCAAAACGATTAATTGTTTTATTATTTTCCAATGAAATGTTTCTAAAAATAGTCTCTAAATCAAACCCTAAGGGGATTTGTTAACATTTTCCTTTATAATTTGTGTGTACAACCTAGGATGTAGGGAAATGAACAATGGTACAAATACAGGTATGAGTACGACACAGCAACATGAGTAATTTTTGAAAAATTATAACATGAAATGGTAGGTACGACACCAATATGACACGGGTATAACATGGATACGACACCCCTAAATGAAGTGTACATGCACCTTAGTGTACAACTAGTTGTATGTATGCAACAATAATTAACATAAATATATATATATATATATATTTATATACTAGTTAGGGCAGCACGTGCTTGTCATGAAAAGAGAGTAGTGATTAAGGTTAATTTTAAATTTTATTTATATTACAAAACAAATATATAAATCATTTGATTTTCAAAATACATAGAGATTTACATTAATCAAAAGAGACATTAATTTTAAGAATTTTGATAATTATGTCATAAAAAAGTTAATTTCATTCGAATAAGAATTTTGATCAACCACAAAGATAAGTAGCTATTTAACATATAAATATCTATTTTACTATAATAGTTTTTTTAGTACCTATTTGCTAAAAGCAATATATCCACTCACTAAGAACTTCTAAGAATGGTAACGAATATCACCATCTTTCAACAATAAACAACTAAGTTTTGCTAAGAAAGAAAAAATATATGTATAAAAAGATAACAAAAGGCATGTGTCATC
>NW_027069545.1:1459087-1506100 GCF_002906115.3 Quercus suber
CCCACATTAAAAAGTTTTTTTTTTTTTATTTTAGAAACCCACACTAAAATATACACACAGAGAGAGAGAGAGAGAGAGAGAGAGAGAGAGAGAGAGAGAGAGAGAGAGAGAGAGAGAGAGAGAGAATAGTACCTTTAGAAGGGCCTGTGGTTGCAATTTAGGCGTTTGAGATGTCAAACGATACTAGGATGAAGAACAAGAGACAGTAACCATAAGCAAATATTGAAGAAGATTGTGACTTCACTTTCATATTCGTCTTCAAAGCTTCCTATTTTACATGGAAAAATGAAGTAGATATATAAAGCACTTTCAGTTACATATATCTTAGAGTAGTAGCAATGACCAATGGAGCTTAAACACTATATAGGGACATGGACATGACAAATCTATATATATCTAAAAGCTGAAACATAGCGTTTAATACTGCTGAGCTCAAGTTGCACCATGTTAGCAGCCATGTCATTCCAATTTTCTTTTAATTTGTCCTGCAATTTGAAAATGGTTTTTGTAAATCTATATATTACTAAAAGCTGAAGCATAGAATTTAATACTGTTGTGCTTAAGTTGTGCCACATCAACAGCCATCTCATTCCATTTTTTTATTTTTTTTAATTTGTCCTACAATTTGAAAATGGTTTTTGTAAATTTCAAAATTATAGTAACTCTTGCATAATAAATCCCAGCCCTATAATAAATATGTATAATAAATCCTAGCCCACTTCTTATTTATTTACTTCCACTGTCAAGCCCAACCCAAAGCCTTTTTAGCTTAAAGGAAAAAAATAAAAAAAAAATAAAAATCGTGGAAGGTGAAAAGGAAAAAAATAATAATAATAATAAAAACCGTGGAAGGTGGAAGTGTGGAACCCTGAAGCGTTTTGCGTGATATAACGTGAGGAAAGCAGAGAGACCGAAATCGTGAAGGAAAATAGAGAGTCTGAAACCGTGAAGGAAAACAGAGAGTCTAAAATTGTGCTCCCCACCTTCCTACTCTACTGTTTCACATTAATGGCCACCTTTCTAAGTTCCTTCCTTCCTGTCTTCCTTTCCACATGGTGTATAAATATTGATAGAGCCTGCTTTAGTTGAGGTATCTCTAAATCTCCTTTTTTGCTCCATTCTTTTGCTTGATGATTTTTGTTTCCCTTATTACATTTTTTTATATGGATTGGTTTGTTGCTCAGTTTTGAATCTTTATTATTGTTCTGAGAGTTTAGGACTTTGACAGAGGTATAATTGATTAATTGAGAAACAGAGAGAGACAAAAAAGCCAAAGAAAATTGATCAGATATGGACTCTTTTAAGATTATCTATATCTCTGTGCCGTGCTTTGGAAAATTGATTGATAGCTGCCATCATAGGCAGTCCACTCTTTAAGTCTTATCTATATCGAATACAGAGTGTGGTTTGGAAAAACATTGTATAATTTCCTTCTTACCGTTTTTCTTTTCTGTGTCTGATTTTTTGTGCTAAAGGTAGGTTTTAATTTATGAAATAAGCTATAGTTGGATTCATACGCAATTAGTTGTGGTGAAACTATACTTTTGGCTTAGGTGGTATTCATGTATCTTAGTTTGATTTTCAATTTTTGTGTAGTTTCGTATTGTGCTTTATTTCTCTTTGTACACTCTGTTTACCTGGATTTTTTTTCTGTGCCTCTTTTTCATTTCCGATAAAGTTTTACATCTATCGATCCAAAAAAAAAAAAAAAAACCAATGAGAGAGCTAACTCAGCTAAGTCCAATCCCTGCTCGGGTGTTTTTACAAGGATGGGAGAGGAGAGGAAAGATGAGGAATGGGGTGGGGAGTTACCCTTCCCCTGTTTAGATGTTTTGAGGGAGAGAGGATTTGAGGGGATTTCATAATATCATGAGTTGAAGTTGATCTTCTTTCAGACTTTGTTTGAATGGACAAATACTTTGGGTGTTCTTACTTTATTGATTTGTGGTTGAAAGCCACTACAATTGGGAGTTTAGCCATGCCCACTTCCAAAGTAGTATTGTAGTTGTGGATTGCTCAGGGAAGAAGCTGAGAATTGCAGACTGGAAATTACTACTTAAATTGAAATCATAGCACCCTGAAAGCTTGGATTATATTTATGGTCATTGAAAGTCTAAGACATTGTCTTTTTGCCATTCATATAAAATCGTAACTTTTTTGTTCTTTTGTTAATTACTTTATTTATTGATTAGCTGTTAAGGTGGCTGTCAAACACAATACTAGATCTTAGTAAAATTGATGAACCTACTTTACTGTAAGACCCAGCTGATATGGATTTTATATTTTTATTGAATTAGTTCTCCAAATGTGTACTAAGAGTTTATTAGGTAGAATTTGGTTATATAGATGATTCACAAAAATCCTTAATTGTAATTTGAGATGTGACTAACATTTTTCTTGGACTGTGATAAATAGTATTGAATAACTTATGTTGTAGATGATGCAAAGACACATTTATTTATTCATTTAAGGATCCATATGAGAATTTGTTTGTGAGTTTTTCAGACATTACCAGCATCTTCATTCTTCATTGTCAATTTTTTATTTTATTTTTAAATAATACGATTGTTATACTAAGTGAGGGAGAGAGATTCAAACCTTTGTTTTTCGCTTTTGTGAGATCAAATATTCTCTCTAAGTTACAAAGCTCTTAGCATTTTTCCCTGTCAGTTAACATCTTTGAAAGAAAGAAAACGAAAAGCCCAATTCGTTTCTGAACCTGTCCTGTAATATTAGAACATAAAGACTATAATTCAAACCAAGCAAGAAGGCCAAGTGAGTGTACTATGCACACTACTATGGAACTATTCAAAATTAGACAACTTCACTACTTTGCATGCAGCAACTCTAATTAATATTTATGCACATTTTGGTATAATCAAAGCTACCCTGAGATTTCATTTGGGAGGAGAGAATTAAAAAAACAAAAAACAAAAAAACAAATTTGCTAAGTGTGCTTCTTTCAGTTTTCTTTTAGAATTCTCACATGTCCAATTAAGCATTTTGTTAACTTTGGTACGTTTTCATGTTTACTCAAAGAGAGAGAAAATATTTTATTTGAAATGATTAAGATTTAGGAGCTATTGTTGCCGTTGATATCAGTGACGATCTCTACTAATTTTTGCTACATCGATATTGGTAATCTAAAACTTGACTAGTTTATGTTTTTAAATTAACCTTACTTCCTATAGACAAGATGGTTTTTAATCTATTCTATATATTTATTTTATTTTGTTGAAGTGTTTGAGTTTGATTTAAACATTTTTCTTCTATCTTTCTATGTCTAACTGCAAAGGTGTAATGAGAGTTAAAGATGTGTGCATTGTTTTTAGAATTACTTGTGATGACCGAAACATAGAAGAGTGAGTTTATCTTCATTCCCATGAAGTTCTCATTTCTCCTCCATTTAATGTTAATAGTTTTAGAACTAATCCCATTTAAATTTGATGATTTGTCTACACAAATCTGATGGACTATTTTGTGCATTTTTACAAATCTTGACTCAATATTGTTCAAAATCCTAAATTCCTTGATGTGCGCTCTAGCAAATTTTAATTTGAAAGTCAGATTACTTTGAAATTTTCATAGGATTTACTAAGATGTTCAAGTTCATTATCTATGTCCCTTCCCATTTTGCACTTTTTTTTTTTTTGGGTAAATGATCTTAATCTATCTAGCAGATTGCATTGCACTGTTGTTTTTACATGGGTTGCTAGTGGACTCTGATTATCACAATTGGGTATTATCTTAAAAACACTCTCTTTCTTTTTGTATCATTGTGTGCAAGTTTGTATATTTTTTTTTTAAATAATTTCGGTTTGGTTATTAAGAAAGTGTAGGGATATAATACATATGATAAGTTTTGGATTTTTATTTAGTATGTTTGGGATTCAAGCATTTTTATATAGTTGTTTGGGCTAAAGTTTAACAGGGATGGTGAAGGCTCAGTGTGCTAGGATGATGCCTTTGAGAAGAGGTGATGGGTTCCTAAAAAAGATGAGAAGCTGACAGTTTACAACTTTACATTAAGCAAATGGCATTTGGAATTGGAGTTAGAATCCAAAACCTTATGGTAGGAAACATGTAAATGTTCAATTTCAATGAATAAAAACTCAAGTCATAAAATTTTCATGGTTGTTTGCAATTGTTCCTCTGAATGATTATTTGATTTAAAGTTTTCTTTCAATCTTTTCTTTTAGGTTTGGTAAGGTCTAGGAATAGTCGTTCACTTATCCAAAAAAGGTTTGGGAAGAGTTGTAGACTTTTTTGGATGAATTATGTGGAAACTTTTGTGAATAAGAGGAAATTATACTCAATCTTTATAAAGTTTTATTCACTAGAAAACTATTTTATCAAATTTAGTTTGTTAAATTCTAATTAAGATGAATGGATAATTCAAAACAATGAGTACACTTATTTTTTATTTGTTCCTTTTAAATGTTGTTACACATAGTATATTTATATATTGATTACTGCATCATTACTATGTGATAAAAGTCTTTCCAAGTATCATTTGGTTGTCAAATATATAAAACCCTAAAACTTAATACCACATACAAAACATGTATAAACTTCAACATCAATGATGTACCAGCAGCGATTAAAGCTTGCAAGGTGTTCCATAATTATTATGAAGTTAGCAAAAGACTTGGTAAAATTGTTGATGTCTGTTTAGGTTTTGTGCAAATGTGATTTTTACTTGATATCGCTTGCTGAAAAAAAAATGGGAGGATTACCTTTATTATTGCAGTGGTTCATCTTGAATTGGCTTGAGTTTTCACTTTTTATTTTATTTTTCAAATATTATTAAAACTATGATAGTTCATGTAAAATTAAAAAGCTTTAATGTATAAACTATAGTTTCATAAGATTTTCTTGTGCATCACATGGGTTGGCGACTAGTTAAATTTATTGTTCAGTATTTGGCCACGTGTCAAGCAGTGAACCAAAAACAAAACCAATGAATAGTGATAGCCATTGTGTGTACGAATTACATACCTATTGTGTTATGTTTTCATCATTCTCAGCTATAATTAAAATTGTATTTTGAAAACATAGTTTTATAATTAGGTCCTGTTAACAGGTGTTTTTATGCAATGGTTAATAAATCATATTAGGAAAGTTTTAATACCACTTTTATGAAAAATATAAAAAGCTGTCAAAAAAATTAATTGTTTTATTATTTTCCAATGAATTTTTTCTAAAAATAATTCCTAAATCAATGCATAAAGGGGATTTGTTAACATTTTCCTTTATAATTTTTGTGTATAACCTAGGATGCATGGATACGAACATGGGTAAAGATACATGTATGGATATGACAAAGCAACATGAGCAAATTTTGAAATATTTTAACATAAAATGGTTGGTATGACACTAATATAATACAGATATAACACGAATACAGAACCCTAAATGTAGTGTATATGTATCTTAGCGTTCAACTAGTTGTATGTATCCAACAATAATTAACATAATACATACATACATACATACATACATACATATATTCTTTCTAGACTTGTGTAATAATTACATTCCACAAGCTTCGTCACCAAGGGGCCCAAATGGTGCTAACATGCAATGTTTCACCTAATAATAATTGAACAATCGTAGAAACGTAAAGCCACACATCTATAAATTTATTGTTCAACTTGGAGGTATTTGGCCACATGTCAAGCAATGAACCATAAACAAAACCAATGAATAGTGATAGCCATTTGTGTACGGATTAAATACCTATCGTGTTGTGTTTTCATCATTCTCAGCTATAATTAAAATTGTATTTTGAGAACACAGAGCCATTTGGTACATGTGTTTAAACACATGTTTTCAGTTTTTAAACAACATTACACATATTTTCACATACCTTTTCACCCACACGTATTTCTAAAAAATAGAAACAACATTACTAGAATAACGTTTGGTGAAAATAGCCAAATATCATGTTTTGACAAAATTTGTGGCAAATTAACATTGTTTCGAAAATATTTAGCAATGTACCACTTTTTTAGTACTCGAGTTTCACAAAATCAAGTTCTAAATAGTACTCGAGTTCAGTGAACTCGAGTTCCTTAGTGAGTCACCAACGTGGCACTGCTAATCTAGAATTCGAGGAATTAAAAAAACAATGTGGTACTCGATATTGGGGAAATCGAGTACTTCTTTATAATACTCAAGCTTAAGAAAGTCAAGTACCTTGTTTTTCTTTTTCTTTTTTCTTTTTCTTTTTTCTACTTTTTGTTTCGTACAAAACTTTTACTTATTTCATCTGTAATTGCTTGTGATCGTTGTGTCCACCATGTTGAGTGCATCATAGCACCGTGGGTCCAGCCCACACTTGATAAAACACCTCATTAAAGAGGTGGTTGGACAAGCCACAAAAGCTAGCCTATTTTCTTCTTGGGCAGTGGCTTAGGTGTGTTGGACATGCTAAGGAGAAAAAGAAGAAATGAAAGGGGATGTGCATTAAGGCTACTTGGGGGAGAGCTGAAGGCAAAAGAAAGTGGCTAAAGCAAAGTCAAGGCAATTGAGTTGCATTTATTGTGATTTGATGTCAAGAGTGTGAAAGGAAGAAAAGAAGGAAATGATGAAGCACTTTTACAATAGTATACTCAATGAGACCTATGCCATTCGGTCCTTTGTCTAGGTGTTATCTACAGTAAGGGCCATTTTGCATCTTACTAACTTCCTAACATCTCATGGGCACCTTTAGTGAATAGTTACTTCCACACTACTTTGTGCTTAGCTAATTGCAACTCCAGTTGCTTGTACATGAACTTTTTCAAGTCCAGACACTGTATTTAGTTTGGTGGACACAACGATCACAAGCAGTTGAAGATGAAATAAGTAAAAAATTTTTACAAAAAAAAAAAAAAAAAAAAAAAAAAAAAAAAAAAAAAACAAACTTCCTGACACGACCACGCGCAGGCTCCGAATCCACGGACTACTTCTTTCTTGAATTCTTCAATCAGCTACAAGCTCCCCGCTTGCTTTTCTTTTAAGTTCCAATGGTTGCAACAGTAATGATCTTCAAGATGTTGAAATCATCTCCACCATGAAAACCCTAAGTTTTGTGTAAAGGAAAGCTCCTCAAAGATCTCACACGAGATTCACACAAAACAGCAATGTATGAGCAACAATACAATATGGACAACCTTCAAAAACGTGGCTAGGGTTTTGTTTATATACCTAGGATAAAAACATAAAACCCTAAACATTTAATGAAGTAGGGCTGAGTTGGAAATTCTGCAGAAAATTCAACCTGTGCGATTTTCGATCGATCGAGTCTATTCTTCGATCGATCAAGCCAGGCCGAAAGTCCCAAGTACTTCTGCAGCCACTCGATTCCAACTTTACAATATTAAACCAACTTTGAGCAAGTCTAAATAAGACTAAATACAATGTTTTGATCATGGTTTGCCAACATTACAAATTAGAGTTCTAAATACATAAAATCCTAAGACCTTAGAACCTAACACAAGGATTTACAAGGAAAAGACGAAGGTTTTTCATGACAAGATGATCTCTAGGAAGGAGTTTAAAGTTGGTCATAAAGTCCTTCTATACCATTCACGGCTTCATTTGTTTCTAGGTAAGTTGTGTTCTCGTTGGATTGGACCTTTTGTTGTTACTAATGTTTTTCCCCATAGTGCAATTGAAATTCAAAGTTTAGCATCTTCCAAAGTGTTCAAGGTGAATGGCCATAGACTTAAGCCTTTCTATGAAGGTTTACAAGTAGAGAATGTGGCAAAATTGGACCTTGAGGATCTGATTTATACTGGTTGAAGAAGGAAGCATTGAGTCAAGCCAACGATAATAAACAAAAGCGCTGCTTGGGAGGCAACCCAAGGGGAGTTCTTTTTCCTTTTTTTTTTTTTCTTTGCATTTACATTTTGATTATTTTTGCCTTTTCTTTGCATTGCACCTTACATTGGGGACAATGTAAGTTTTAAGTGTGGGGGAAGGGATTTAGATTGTGTTTTAATTTTGTTTTTTTCCCAAAAAAAAAATAATTTTTGTCTTTGTTTTCGTGGTTTTCAAAGATTTTTGGTTGTGTATGTCATGAGCAATATTCAATTAAGCTTGAAAAATTCATAACATGATTGAATAAATGATCTTCCAGCTTAGAATTAATTGCTCTAGTTATTTTCCTTGAGAATGGCAATGACTAAATTTTGTAGACAAAAGCTGGTGAGATTTTGAGCTTTTAGACTGACACATCTATATCAATCTCATTATTCTTTCATGTGAGATATTCTTCCATGGATTTGTTTCTTTAGAACTTGCTTTGATTCTCTTCAAAGTCATATTGACACATGCATGCATGAACATGATTAAGGCCCTCTTTGTTATAAGCTACATAAGTCAAATAGCCTACCTTGAAAATAATATTTCCCTTCATTGAACCCCTTTGAGCTTTATTTTTTTTTTTCCTTTATTGCAAACTCACGTTACAAGCTTTAAACCCGAAAAACAATGCTTTTACCCAAGCCATGGAGCTAATGGAGCATTGTTCATCATTATGATAAGTATGGGTGTGCAAGAAATAAGTGTGGGAGTGTCTAGATTTGCGGTATGGCCATGACTGGTGAAATGGAACATGTTTTCATTCTCAATTTGTGAGTTCCATTGTTGATGTAATTTTGGTGGAAAAAAAAAAGAAAAAAAAAAAGAAAGAAAAGATGAAGGAAATTTTTTTTAATGTTAGAAACTGTCCATGTTCATAATTCCTCCTAAAATTCCAAGAAAGGGGATTTATACATGATATATACAAAGGTGGAAGCTGCTAAATGGAGTGATTGGTTTTACATGTCTTATATATTTTGAGCTTGAGCTGATTCATTTTTGCTCCACTAGTTTCGATGGCTTTTAAGCTACATTCCCAAATATTTCCTACCTTTATCCTAAATCTCGTTACAACCCTTGAAAATTCCTTATGATTCGTGTTTTGTATGTGATCCCAATGATGGAGAGTAAGAAGATATGCAAGCCTATGGTAGATCATTTCCATTAGAATGAATTTGACCGAAACACATACCCTTCAAACACATGAGAGTTGAGTGTTTATTTTCGTGAGGATCTACATATTTAGTTTACTTCATCTTCAAGTAAAAATGCTTACTAAGTAATTGTAAGTTGTTTAAGAATGCTTGTTCATGATATGTTATGAGTTTTGAAGAGTTTAGTTATTCTTTGTTGATGGTATTGCAACCTTGGTGTTTTTAGGAAAGTGAATTTGAGTTTTGCCTGAGGGCGAGCAAAAGTTAAGTGTGGGGGAATTTGATTAGAATGCAAAATGTCATATTTTTATTCCTTAATGTTTAGTCTTCTATACTTATTTGGTGTCTAAATGTACTCATTATTCTTATATTTTGATTTAGGATGCAAATGGAGGTATAAAATGCAAAACGTAGTTAATTGGGTGATTCTGGACAGCTTTGATATCGCTTCGTAATTTGGGCATAACTCTCTCATTCGAACTCCGATTGTGATGATTCAAAATGCTATGGAATGCCAAGACAAAACTCTACAACTTTCATTGAGTTTTGAGAGATATGGGCTGCATCAAGGTCAAAATCGGGCTTGAAGTTGCTGCACCTGCACTGTTGATGTTCTGGAATGTTCCTTTGCTTAAAATTCTAATATGCAGATCTGATGTGGTTTATTTTTGGAAGCCTCCAGATCTGATGCACAAAATTTTCTGCTGAAAAACACCACTTTCCTAGTTATATTAGGACTTTGTTTTATTTTTAATATTTTTCCTTAATTATTCAGATTTGGATGTTATTACTTAGAATATTTTTAGGAGATTTGTAAGTTTGGGGAAAGGGGGAATTAACGTGTAAAAGGGGGAGGAGAAATCAGAATTACACAGACACACCATGCCTCTCTCTCCCCTCTTCTCTAATTTTCTCCTTTGAGTTTTCTGTCATGGCTCTACGTGGCTAAAACTTTTATACTTGGTTGAAGGAAACTGAAGCCTTAGAATCAATAAAACTGTGAGATCTAATTTGTTTTTATTGTTCAATTTATGCTTTGAATATTAGATGTTCTTCTGTGCCTATTTTCATGATTGTCTCGTTTAATTACTAGGAGGCCTAATAGTTTATTATTTGTTACAATCTACTGCTAGGTTAGATATCAAATCCGTAATTGTTTGATCTCTCTAACTTGTGAAGCAACAAAGATTTAATGATTTGCTGCGTTAGAAATTATTAGATCTTAGGAAGAACGCTCAACTAAATTAAATACAACCGCTTGTGTTTGTGTTGTTTAGCTTCATCAATCTCTCTAGTTCTTAAGGCTGCTACTAAATTAAACCTTTGTCTTGGGTTGTTTAGTAGTTAGGGTTAATTAGATTGCTTGTTTTCTAATTAACTGCAACTAAGGAGAGATAGGAAAATAGTTTCAACGGTGAATATTCAAAGTGTGAATTGATATATACTTGCATCGATGATCAGTTGTAAAATTCTAATGGTGGATGTTGACTTGGACCAAGGTTTGTTCTCTTGATTGATTTTGATATTTTAATTTGAATTGTTCCTTAGTTGTTTTTCTTAAAATTGTTTTCATTATACACAAACCCCCCCTCCTTGTTCACATAGCATAAAATTAGGCTAGATACTCTCTGTGGAAACGATCCTTACTCACAGTACTACATATATTTTTAGGAGTATAGGTTTTATTTTTGGTCGCCTATGACAGGACGCCATTAAATCCTTCTCAGGTTTTTTATCGGTTTGATTTTCCTGGGTTATCATATTATTGTGTTATTTATTTTCTGCACTGTTCAATGATATGATTTATATGTATTGACCTAGATTTGTATTTTACCTAAGTTAATCACTTGGCTAAATAACTAGGTTAATTTGGTTGTGTTGAAGGGGTCTAAAAATGTACAAGTGGTATCTGAGCGAGTTAGCTCTAGGATTTAGATCCTTTGATCTAAGAGTTGATTCTTAACCCCTGTTGTCATGGATTCTTGGAAGTTCTTATTGCTAATGTTCCATCTTGTCTACTTTTGGTTCGTATCTTTTGTTGCTTTTGTTTAGTCTTTCCTCGAGCATCTTGGTTATGTGTGTTATACTACTTTAACTGCCTTAAAGACACATGATTCTTGTCTTTGGAATTTGGATAATGGTTGTTCCAGGAATATGATAGGAAATAAAGCCTTATTCAAGACACTCTTTGAAGGAAAGATTGGGACAGTCACACTTGGAGATGGAAGCAAATCTATGATCAAAGACATTGGTACTGTGGACATTCCAGGGTTGCCAGTTTTTGAAGATGTCTAGTATGTTGATGGGTTGAAAGCTAACTTACTAGAATCAGTTAGATTTGTGACAATGGACTGAATGTTCTCTTCACCAAGTATGAATGTGAGATACTTGATGGAGGAGGTGATTGTATGTGTATTGGTGTGAGGACAGCTAACAATTGTTATGGTATAACCCCAAGTATAAGCAACAAGTGTTTCAGTGCAAAGATCAATCAAGTAGACTTATGGAATCAATGATTACGACATGCAAGTCACAAGCAATTAGAGAAGATTTCCAAGTGTGATGTAGTTATTGGTTTGCCTAAGTTTAAGAAGATAGAAAAGTGCATCTATGGATCATGTTAGATGGGTAAACAAGTGAAGTCCAGGAATTCGTCTATAACTGAAGTTCAAACTTCCAAACCTCTTGAGTTGTTGCACATTGATCTCATGGGCCTTGCTAGAATTTAGAGTTTAGAGTTTAGGTGGAAAGAAGTATATTCTAGTTGTTGTGGACGATTTTATTGGATATACTTGGGTTGTGCTTTTGAGAGATACAGCTGAGGCTCCTAAAAAGATAATACACTTGTGCAAGAAATTGCAAGTTGAGAAAGGTACTGTGATAACCAGAATTAGGAGTGATCATGGAAGAGAATTTGAAAACAAAAAGCTAGCGACCTTCTGCAATGATCAAGGAACACATCAAGAGTTCTCTTCACCCAAGACACCACAACAAAATGGAATAGTGGAATGGAAGAATAAGGTTGTTCAAGAGATGGCTCGTGTCATGTTACACAACAAAAAGTTGCCCAAATCCTTCTGGTGAGAAGCTATTAACATTGCTTGCCATACACTTAATCGGGTGTATTTCAGACCAGATTCCAAGAAAACTCCCTATGAACGTTGGAGAGGAAAGAAGCCTGTTGTCAAATACTTCAGAATATTTGGCAGTGACTGTTATATTCTGCGTGATAGGGAGAACCTAGAAAAGTTAGATGCAAAGAGCGACAAGGGATACTTTTTGGGATGCTCCTCCACTAGTAGAGCTTATAGAGTATACAACCTGAGAACTAAAATAGTCATGGAGTCTTCAAATATGGTGATCAATGATGAACTGTGTTCAGAAACTCATTCAGAAAACACTTCTCCGGTTCAAGAAAAGACTATGGAAGTTGATGATCCTATTCCTGATGATTATATTGGGAAGCATAGTGATGAAGAGCCATTGTTGTTGAATGATGTTGTTTTAGTACCATCAAGTCCAAAACCATCTACTCTGATTCATGAGACTCAACAAGAACAAGGTGAGCCTAGTCCTTCATTAGAACAAAAGGTACCTCCACATTTTTGGTTAAAGGTCCGTCCTCTAAAGTAAAGTTAAATCATCCTGTCACAAATATATTGAGAAGTTTAAATGATAACATGAGATTAAGATCCAAAGCCTTGAATGTTATTACTCACTCATGCTATCTATTCCTAATTTGAACCGAAAAAGGTGGATGAGGCACTTCAAGATGCTAATTGGGTTAATTCTATACATGGACTTCATCAATTTGTTCGGAATGATATGTGGGAATTAGTTCCTAGACCAAAGGGAGTAAATGTGATTGGAACTAAATGGATCTTCAAGAACAAGTTAGATGAACATGGTACTGTTATTCGAAACAAATCAAGACTTGTTGCTTAAGGATACACACAAGTGGAAGGGATTGATTTTAATGAAACTTTTGCACCAGTAGCAAGACTGGAATCCATTAGGATGCTGTTGGCCATTGCAAGCCATTTGAATTTCAAACTGTATCAAATGGATGTCAAAAGTGCCCTTTTGAATGGGATGTTGCAAGAAGAGGTATATGTTGAACAACTAAAGGGTTTTATTGATCCTCACAGACCGGATGATGTCTAGAAGTTGAAGAGAGCCCTCTATGGTTTGAAACAAGCTCCTAGGGCATGGTATGATAGGTTTACCACATATCTTATTGAGCATGGATTCAAAAGAGGATTTGCAGATAGTACTTTCTTCATATGAAAGGATAAGAATTATTTTGTAGTAGCTCAAATTTATGTTGATGATATTGTTTTTGGTGCTGCTAATGACTCTCTTGCTCAATCTTTTGCAAATGAGATGAAGAATATGTTTGAAATGAGTATGGTTGGTGAACTAACTTATTTCTTGGTATTGCAGGTGAAGCAAACAGATTCTAAAATTTACATCAACCAAGCAAAGTATGCCAAAAATCTAGTCAAGAGATTTGGACTTGACAAGGCTGCACATGCTAGAATACCAATGGCTGCTAATGCAAAGCTAACCAATAATCCCTCAGGTGAGTCTGTTGATGTTACACTATATAGAAGCATGATTGGTTGCCTTTTGTATTTAACTGCAAGTCGTCCTGATATTACTTTTAGTGTTGGTGTTTGCTCTAGATTTCAATCTAATCCTAAAGCTTCACATTTGAATGCTGTTAAAATAATCATAAAATATGTTAGTGGAACTTGTGATTATGGTGTGTTCTATAGCAAAGAGTCAAATTTGTCTCTTGCTGGTTTTTCTGATTCGGATTAGGCTAACAATGCCGATAATAGAAAAAGCACCACTGGTAGGTGTTTTTATGTAGGAGCCAATCTTGTTGCTTGGATGAGTAAAAAGCAAAATTATGTCTCTCTATTTACTACAGAAGTAGAATATATTGTTGTTGGAAGTTGTTATTCACAGCTTCTTTGAATAAAAAGGTTTTTGAGTGATTATGGGATAACACAAGACACCATGGTTGTTTAATGTGATAATTCTAGTGCTATTGATATCTCTAAGAACCCTGTTCAATACTCTAAGACTAAACACAGAGAGATTATATATTGCTTTATTAGGGATCTTGTTGAAAGAAAAATTGTGGTTTTTGAGTATATCCCTACTGAATGTCAAAATGCTGACATCTTCACCAAACATCTTGATAGAAGTAAGTTTGAGACACTTTGTCAAGTAATTGGTGTAATTCTGTGTCCCTAATCATCTTTGGCCTTTATGGTCCTTGTGCTTCATCGCTTTACTCTTTATGACCATTCTTCTTTGTTGTTTTTGTTTTCTTTACTTTCTTAGGATTTGCATTGCATAACATTCATGCATTTCATTCTAGGTTGGGTTTTTTTTTTTTTTTTTTTTTTTTTTTTTTTTTTTTTTTATTAAAAAAAAAAAAAAAAGGAAAGAAAAAAAGGAAAAGGGAAGCAAAATGTATTTTGCATTACTTTTCTTGGATTTGAAATCAAGGTTGGCCATTTTATTTTTACATAACATGTCTATGTACCTTGTTTAGCTTGGATGAACTTATTTATTGCACTTTACTAGTTTGAGCTTTGTAGTGCATGTTGTGGGGGAAGATTTTTATAGTTTTTGATCACTTTGTCTTGATCTTGAAGTCACATGCCTTTGATTGTTGGACTTGAACTTAATGAGAAAGGCATAAATAACCATCTCACCATTGTTTACTAGCCAATCATGAACACCTTAGTGCATATCATAAGATTTTATGCTCGAGAAAGTGTAGCACATGCATAAAAAAAACATAAGGTGTAGCTTCAGTTTAAATGCTAAAATTGGTGTGTACATTATCTTGGTTATTTTAATAAGTTTCTAATCAAATAAAATTGGTGTGTACAATATGAGGCAAATCAAGAAACTTACATGATTGCAAGCTTGTTTTCTAGAAGATGTGAGAGTTATATGATATAACTCTTTAGGTGATAGTTTCTTTCAAACTTATGTGATGATTTTTGTAGAAATTGTGCTTGATTACTATTCACATATCACCTCACATGTATCTTAAGCTTTTACTAGTTTCACACACTACACAAGTTAATCCTTGCTAAACTTTGTATATATTATTGTGTGTGATTTTTTTATGGCCATCCAAGATTGAAAATTGCTTGATTTTAATGAAAAATGTGTTTGAAGTTTGAGATTTAAGGAGAAATTTATTGAAAATTTTATTTTTGGGAGATCTGGGTTCAATACAAGTGCTATTGAAAAACATTTTATTTCATACTCATGCATTCTATTCATAAAATACCACGCTTTGAGGAGTTTCTGTATAAAATTGCTCAGTTTTTCAAAATTTTGTTTTTTCCAGATTTTCAATCGATTGAACCTGTTTCTCGACCGATCGAAATTGCGATTAAAATTTGGTTTGAATCTGCCTAGCTCGATCACTATTGGATTGATCGAATTTAATTTTCAATCAACTGAATCTATTTTTGGATCAATCGAAAATCGTTCAGAGAGTTTTTTAAAAAGAAAACATGTTTTCTTCACGTGTTCTTCACTATTCAAACTTTTTCAAAAACTTTTTGGCTCTCTCTCTTCGATCGATCCAAGTTAAGCCAACTTTTGTCATTTTCTCTCAAAATTCTTCAAAGGTTTTTGTCTTCTAAGGCCAGTAAGACCCTTTTACCCCTCATTTTTCATTCATTTTCATGTTTCATGCATTTTAGAGAGAAATTCGAACCTATGAAAATTTGGGATTTTTGGTATTTTCAATATTTTCTTTCAAAATTGATCAATGGGTTTTTGTTGAGGGATGATATAAAACTGATCTTTGTGATTTAATTTGATCAATTTGATGAATTGGGCAAAATTGAATTTTCTAGGGCTTGAAACTACCCGAATTGGGGATTTTTTTCAATTAAGCATAAATTGATGCAATTGGCTTGTTTGATTGATTGATTTGTTCATTATATTCTATTATCTAACTTGTGTAATGATCAATTGATAAATTTGTTGGGGTTTTTGAAAGTGGGTTTTCAAAATTTGGGATTTTTTATATAAACTCTGTGTTCAAGCCAATTTTGTATTTCTAAAGTGTAATTGGACTATTCTCAATGCATTAGAGCATGCATCATGTGTTAATATTGTTCATGCATCATATAGATTGTTATTTTCTATATTGTTTTTGCTCTAACTATGTCTGATGCAATCTGCCCTTGGTTTTCTTTTTTTTCTTTTTTTCTTTTGTCTCTCTTTTGTCTATCCTATTCCAACCTTAGCATCATGGTTAGGAAGACTAGAGCCCATAGGACATCCTCTTCATCTTCTACTCCATCCTTTGAAAGTGAGAAATTTATGAGTGAGAAAAACCAAGAGACTTATGGGAAGTTGAACCTTCTTATGAGTTTCCTGTGTCTGAAACTGTTTATATTATAACTCCCATAGGTGCCACCTTTCTTAAGCAGAGGGCTGCTCAGATGCAAGCTAGCTCTAAACACCCTAGAGTAGAGTCTTCCTCTGGTGCACCTCCTCATCCTCCTCCTCCTCCTCCTTCTCCTCCTCCTTTTTCTTTCTCTTGAAGAAGCTACTGTGTTTGTACACCATAGGGTTTTGTAACCAAGCAACTTCATGATCTTCATCGTGTGATGAACAGAAGAACTTTGTAGTCAACATTCTTCTCAAGTTGGTGATCAAGTCACATACTGTGATCCGCGCATCTATTGGTTAGTCACGTACTAGGAGCCGTACATTAAAAATGAGAGATTGTTACTATAGAACAAGTCCAATTGAGTATTGGGATAAGGGTTCAACTATAAGTTGGTATAAGGTACTAGGATTCCTTTACTTATAACCACTTGTTTTGATAATAGTGGATTCTCGGGAGTGGTGACCTTAAAATCACCCAGTGGAATTTTTTCCATGTAGGTTTTCCCCATTCATAAACAAATCAACGTGTCAATTTATTTTTCGCTGCATACTTTAGTTAATTGGTGATTTGTTTGTGCTACCACGCGCTTTGTATGTTAATTTGATTAATTAATAAACTTGGCTAATTAATCAATTAATATATCACAAGGGGTCAATACATTCTTGGCCTATCAAGTGGTATCAGAGCAGGCATACGCTAATTAGGTTTTAATCTTTGTGTAATCCATTAACCCCTGTTTGTCATGGATAAAGGACAACCTCTTATAATACCTACTTTGTTTAATGGCACTAACTATGCATACTGGAAAGTAAGCATGAGAGCTTTCTTGCATTCTTTAAATGAGAAAGTGTGGCAAGCTATAGAGATAAGCTGGACCAAGCCTACAGAAGTGCCGACTAACTGGGATGATGCTAAAATCAAGGAGGCAAACTTCAACAGCAGAGCATTGAATGCTCTATTCAGTGCAGTCATAAATGAGGAATTTAAGAAAATATTCTCTACTAAAACTGCTAAGGACACATGGACCATTCTCCAAACAACCTATAAAGGAACCAAGGATGTCAAGGATTCGAAGATTCAGAGACTCACTACAAGCTTTGAAGAGATCAAGATGGAAGAGGATGAGTTGTTTGATGAGTTCTATGCCAAAATCAAGGACATAGTAAACTCAGTATTTAATCTTAGGGAAACCATTGAGGAATCAAAGGACATCGATAAAATTCCTTTGACTGAGCTGGTTGGAAATTTGTAGACCTATGAGTTAGGTTTAACGAGGGTAGGGAAATCAAGCAAGAGTAAGAACATGGCTTTGAAAGCCAAGAGCAGAGATGAGTCTTCAGATGATGAAGATTTTAAGATGAAATCCTATATCACAAGGCAGTTCAAGAAGTTTATGAAGAATGCCAACGTGAAAGGATTTGACAAGGACCGAAAGCAATCTAATTCTTCGTAATTCAAGAGCCAAGACAAAGGGAAGAAGGATGCTAGGAATGGTGGTCAATACACTGTACCCTCAGGACCAAAGTGCTTTGGGTGTCAAGGTTTCGGTTATATGAAACAAGAGTGCCCTACTTATCTCTAGACCATCAGGAATAGCAAGGCACTTGTTGCTACGTTGAGTGAAACTGAGCCTGAGGATGACTCCGATAATGAGGATGATGGAATCCTAAATGCCTTTATTGCCACCATAAATCCTACTGAAGGGATTGTTGAAGATATGGATGAAGAAGAGGAATTGGTGGAGTCTAAGTTTGAGAAGATGGATGAACAAGATGACATCCACACAGCCTATGTAAAGTTATACAAGATCTCAGAAAAGCATGAGAAGTTGTATAGGTTGGCCACTAAGAAACTTAGTGATGTGGAGGTTGAGCAAGAAGAAATCTCTACAAAGTTTGATGAAGCAAATCAGACTATTGGAGCACTGAGATTTGAGAATAATTTCTTGGCTGAGAAGACCAAGAAGCTTAAGGTAGAACTATTCCAAGTTAGAGCTCGGTTAGAAAGGACTTCAAGTGCTAAGCTTCATGAGATGCTCAATCTTCAGAAATTTACTTTCGATCGAACCAATTTAGGGTATGATTTCTCTTCTTCTAGTATTGCTTCTACTAGTACTACTATTTTTGTTCCTCCTGCTAATAATGTTGAAACTAAGAACAATGATGTTAAGAATGAATTAGCTAGTGAGAAAATAGACAAGGGTAAATCTATCTTAGGAGCACCCCTTAAGCTTGATAAGAAAGAGATTAAGAACCCTAGGGCTAAAAAGGGAAACTCTTAAAAGCTAAAACAAAAAAAGCAGCATTTCTGCCATCACTGTGGCATAGCTGGACATACTCGACCAAATTGCAATACGTGGCTAGCCACTCAATAGAGCAACAGCATGATCGCATCGAGAAACCAAAATCAGCTTCCATCCTCTTTTGCTCCTCTTAGAGATCTTCTTAAAACCCTTATGTTCCTTTCAAACTTGAACGGTTTCAACTCTTCCCCTTCACCACCGGATCAAGGGTTTGCTAAACGGAAAGGTTCTTCCAAAGTGTGGAAGGAAAAAGGCTCCAAGTGATTTTGTCACTTTTTCTCTCTCTCCCCTTCTTATTTTTGATTTTGCATTACTTATGTGTTTTGCTTTCTCGTTTTGAGTCAGTCTAGTTTAATACATTGCTTTGCTTTTGTTCAACATGTTTTTGGTTGTATTCATTTCAGTTTTACTTTATTTTGTTTTTCATATAAAAAAAATGAAAAATTGAAAAATACAAAAACAGTGTGTGTTTGTGTACATTGGTACTTGTGTACCTTGGATGGTCATTGAAACAAAGTTTTCTAAACTTTGTATCTTTTGTAACTTAGATGAGCATCTCTACGCACAACCAAGCAAGTGAACTTTGTGGATCGTGGTTATGATGAGTAAGGTTAAGTAATCTCTTGTACTTAACACTCGTATCACTCTTTTTGATGGAAAGACTGAAAAATCCTAAGAGAAAGGCCTAAAGAACTATCTCACCACTATTGGCCACCAATCATAAAATGACATTTGTATGCTCTAGTACTGATTTAGCAAAGCACACAAGCTGTAAAAAGCAAGGTACAAACCATAAAGCCTACAAAGTGCATAGAAACAAATCCTAAAAGCTTACAAAAGCAATATGGGTACAAATCATAAACAAAAACCTTAAAAACCTACAAAGGTACCACGTACAAACCAAAACAATATAAAGTACTGAATAAAATAACATGAATACAAAAATATGCTAAAGATAGACAAAAGCGGTAAACAAAAGCCTGTTTCTCCCCCTTTGGTTGAACTCCCCCTGCCAACAGCATCTCCCCCTTTTTTTCATGGAATAGCTATTCCTCATCATCTTCTAGCTTTCTTTGAATTTGATCCAATTGAGCTTGGATAGAAGTGAACTTCATATCCCACCGAATGTTGAGATGGTGCAAGATGGATGTAAGTCTGGACATCTTAATACTCAGCTCATGGACAAATGTTACAATAGAGTCTAGCTTCTGATCGATTGGAAATGAACTGATGCACAAACCACTGTGGGATGCTGAAGTTTCTGTCTTGATTCCCTTCTTGCTTTGGCCAATGCTAGCGTTGAATGTGCACATGTTGATTGGACATGGTTTTGTGCAGGAAAATTCATTATCTGAAAGATGGAGCCCTTTAAGCTTCAAAATCCTTGAAATGAGACAACAAAAGGAATGCATATCCTTGTCTCAGTTCATAGAACAGTTTTTCAAGGGATAGGAAAGATATAAGCACAGATGTCAATCTCTACATTAGAGATCAGATCATGAAGGAATTGTGCTCGCCCGAGGTTCATATACCCTGTGTTGGATAGAGGATATAGGTTGTGAAACATGACGATCGTAAGCACCCTTAATTTTGGAGGAAGAGATGAAACATTGACTGAGTTCCCATTTGAGGAAAATTCCAAATCTTTTCCAAGAACTTCCCGAAGTAAGTCCTCATCTGGATGTAGATCATCATAAATCGGTGAGGTCCCAAGTATTGGCAGGTTAATGTGAAGAATCTCTGCCAGGTATGTAGGAGAGAACGAGAAACTTTTTCCTCTAACCCAGCACTTAAGTTTGCCTCCTTCAACAATTGCATTGGCATAAAATTCTTTTACCAAATTTTCAAACGCATCATCAAGATTGGAGAGAAGATAATTCCAATCCTTGGGGGCAAACCATTGAGGGATGTCGGTGTCAAAAAGAGAGTGTTGATCAACGACTCTTTCAATCAATGGTGTAGCAATTTTGAAATAGTTCTCATGATTTTGAAAAGTAGCATACGATCGAAACTTGTTAGGATCGAACAGACTTGATAGGGAACGAGTCCTTTTTGGTCTAAGAGAGAAATCATGAATTTCAATGACAGGTTCCTTTCCTTTGCTGCTACCTCCTTTGACAGCTAATCTCTTGAATTGGGACATTTTGACACTGCATCATGGTTTATCACAAACAAGAGAAACCAAATAAGACATCAAACATTATTAGCAATGTGTCAGATTCACACCATGGATGATGAAGATACCCTAAACACTTGAGATTTAGGTTCAAACCATGACAATGAAATTGTGTAAACAACTAAAACCACAATAGGTAGACAAGATAGAAAAGATCAGTATACACACCATCACAAACACACAATAAAAACATAGAATCAGAAACCTATGTTCGAACATGATAGATCACAAACCACAATAGCAACTCAGAAATCAAGAAAATATTACTCAAATCAAAAGTATGAAGTGAAAGAAAGAAAAACCATATCTTTTTGTTGAAGATTTGAGAAGAAATGATGCAGAAATAGAGGATTTTCAAAGAAATACTCTGAGTGTTTGTGAGAGTGAAATGGGGAAGATACTGAACAGTCACAAAAGTACGAGGGAAAAACTGAAAAGGTTTTTAAAATGGACCTTAAAATGCAAAACACGCGTTTTTTGTGACTGAATTAAGTCGCCAGATTAAGCCGCAAAACACTGTGAAACCAAGATTTTCAAAAAATCTTCTAAGTGTTTTTCGCGACTGAAAGGTCTACCCACGATATAATCGCGATATAAGCCGTGAAAATCTCTGAGTACCCCTCGCGACTAGACCTTCCACCCACGAACAAGTCGCCACACTAAGCCGTGAAAATTATAAAAACTCAAATTTTGAAAAATTTTCTAAGTATTTTTCACGACTGAGACCTTGACTCACCAGTGAGCTGCGAAAAGTCTCGGGATGAGCTCGCAACTGGAACATGCGACTGGTCCTACCCGTGACTAAGTCGCCAAAACAGGGCAACACTATTTTTGAAAATTTTGACATTTTTGTAAAAAACAAAATGCTTTCTAAAAACAAACTAAAACACTCAAAAATCTTTTTGTGTTTGATCAACAAGATTGATTTGTGAAAACACATTTAAACAAGTACAATCACACAAATGAATATGGCATTTATTGAAGGTAGACTTGTGTGTTGTGTGTGTATATCAAACATGAGATAGTCCTTAGTCTAATGTGAAGCTTCAATGATCAATTCAATCAAGGCATACATAACTAGCACTAGATAATGTGACCCATCTCAATTATTGAAGAATGCATATATGACTTCCCACGTAAACTTGAGTACATTTCTTTGAAACTTTTCATTTGACTCCATTTTCAACATATCATTTGATCTTTTTAAATAAACATATCTCATTATGAGATCGATGCATGAAATTTTTAATATTTCAATTTAATGAGATAGCTGTTGGCTTTTTAGGTATCATACTTTTTATTTTGGTCGCTTTCCCTTTTTCCTAGTCAAATACTAGTATGTGCGACAGGCTTTTACAGCTCAATATCTCTTTTCATTTGGAGATTTACAATTGGTGAGCTCCTTGAGTAAAGCACTAAAATAAAAGTGGGAAGATATATAGGCACAAATCTATGCATGTCTCAAGATCAATAAAACCATTCACTAATCATTCATGACAAGGTTGAAGATCTATTTACAACAGTCACATAGATTTCAGAATTTCTTCCACAATGATATGAGTGCATAAGAGACAAGCTAAGCTCGTTAAATGCACAAAGTCATAACTAATCATTCATGACAAGGTTGAAGATCTATTTACAACAGTCACATAGATTTCAGAATTTCTTCCACAATGATATGAGTGCATAAGAGACAAGCTAAGCTCGTTAAATGCACAAAGTCATTAGTACAAAGGTACAAGGCAAAACATACTTTGAAACAACACTCAACAAAGTTGATCAAACTTTTTAGATTTTCTATTTTTTATGTGTTTTTGAATTTTTTGACACAAAAGAAGAAAAGATTGATCAAAAAGCATAACAACAATAAATAAATAAATAAAAACATAAAAACAATGATGACAAAAGTAAGAAACACAATGCAAACAAGAACACAATGAGATTTCATGGAAGATTGAGTTTAAGGAATGATACTGACACCAATTGTCTTACACAAGAATTCAAACCACGGGCCATCAAGAGGTTTGGTGAATATGTCTGCCTTTTGATTGTCAGTATTGATGAACTCTAGACAAACTATCTTGTCCTCTACCAAGACCCAAATGAAGTGATACCGGATCTCGATATGCTTTGATTTAGAGTGCTGAACTGGATTCTTTGACAAGTTTATGGCACTAGTGTTATCACAGAACACACACATAGTGTCTTGAGAAATCCCATAGTCATGTAGTAGCTTTCTCATCCATAACAATTGTACACAACAACTTCTTGCAACAATGTATTCAGCTTCAACCGTAGAAAGGGATACTGAATTTTGTTTTTTGCTCATCCATGAAACCAAGTTATTTCCAAAATAGAAGCACCCACCAAAAGTGCTTTTCCTATCATCAATGCACCCTGCCCAGTCAGCATCTGAATATCTCGCCAAACACTCATTCAAATCTTTTGTATACCAAATCCTATAGTCAAATAATTGACGTAGCGAATGATTCGCTTTACTGCTGTTAAGTGGGATTCTTTAGGAGCAACTTGGAACCGTGCACATACCCCGACACTAAATGCAATATCCGGCCTACTTGCTGTGAGATAGAGAAGACTGCCAATCATACTTCGATAAAGTGTTGGATCAACGTCAACACCGGGTGCATTTATGCTTAGTTTTGCAGAGGAACTCATGGGAGTAGAAGTATGTTTCTTAGAGATCAGGCCAAATCTTTTGATGAGATTTTTGGCATACTTCTCTTGAGAAATGAATATTCCATATTTCCGTTGTTTCACTTGAAGCCCTAGGAAGTAGTTCAACTCTCCCACCATGCTCATTTCAAATTCCCTTTTCATTTCTTCTGAAAACTCATGAGTTAGTTGATCAATTATGGATCCAAAAACAATATCATCCACGTACACTTGAGCGACAAGGAGGGATTTCTAATCCCTTTTAACAAACAATGTTCGATCCGCTTGACCTCTTTTGAACCCACAGTCTAATAGGTAAGTGGTGAGATGATCATACCATGCTCTTGGTGCTTGTTTTAACCCATACAAAGCTTTCTTCAATCTTAACACATGACCCGAAAAAGTAAGGATCTTCAAACCCCTTTGGTTGCTGAACAAAGACTTCTTCATTTAGAAAACCATTCAAGAAGGCACTCTTCACATCCATTTGGTACAACTTGAAATCCATGATGCATGCTATGGATAAGAGAATTCGAATAGACTCTAGTCTTGCTACCGGAGCAAACGATTCATCAAAATCTATGCATTCCACTTGAGTATACCCCTGAGCCACCAATCTAGACTTATTTCGGACAACTTCACCATCTTCATCTATTTTGTTCTTAAAAATCCACTTGGTGCCAATCACATGTGTATCTTCAAGCCTTGGAACCAATTTCCATACATCATTTCTAACAAATTGATGTAGCTCCTGGTGCATAGACTCTACCTAGTTCTCATCTTTCAGTGCTTCTTCTACCTTTTTGGGTTCAAATTGAGCAAAATAACAGTTGTATGTCACATGATTAGGACCATACCTTGGACATTTTCTCAAAAAAAGTCCCTCGTTTACATCCCCAATAATATTACTTGATGGGTGATTGAGAGTCACTCTTGATGAAGGTTTCTTAGAAGTTGAGAGTTCCTCATCACGAGAAATTAGGGTTTGAACTTCTGGAGGTGTGAGTGGACTTGAGACTTCTTGTGCTGGTCTAGTCTCTCTTCTTGATATAGGAGGTGTGGACTCTTTTCCGAGTGTTTCTTTCTCAGCATCATCACTTAGAGACATATCATTATCATCCTCATTCTTCTTGAGTTTAAGCCCTTTTCCATCATCCTCAATTTCCTTTTCTGTTATGGTATCGTCTATAACCACATTGATTGGCTCCATCACCATCTTAGTATGCTAGTTGTACACTCTATCAGCTTGGCTATTTGTGGAGTAACCTAGGAATATTCCTTCATCACTCTTAGCATCAAATTTTTTCAAATTTTTTCTATCATTTAGAATGTAACACGTGCTCCCAAATATTCTGAAATACTTCACCTTAGGTTTCTTTTCTCTCCATATTTCATATGACGTCTTCTTTGTCCCTACTCGGGAATAGATTCTATTGCAAATGTGACATGATGTGTTCACAGCTTCAGCCCAAAACCTTTGTGGCATGTTTTTGTTGAGTAGCATGACTCTTGCCATCTCTTGGATCACCCGGTTCTTTCTTTCAACTACCCCATTCTGTTGTGGAGTCTTTTGAACTGAAAATTCCTTCTTGAGACCACGCTCTTCACAAAAAGCTTCAAATTTAGCATTCTCGAATTCCTTCCCATGATCACTTTTGATTTTGACTATGGGAACTCCTTTTTCATTCTGCAGTCTCTTGCATAGTCTTTGCATTTTATCACATGCTTCGGACTTCTCTCTAAGGAATTCCACCCAAGAGTACCTTGAGAAATCATCAACTACCACCATAATGTATCTCTTTCCTCCTAGGCTTTCAGTTCTTGTAGGCTCCATTATATCAATGTGAAGAAGCTCTAAACACCATGAGGTAGCAATCACATTCTCCTTGTGAAGGCTTGCCTCTGTTTGTTTTCCCATTTGGCATGCTCCACATATAGTCTTCTCCACCTTTCCAAACTTTGGAAGTCCCTCAATTGCTTCAAGTTTAGAGAATTTACATACTTGTTTGAAGTTTGCATGTCCAAACCTATGATGCCAAAGTTTCAGCATATCAACACGAGCACTTCTGCACAAAATAGGTGTCGTAGAAACTACTCCATAACAATTATCAATAGTCCTATTTCCCTCTAAGACTTGAATCTCTTTTCATCAATGATTATGCACCCCTTCTTTGAGAATTGGACAAGAAAGTCTTCATCACATATTTGAGTGATGCTTAAGAGATTCGCCTTCAATCCTTTGATGTATAGCACATCTTTCAGTAGAGGTAATCTTGGTATTTCAACCGTCCCTTTGTCGAGAACTTAAGCATGGCTCCCATCACCAAAAGTCACATAATCACAGGCTTTCTCTCTAAAAGTCTTAAATAGTGATTTATCTCCTATCATGTGACGAGACCATCTACGGTCAAGATACCATAAGCATGAGTTAAAAACCTTCAATGAGGTGTACACAAACATACAAGCATGAGACAAGCATTCTTGACCATCAAACAGAAATTCATCTTTATTTTTCATGCTTCTACCAGATTCAATTTTCTTTTTCAGATTATCAACCTTTTCACACAATATTCTATTTCTTCTTTTGGTTTTTTCAATCAAAGAGTTAGACTCACATAAACTATTGTGTAAGATGTGGTTCTTATTTTCAAAGTATTTAAGCATGTGAACGAACATCCTAGCATGTTTCCTGGATTTAATTAACTCTAAGAGTTCATTTTTAGAACACCAATCAAACACACTCATAGAGTCATTATCACAAACATCTAAACCATAATTCAGCATAACCTTTTTCACAATTGCATTCATAGCCAAGGGTCTAAGATCGCACTCAGGTAATCAAACCACAAAGAGTGCACCTGCTCTGATACCAATTGAATGTTCAAAATGTGTGTAAAATACCCTTGAACGTTTAGACCCCAAAATACAAAATATCAATTTAAGCTCATTATCAAACAATTAATGTACGAAACATGAACATAAGCCAAACATAAAATTGATAAACAATCTAAGCCAAATATAATCACATCCACAACATAAAATAAATGGCAAAGATAAAGGAAGAGAGATGCAAACACAAGGACAACACTCAATGTATTATCGAAAAGGAAACTGAAGCCCTTGGTGTAAAACCTCTCCGCCGCCCTCCAAGCGGCCAATAATCCACTAGAAAATGTAGTTGGAATACATGAACAGTAATAGACCCTCCAAGCCTAATCTACCTAGGTACCTAAGCCCTCCAAGCTTCTTGCTCCAATGAGGTTGCACCGAATCTTTTTCTTTTCTAGCTTACCAAATTTCACTATAACCCATAGCATCAACCAATAACCATTAATCCCTTCCAGACTGCTTCCCTTAGTACCAAATGAACCTTCTCACAGACGTGGGTGTGATGAGAAAAGGATTTGGTCAAGAACCTCTAAAGGATGTATCAATGGAGAGGAAAAGAGTAGAGGAATTTGAAGAGTCTTTTAATGAAGATTAGGGATGAGGCAATCTTGTTTTTTTCTAGGGTTTCTCTCACAAAATTCTCTCTAGAAGCTCTCTCGATTTCAAATAGTCTATATATAGTGGTGTGTGTTTGGAATACGAAGAGTCAGTTTTTCCCAAATAGGGCTGGTTGGCAGCTTGGCCTTGCGGCTGGTCCAAGCCACGAGTTCAAGTCGAGAGATAACGACCTGGCCAACCTGGGACTTTTGTCCTATAGTGCGACAGTTGGTGTGACCCTTCACCTCCCCGCATGTTTCTCACGTGCACAGCATTTGGCGGCTTGCAAGCCGCGAGTCAGTCGCGTGTCCTAGCCATAAGTCCCTACTTCTTTGCACACAAATGAGCAATTCTTCACACTCTCTTCACACACTACCCTTACATGAATCCCACCTAAATACAGGGTTACTAAGTGCTAAATTACAAGAAAATTGGCACGAAATAAAGCCAATAAGATGGTTGATAAATTTCAACCTTACACTATATGAACTCAAACAAAATAGGTCCCTTATGTAAGAAAAAGACATTGCTTTGCCACTGAAGGGAAAAATAAAATAAAATGGCACTCCTTTCCTCAAGCTTCAGGCTTCAGTTTTTCCAATTTCAGTTTAAAGTAATGTTAGTAGCAACATGTTGTGATATTGATATCATATGTGCTTAAGCTCAACTCTTAGGGAAGGCAGTTTGAAATGTGGTTTCTATAACCATAAGTGCCTCCTAATAAATTTCAACAAATAAAAACCCAAGCTTTCATTTCAATTCAATTCAATTTTAAACCAAACAACCATTTTAAATCTCTAGGGCTTTCTTCTTTGGTGAATTGGAGTGACTTGGGCGGTGTCATATTCTTCTAAAGAGGATCCAAAAATCAAATGTCCAAGAGAAGAGACCCACTATTACTACCACTACTAATGCCTCTACTTGTTAGCATTTTAACATTTCCAGATGAGATTAAAATAATAATAATAATAATAATAACTTTTCTACAAACGGTTAAAATCTTAAAATTAAGTACCATGTTTTAATAGATGCCTAATACCTTCCCACTCATAATCAAATCATTGATTTTGTATTCTTTACTTAAAACATGATTTTATCAAAGCTTACTTTAGAACATTAACAAATCAGCCATTCTAAAAATATGTGATTTTAACACATCAAAAAGCTAATTTATTATTTTAGTACACCATTTCACAATACATCATCGTCACATCTTCTATTCTTTAGTTCAATATATTAAAATAATATATACACATATTAAAATAATGTATAAAAAATTAAAAACTTCAACAATATAAGAAAAATACAAAACCCATATAACACCACTGCCACCACCACCACCACCACCACCCATAGCCTACACCCACCACTATTACAAACCCACCCCACCAATTAAAACCAACCAAACACCACCAACAAGCAAAATCAACCAACCGGCACTAACCATTTTAACCCCAACTCAAAATCAACCTAACTACCACCGGCCATCATAAACATAACCACCAAAATCAAACCACAAAAAAACCCAAAAAAACACCGCCACAACCATGAGAAGAAGGAGAGAAAAGAATTGATTAAAATAAGTAAAACAATTTTTACAACATTAGCCATTCTGCCATACTGTTCTATTATTAGAATGGTATTGTAGATGAATGCCAAATGTTTTAGAATTTGGAACATGTGATGTAGATGTTTTTTGTGTGCTTGGTATGCCAAATGCTAAAGCCACATGATGCTAATGCTCTTATTACACTCACAACTTGAATTCAAGGTTAAAATCGAATATATGTAAGTGACCTATCACATGATAAAAATTTGGATGATTGGTGGTAATTTTGTTCACTTTATTTACAATCCATGCACTGTCAATGACCTCACTCATGAAAGAAGCACAAGCAGGGATGGTACCCACACATTCATCACCAAACAAAAAACAGTGTCGATCCATAGTCTAATATTGTAAGGTTGAATTTATTCAATCATGTGTTGGGTTTAATCCGTACCAAATTTGCTTGTAATTTAGCAATTATATACCTTATATTTATGTGGGAACTATACAAGGGTAGTGTGTGAGAAAGTGTGAAGAAATCTCAAGAAGTGTGCAATTTAAGGGAGTCTCGCAACTAGATCTCATGACTGGCTCGCAACTGGCAAGTCGCTAGAATGGCACACGTGTGAAGCAAGCAGAGGGAGCTAAAGGGTCACGCTAGCTGTAGCACTACAGGACAAAACTTCCAGTCTGGTCAGGCTGTTAGCTCATGCCGTAGATAGTGCTTTGTATGCTTCTATGCATGTTTTGGATGTTGATGAATGTAACATACCACATGTTTGTAAAAATGTCTCTATGAGTGATAATCCTCATGATTGTGATTCTATGTTACATGAATCTTTGAGTGTTGTTAATATTTCTAACATCAAACTCTCGAAGAAAAATGCTAAGAAATTTCAAAAGAATTTCAACAAGTTCATTTGTGAAAATGATGATTTAATTGCTAAGCTTAATGAATCCAATAAATTGGTTGAAAAGTACAAGAAACTTGCTGAACATTCTCTTGAAAAACTAAAGGAGTTTGAATGTTTGAATATAGACTTGGATGCTAAACTTGTTGTGTCCAACAAACTAGTTAATGATCTTAAATGTGAAAATGAATCTCTTAAAATGCATGCCACGTGTTTGATTGTTGAATCCATTGCTAAAAATGATGAAAATATTTGTTGCAATCATGTTGTGGTACCCGATTTTGTGCCTATTGTGTGTTCTATCTCAAAGGACAAATCGGTGTACATTCCTCCACATAAAAGAAATCAAAAGGTGGAGAGGAAAGCTCTTAAGTCAAAGCCTCCATTTAGGTCTCAACCTAAGGTTTTGGATGGATCTAAGTTTGTTCCAACTTGCCACCATTGTGGTGTGATTGGTCATATAAGATCTCAATGTCATAAGTTGAAGAGAGAACAAAACCATATTGCTAGATCCCTTCCCAAAAATCCTAGTGGACCTAAACACTTTGTTTGTCACCATTGTAGTGCCTTTGGTCATCTAAGACCTTAATGCTCTAAGTTTCATGCTTTTAAAATAATCAAAAGAAAAGAGAAACTTAAGCTTCTTGAAAATCGTGCTTTGCAAGCTAAACCGGATTTGGGGGAAAATGGTAAGTTATTAAAGAAAGTTTTTGATGTTCTTACCTCTTTATCTATGTACATATCTGGTTCTCATTCTTCCAATCCTTGTCTCACTTCCCATAATACACTAATTCCAAACAATCATTCTGTTTGGATAAGAAAGGGTTCCTATGGTTGAGTTTTTGCTCTTTTGATCCTTAATCTAATTCTTTCGATTTTTGTAGAACCCTTCATGCATTAGATGCTTCATTTTCATGCATTTGTGCATCATGCATCTCTTTATATGCATTGTTTTTGTTATTTTTGTATTTGATCTTACTTTTATGCTTTTGTTTTTGTGTGTGTAAAAAATCCAAAAACACATAAAAAATGAAAAATTTAAAAAGTTTGATCATATATGTTTGAGCACATATCTCATATGAGTTTGGCCTAGTACCTTCGTACTAATGGCGTAGTTCATTTACGAGCTTAGTTTGTTTTGTGTGCATATCTATCTTTGTAGGGAAAATCTTGACATTTATGTGTAATTGTTATAAATCAATTTTCAAATTTGTCATGAATGATCAGTCAATAGTCATGTTGGTTTTGATACATGTGTAGACTTGTACTTATATCTCTTCCTACTCTTTTATTTTTGCTTAAAGAGCTCAACCAATGTCAAATCTCGAAAAGAGATAATGAGCTACAAAAGTCGTTGCATATACTAGTATTTGACTAAGAAAAAGAAAAAGCGACTTGTATTGAGAATGTATGGTGCCCAAAAGCCAAAGGCTTGTTCATCAAATTGAAATATCAAAAATTTTAAGCATCGATCTCAAAAAGAGATGTAAAGGTAAAATGTGATCAAATGTTATGAATTATAAAGAAGCAAAATGAAAAGTTTCAAAGATATGTAATCATTTTCTTGTGGGAGGTTATATATGTTCATTTCTATAATTGAGATAGATTACTTGACTTAATACTAGTTGTGTATGACTTGATTGAATTGATCATTGAAACTTCACTCTAAATTAAGGACTATCCCACATTTGATATACACCCACAACACACATGCCTAATGTCTAATGAATGTCTTATTCATTTGTTCGATTGTACTTGTTTAAATGTGATGTGTGTATGCTCAACTATATATGGATCAATCCAAAAAGATTTTTGATCATTTTATATGTATATGGAAGTGATTTTTATCACTCTTTGCATTTGTGTTTAGTGCTTCCTTTGTTTTTCAATGTTTAAACATGTTTTGCGTTGAAAAATAGTTGTCAGATTTTTTGGCTACTCGTTTTGGCTACTCTCGCGAGTAGCGAGTTTTGGCTACTCGTTTTGGTGACTCTCCCAATCGCGAGATCCAGTCATAAGCCTACAAAGAATGGTTCGCGACTTGTCAGTCGCAAAACGCCAGAAACAGTTTTTTAAAGAGTTTTTCGTGGGAAACCTATTTAAAATCTCTTTCATCCTCTCTTAAACCCCTCTTTCAATATTTTTACATCAAAACCCAATCAATTTGAATAGTTTTTCATTCCATTAACATCTCTAAGGTAATTTTAAACTCTTTTCATTGATTTGGATCCTTAGATTATGTTTTGGAGAGTTTTGTGCTCTTGGTTGGGATTTTCATCATAAGGGTTGGGAAAACTTAATTTTTGTCAAATTTTTGTATGGAATTGGTTTCTTTTGATGATTTGCTTTGGATGTTGGCTCCTTATGGCAAAAAGAACATGTATTAAGGGTGGATTTTACGATATTCATGCATTGTTTTACATTGTTGTTTATATTGTGCACATTAGGTGTTTGATAAAATACCTCTTAGGCATTTTCTCACTTGTTTGGACTCTGATGAGTACCAACTTTGGGATTTCTCATGTTTCCTCATTAGGAACATGTTTGGTTCATAGGTTGTGTATTTAACACAACTTACCCCACATGTGCATTTTCCATGCTTTGGTCATGTATTGCACATAGCCACCTCATGTACACACCTTTGCTACCCTTGTCATGTATTGGTCTATACCTTATTTCTTCATCCTAGCATGTCATGTTTACCTTATGTTTTGTAGCATTTTGTTTTGTTTTAGGCTTGAGCTTCATTTTCTCATTCATCTTGCACCCTTCGTGCATCATTGTCATTGTTCGTACCTTCATCTCTTGCCCTCGTTTCTCTTTGACCCTTTGTCTATTTGTGACAAAAAAGGGGAGAGTATACTCTAAAGAGTATACCGGAGAGTTTTGTCATTTCTATATAACATAACACTTGTGCACATTCTTAAGGGGAGAAATTTTATTTCTTATGCATTTGTAAGGAGAGAGATATTTCATAGGGGAGATGTATATACACCAAGGGGAAGAAGACAATGTGTTAATAAGAAAACTTTGTTTTGTTTGTGTTTCTTTATGTTTGTTTTCATGTTTGTTTACTTGTTTGCTTTATGGAGCTTTGAGTTATGTTTAGTATCTATGCTTTGTTGTTCTCATTGCATCGTGTTTGTGTGTTAAACATGTTGGAAAATCTAATTTTGTATCTCATACAAAACACACAGCGGAAGCAACAATCACAGATCTACTTCATTCATGAAAGATAACATGTAATCTTAAATTCTAGAACAAAGAATAGGAAGCATACCTTGGTGTAATGAAAATCAAAATCAAAAACTTGAGATACCTTTAATCTTCATCTCAATTCCACATGGTGCCCAAAATATGTGGTCTCTCAATCAATCTTTTGTACATAGACTCTCAAAAGAAAAATTCTTCTTCTTCTCCTTGTGGAGGTTAGTAGTTTCTTTTATTTAATAACTCTTATTAAATAATGACTGGTTATCTAATTGGGTTAGCCTTTTAAGCCTACCCAATTAGGCTTTACTTTGTGGCTTGAGATGGGACCAAAGGGAACAAATAAGACTCTAACTCCAATGGGTCTTGGGTTTTTCTGTTAACTTTTGACAAGTCCAAAGTTACCATTAATTATATTCAATACTACTATAAGAATATAATTGCACTCTAGGTCTTATTAATAAATTATATTCCAAAACTTTATTATACATACAACCTCTTCATTAAAATATTCGTAGTAATACAAAGTCATAAATATAGACTGCCACTTTGAAGATTACTACATCTTAATCTTTGAGTACCCGGTTTAATCCTTTATGTTATTCATCATATATTTATGAAATCTAATTTCATAAATATGTACTTTAGTAGCTCATTACTAAAGTGATTGAGCCCAACACTCTGAATAACCAAACTCATTAAACTTATTTCAAGAGAATATTTTATATCTCCGTTAAGAGATTATAAATTCCATCTTGAGAATATATGTTCTATCAACACTAAATGCGGCTGCCCAACATATTGAGGTTTTGACCATAACTTATAGATCTCACTCTTGATATATCAAAGCAACTTACATCTCATAATTAAGTCCATTATTCTCTCAAGATTTAGAGTTGATGTAAGTAAAAGTCATGAGATTTATTATTCATTTAACAGTCGTTAGGAGAATAATAAATCTCACAGCGATCCAGTTCAATATGTCTTAACTCTTAAAACATATTAACATATTAACTAGAAGTTTTCACTTCCATGATCAAGACAAATCATCTTAGTTGATATGCTATAGTATTCGCAAATGAAACGCCTAATTTCATCACCGACTACAAATTAAAATTCTGAATTTACAAAGAACTTGTGATTTATATCTTCTGTGACTTTTCACATAAATTACATACTATGCATCTCATGGACTAAGATAATGTCCTATTAGTTTATTTATAGATAGTCTCATATAATTAAACTATTTAATTATTTATGACATGCCAATAAATTGGATTTTAGGGTATAAATCCCAACAAGACATGCATATTTCCTTATAATATTGTGCTTCATTGATTGCATATTCGAATGATCATTTGCTTTGCTATGTGATCATTGTAGTCATTTCTATATGACTATTTTTGTGTATGGTCAAGTTGCTCATATATTTTACATCATGTTTACTTGATCACAATTTACCTGTTACATTATACTTGTCCTTTTATTACTTGCTTTACCTTAAGGGTCTAATGTGTTTTGTGCAAGTGTTTTAGGTTACAGGTATATATGTTCCAAGTTCATCACAATTCCTATGATTCATGATAGGGGGAGTGATATGATAGGGGGAGAAAGAGAGAAAGAGTTTTGTGTTATATTAACTATGTTTTTGCTTTGCTCTTAGTTTATAATTATGTATAGTTGTTTAAACTATATTTTCTATGCACCGTTGCTTTGTATCTTAGTACTTTTAGTTAATGTTATGCATTTTCTTTAGTACATCACTCTTGTGCCCTTGTTGGATTTTATATCCTTGATGCAACTACCTTCCGTTTTTGTATCGGTTGAGTGTTAGACATGCAAATGATATTGCATTGAGCTTATTAGCTTGCATATCTAGATGTTCATTCCTTGTGTGAATGATCATTGTGATTATTATTTATAGTGATTGTTCTTATTTGGTCAAGTCATGCTATATTGCTTTAATATTTACTAGTTGATTGCATTGTGCCTGCTCTATATGCATTTCAAGAATTCTGCTTACAATGATCATCTTGTATTGTTGTTTTCAGGAAATACTTGTTCGTATGGTTCAAGAACTTCACAGTTTCTAGAATTAGGATGTGAGTGAGTTTTGGCAACTATTCCCAACTCACATATTAAGTCTAGAGTCTGATTTTAAAGTTTTGTCACGGAATAGCCAAAGGGGAGATTGTAAGGTTGAATTTATTCAATCATGTGTTGGTTTTATTCCGTGCCAAATTTATTTGTAATTTAACAATTAGATACCTTGTATTTATGTGGAAATTATGTAAGGGTAGTGTGTGAGAGAGTGTGAAGAAATCTCAAGAAGTGTGCAATTCAAGAGAGTCTCACGACTGGATCTCGTAACTAGCAAGTCGCCAGAATGGCACACGTGTGAAGCATGCAGGGGGGCTAAAGGGTCACACTAGTTGTAGCACTACAAGACAAAACTTCCACTCTAGCTAGGCAGTTAGCTCGCGACTCATTCCAGTCGTGAGGTCTAGTCGCCAGAATGCCCTATTTGATTGAAACCTGACCTTTCGCATTCCTCATACACCCCACTATAAATACCCTTTTAACCACGAAATGTAGAGAGCTTCTAGAGAGAATTTTGAGAGAGAAACCCTAGAGAAAAACAAGATTGACTCATCCACAATCTTCATCTTTTAATTCTCCAAATTCTTCTACTCTCACTCTCTCCATTGACATATCTTTGAGAGGTACATTAGCCAAATCCTTATCTCACCATACCCATATCAATGAGGAGATATTTTGGTGCTTGGGAAGCAGTTCAGAAGGGACCAATTTATTTTAGTTGATGCAATAGGCGATTGCGGAATCCAGTAAGCTAAAAAAGACAAGGTTTGGCGTAACCTTGTTGGAGCAAGAAGCTTGGAGGACTTAGGTGCGTTGAGTAGATTAGGCTTGGAGGGTCTTCTGTTATTCATGTATCCCAACTTCATTCTCTAGTAGATTATTGACCGCTTGAAGGGCAGCAAAGAAGTTTTTCGCCGAATTCTTCGATTTTCTCTTCGATAACACATCGCCGTGTTATCTTTGTGTTTGCATCTTTCTTCTCTTTCTCTTTACCTTTTAATTACTGCTGTGATTGTGATTAATTATGGTTTAGAGTGTGTTATCAATTTGGATATAGCTTATATTTCATTTTCCGCACATATACTATTTGATTATAAGCTTGTGTTAATAATTTTATATTTGGGGGTCTAAACATTTATAGGTGTTTTACACACTATTTGAACTTTCAAATATCCACACTATCAAGTATTGCACTGCCCATTCTAAAAACTCACATTTTCAGCCCAAAATGCATGTTTCAAATTGGTACCAAACGGCCAAAGTTGATTTCTTCGTATCATTTAGTGATTTTATTTTTTTATTTTTTTATTTTTTTTTTTTAACTTCGAATAAGTCCTACCAAATGAGCACTTACATCAGGTAGATCTCGCCTATTTATTGGCCTATATATCTCAATCCTATTGAGTGAGAACTGAGAAATGTAAGAATGATGTAGTCCTTCATTTTATGTTGGTTGGAGGGTCTAATCCACTTTATTCAAACAAGGCTAATTTGTGTTTCCTATGTGCATAGCTCACCAATCCTATGATTTCTCATATTTCTGCAGCATTCATGCCCCTGTATGCCATTTCATCTATAGGAGAATAGTGAGAAGAAGACTGGAAACATCAAAATAAAGTTGTGATAATAAAAAATTGTGGTCAAGCATATGATTTCACATCGGTATTATGCAGCTATAAGCCTATAACTTCCCAAAGAAGAAAATTTTCATTGTTGATTGAAATCATGATTCAAGACAAGACAAATATCTCAGTATTTACACACATGACATCACATATTATCATTTGCAAAAGGTGAAAGCCAGTCAAGCGTAAAGAGTTTTGAATTTGAAGTGCCTTAGATAGCAAAGGCAGTGTTACTGAGTGACTGCAACAAAGACAGGTTTTTTCACCTTCCATCTCCAATTATGCCACCAAACATGGTTTGAGTCACATTTACAGAAGAAGGAAATGGATCACTGATTTGGCTAAGATCAGTGTTATCCTCATGATGCTTTCTATCTTCTTCACTCAAAAAGCTGCTTGTTACATCTTTGAAACTCCAATCAGTTAAATAACTTGGCTTTGATGTAACAATGCCTACATCAATATCTCCTGCAAGCATGGCCACAACACGGGACATTGGTGGCCGCATGTTTGGTGATGCCTGTGTGCACATCAAAGACACTGCCATCACTCGAGCAGCTTCATTTTCATCAAATTCTGATAATGTAGGATCTACCAGCCTTAAACTCTGATTATTTTCATGTAGAGTCCATGCCTGGTGATTCATGACAAGGAGAGCAAATAAGAATTTTCTTTTTAATGCAATAAATTAAGAAATGGAAAAAGAGAGAAAAACTTCCTTCCCATACCCATTCAAGGAGATAAATTTTTTCAATGTCCAAGCTATTGTCTGAGTTTGGTCTCCCACTTAGGATCTCCAAAGCAACAACACCAAAACCGAAAACATCAGCCTTCTCTGTTAGGTGCCCACGCATCGCATATTCCGGTGCCAAATAGCCTCTGCAAGATTTGAAATTAATATGCAAGTTTATTTAAAACTATCAATGTATCTGATCAGGTTCAATTTCCATAGGTAAATTGATTATCAGTAATGAAAAAAAAAAATTCCAATAGCATCATCAAGTTTGTAATAGTTATTGATCATTCTTCAAATGAATCTAGTGATTATTGATTGACTGTTGGATACTTATATAAGTATCTACATCTTAAACTGTATTACGCATCTTGGTACAATATAAAATAGGCAATAAAGACAATGGTTTTGAAAAAGTGGATAAGGAGTTTACATGGTCCCTGCAACTCGGGTGCTAATGTGGGTTTTAGTGTCATCATAAAGCTTTGCCAATCCAAAATCCGATATTTTCGGGCATAGCTTTCCATCAATCAAAATATTGCTAGCTTTCACATCTCGATGTACAATCCTTGGCCTTGACTCTTCATGGAGATAAGCAAGTCCTCTTGCAGTTCCCAAGCAAACATTGAAGCGAGTAGGCCAATCAAGATGCAACTTACTTTTTCCTGCATTAGTAGTAGCTCCCATCTAATTAGATTAAGAGTCATCAATCAAATGCCAAATCCTTATTCAGGAGTTATTTGAGTGCAATGATACAAAGCTTCCCATATGGATATTTTAAGAGAACATTAGAGTTTGGAAAAATCAAATTATGTCTTGGGCTAAAAAAAACATATTGTCATATGAGATGTGGGCTACTTCAAATTATTTGAAAGTGGTCCAAAACGTAATTGACAATGCTTAATGACATAACAACATTGCCTTAGTTCCAAAATTTTGGGGTTGGTTATAGATCCTCCACAGATTAATCAAGATTAGGCTCATGTATTCACTTATGTCATTCTATCTTATCTAAAATCATACTCTTTGTTACTTCCTTAATTGACATGTTTTTTTTACTACTTCAAGCAACATTAATGAGAATATTAATCACACTCCTTTGCACATAACTAAACCATCTCAAGTGACTCCCTCTCATCTTTTCATCAGATTTTCCTCTATTTTAAAGCAAATTTCTTCATTTTAAATACCATTTTTCTTTGTATTTCTAGTTACTCATCTTAATATTCTCATTTAAACTACAATAATTTAATGAACATGTTATTTCTTAATATCCTAACACTTAGTACCACGAATCATAGTTTGTATTATAATAGTCTTATAAAAATTTTCCTTTAACTTAATAAGTACTCTACGATCACACAATTTTTCTAATGTGCTTCTCTACTTCATTCACCTTGCTTTCATATATCCTATGATTCATATCATCTTCAAACTCTCCACCCTTATGAATTGTGGATCTAAGATATCAAAGGCACTAACTCTTTGGTATCTCTTGACCCTCAAGTCTTAGAACTTATGAACTTTATTTATATTGTTACCAAACAAACATTCTATGTACTTCAATTTTTTTTGATAGGTTGTACTTCAATTTTTCTTAGTAGAAATCCTTTATATTCTAAAACATCTCTTTAAATTTCTAATTTGACGTTAATTCTGCATTTAGTTCATCCACTAAAACTATATCATTTGCAAAAGCATAAATCAGAGGATTTCATGTTGAATTGATTTGGTGAATTCCTATAGCCAACACAAAGAGATATGGATTTAATATTTATCCTTGTTGCAAACCTATAAGGATAGGAAACTTACTTGTGATGTCTTTCTTTGTTCTCTTTCTAGCTACAACTTTGTCATATATCCTTAGTCAACTTAATATACATAAAAGTAACTCATTTTTTCCCTTAAGAATCACCACATAAACTCTTCAAATAACCTATCATATGATTTCTCTAGGTCCATAAAACCTATATGGGGATATTTACTGACTTCTTCATATCTTTCCTTTAGATGTTAATGTAAGAAAATAGTAGGCATAAAACCAAATTGATTCTCTGATATTGTTGTTTCGTGACTTAATCTATTTTCAATCACACTCTCCCAAAAAAAAAAAATGTCTACAACAAAATGTATTTTCAGTGACAAAAGTCTTCGTCACTAAATGTCCAATACGAGGGATTTTGAATGGGAGGTAGAGTGGAGGAGACAAGGATCAAACTTAGGACCTCCTAAGTTGATACCATTAAATTACCAATTCTCTCAAAAGTTTAAACTATTAGGAGATGGTAGATTTAATAATTAAACGTCATAGTTCTAACAATAATTAAATATTTCTAATAATTGAATGAATGATGATTTTATGGGCAGCATGGAAGCTGTGAAATGAGTATAAAGTATGTTCCTACCAAATAGTGCCTGATCAAGGCTTCCGTTTTCAAGATATTCATAAACAAGAAGGCGCCTATCACCCTCAATGCAGCATCCATATAATTTCACAAGGTTACGATGTTGCACAGCAGATATGGTATAAATTTCAGTTACAAATTGACTCCTCCCATGGTGAGATGCCACCGATAATTGCTTCACAGCTACAATCCTCCCATCAGATAGTGTGCCCTGTGAAGTTGTAAAAATCAGAGACACAAAAAGTAAAATTCAGGGTTTTATTTGGTTCAAAAATGGGAATGTTGGTACGTTCCTTAAACATTGCGCTACTCCTTTATTCTTTTAAGCAACTCCGATAAATAGCATGACAAAACTTTATTACTGACTGCAGCTAAAATGTTAAAGATAGCCAATTACATACAATTCTTAGGAAAAAGGTTGTTTTCAGTATACAAAGCTCCCACTTTTTTTTTAGCCTTTGGAAACATAAATATATATATATATATATATTAAAGAAATTACTTTCTTAAAAGAAAATTTTAGTTGCTTTTAGTATCATTTAGGTGAAGATTTTGCTGACTTAGTTTTGTCATCAAACGTAATGTCAATTGTCTATCCAACATGACATACAATAATGTACTTTACCTTGAAAACAGGTCCAAATCCTCCCTCCCCTAACTTTCTTGAAGGGTTGAAGTCATCGGTCGCACTTCTCAGCTCAGCATAACTGAAAGTGTTTGGTCGGGGGCCTATTCCAAGAAGCTCTGCAGGTTCAAGCAAGAGAGGATCTAGTTAACTGATTTAAACTCTTCATTATTGTCACAGTTATATATTTTGAAGAATTTGATTTTTCTTTTGAGGTGGGGGGGAGGGAGTGTTGGTAACATAGGATTTCAATTTAATTATGTAGAAAATTCCAGCTAAACCCTTATTCCCTTTCATGAAAAGGATTCATATCATTATCCAAGCTATAATAGTACTGAAACTTCTCTAACAACTACTCCAGGATTTAGCCTTTTCAAATATCAGAGAGTAACTTGAATTTTAACCAAAAGTGAGTGGTACAGAGTCCATTAGTGCTTATTTCTTAGGCTGTATTTCACCAGTACCTCTACTGCTGTTATGTTCTTACCGTCCTCATTATTATGCTGTGGTTTTCTCTTCATGTAGAAAACTGCAAATATGAAAATCAAGCTCACGACTCCAACAGGGACTGCAATTCCTATAATCAAACCCAACCTGCTTTTCTTTCCTCGATTGCTTGGTGGAATCACTGTAACATTAGATACAAAATCTGAGCAATTATTTATCAGTAGCAATTAGCAGTAAATAATCATGTTAAAAACATCACAAATCAATTCATAAATCATATCATAGACATTACCTGAAACAACATGAATGGCTGAAATTAGTGGCCCATAATAACCTTGTACAGGTATGCAACAAGTGCCCTTACCAGCCCAAAATAGATGAATTTCAAGATAATTCTCTGATACATTAGCCGTAAAATTCTTCTGGAGTGCTCTCTCAACGCCACCTGCCTCCTTTGATATGTCAAAGTCCTTCAATTCTCGACGACCCTAGAAAAGAAATTATAGGAGAATATTATAATTATTATTGAATGAATTAAAATGGAACACTACGCAAATTAATAGAAATTGTATTATAGAAACTCTACAGGAGGAGGTAATGATCTTTAGTCAAAGAATGGAATATAATTTTCTCTAAAGCAATCTATAGTCACCTGAATGTAGATATCAAATACACGCCTCCCTCGATTCTTCCAAGTTTGAGAGCTATTATCAAAACCAGTTTCCGCAAAAAACAAGCTGACATTATAAAGACCATTAACAAGACCTAGGCCATAGTATCTAAGTGATCCTGGGGAAATCCTTGAAGTTTGGTAAAGTTGTGGGGTGTTAGTTGCACTGATTTGTGCCAAAGTGTTTTGAACATAACTATTATTTTCAAACGACCCCACATTGCTGACTGCCCATTTTTCTCTATCACTTACATCATACCATGCTGCACCATAGAGTGCTGAGTTTTCAGCCTCGTACACTATACCCTCAGCAGGCGTCTCTGGGCCACCACACTTGATTGAAAAGTTTGCATCTGTGGAATCATTATGATTGCACTCGTCATGATAGAAAATTAAAACTTCAAAAATAAAAGATCCACACTGAAGCTTTTAGACTATGTAAACTCAACCAATTTCACTTACTGATGTTTTCCCAAAAGAAGCTAATACAAATTTCCGTCCAGAATAAATATATTCAGGTTAATTTTGGTTTGGAAGAGTGTCATTATATAAGTTACATGCCAATGCAATATATTTTACCTTTCATTTCCAAGTATAATTGAAATTCATAAAGTAGGCACCATACATTAACCATTCAGGTCATCAGGGTAAAATTAATAGTTGCAGAAAGCAACAACTCTCTCTCTCTCTCTCTCTCTCTTCTAACACATACAAGCATGTATAAAATAAGAGGGTATTGCTTCTGTCCATCCTAAAGTTGGCTTTATAAAAGACGAAGGCTCAAGTTTATAAAATTTCTGGCTTTCCAAGTTGTAGCAAAGTTCATGCATACTTCTTTTGTCAATAACCATCTGAGTATTAGATTATTTAATCTCAAAAGGAGTTGTAATGAGTAGAGCTCAGAGCTGCCACAAAGCCAAATTTCAGTATGACTTTCTTGTTCCTTTTTTGACATCTATAGAATTAACATAAGCTAGCCTGTCTTCTTACTTCAAGTTTCTCATTGTGACAAGAACACAAATGTGTTTCATCCCCTTAGCGATTTTATTTATGATATAAATTAAAGGAAGTATCAATAGAAAAATAATACCTGAGATGCAGCGCAATTTTCCTTAACTTGATATTAAATTAAATCATAAATAACTAAAGGGGCAACCTATGGCAAACTACACTATCAAGATTAACAGGGTCTGACCCACTTTCTGCTATAATAATTTCAGCTTTTGTAATAATTCGGCCAATCAACAGATCAAAGGAAACTTTTAAAAGGGGAAGGATGAATTAGATTATTCTTTCCTTTTTCAAAAAAATGAACATAATTTTTTAGCTTATACATGAAATACCATTTATTGTTCAAATATTGTTTGGCTACACAATACTCAAGAAAATTGGAAGATATCTATTTTTTTTGGTTGTAGATTAATTTGATACAGTTTGATTTGAATCTATATATGATCCCACCATTCTATGGGAAAATACCGGGGCCCATCAATCATGATAGACTGTGCCCTGTCATATCCCATAACAAAGTATAAGAAAGAAATAACTTACAAGGTGGAGAGTCCCTATTGCATGGGAAATTTCTCTGGAGGCAATTCAGTCCTGGCATAACACTGCAATCACAAATCTGAATTAACAAATTTCATGAAAGAATTCATTCAACTAAAGATGTGAAATGGTAATCACTTTCTTTCTCATGCCTACTTTTGGACTTTGTTAAAAGAGGATGAGAGGAGGAACCACAGCTCACCTTTCGTTTGATTTGTCAAATACGAAGTTGTTTGCCACCAAATTCCTACATAATTTTATCCAATGATCCTTCGTCACTATCACAACTGATACTTATTATTAGAGGTGATATATAGGATAATAAATTAAAACATTGGTACAGCAGATATTTACAAATGAGCATTGGCTCCTGAAGTCACCATTCTTCAAAAATCAGTAGTTAACATCCATTGAGGTATAGTGAAGAGCATTGTTAGGGTTCTCATAAAATAAGGGAAACAGTTAACCCAGTAATAGAAGAGGCATAAAGATTTATTAGCGTTTGACATGACCTTAAAATAAAAAATAAAAAGAAAAGAATTATGCAGGATGGGCTATACCTAATATAGTTTCCACCATCTTTGTCAAACTAGTTAACATGATGTTTATTTTTTATTTTCTTTTCTTATTTTTAAAATGGAGCATTAGAAGTTTTATTTTGAGGTAGCTAATCATCATTTCCAGTAGCTCTAGTATAGATAGACACCCATAGAATGAAAGAAACAAAGTTCAAGTTTCTAACTTGTTTTATTAATATTCTTTAAATTACTATGGCTAGAATAAATTAATTTGATTCTTCAATTACATTCATGTGGCATATACTAAAATAAGTCAGTTAGGTTTATGTCAATAGCACCTGGTGTTCATACCTGGGTGTTAAATTTAGAAAAAGATATGAAAGAAAAGAGTACTATCACTTGAGATACATACAATTTTAAGTTTGAGGGTGTAGTTACCCATGAGGGAAATCCTCCAGACAAATAATTGTAGGACAAATCTCTGCACATAAAGGAATGTGAAAACTAGTGAGCAAACACATAATGCACCACCACCAAAAAAAAAAAATCAGAATAAGAAATCTACAAAGCAACTAGACTGTTTTATCAATTGGTCGCATGCCAAATGCAAAACATTCTGATTTGGACACTTTATTGCATGAAATTTAGAAGATACCATACAAAGTAAAAAGGTTTCTTCTTCTTCTTCTTCTCTTTTTTGCCCCTTGATCAAATTAATTTAAGAATTATGCAAACTTGAAATGATAATAACAGCAATTGATTAATTAATTAATATTTTTAGGTATATTTTACATATTTTATTTGTAGTTAGGCAATAAAAATAAAGAAAGAAAAGAAAGTAGAATACTAGAATATGACAATACTATTGTTTAAGCAAAAAAAAAAGGGTCAGTTTCTCCATTTTATAGGGAAAGGGAACTTTCTCCATTGTTAGGGTTACATTCGCCCAAGTTCATGTGTGGGCTTAGGCCCATTGTACTATTCCTAGTGTAATTTTTCTACTAGTCCTTAAGGTTAGCAGATGTATGGATCCTAACTAGTGAAGGAAGAATTGGAGTAATTCGAGGTAGTTGTGATCTCCCAAGAGAAGGTAGAGAGAGTTTAGAGCGAATTAGCTTATCATTCACATAATGAGCAAGTACAAATACATGATTCTATTTATACTCGAGATCATGGTATTTTTTAAGCAAGATTATCTCTAAATAACTTCTAATCAACGAACCAATTGTAACAAAGTGCTCTAACAACTACCTTAATGAAATTCAATCTTTAGCTTCCTACTTGCCTATTTCCCTCACACGTCATGATTCTCACACATAATTCCTACACATGATGCTACTTTCACACGCTCACACACATAATTTTGGCCGTTGACTTGCTTGCACACAACATATGGGTTGGGGTTGCTTAGCAAGCATAGCACAAGGCCCTTACTAGGCTCCCCAGATATCCCTCCCTTTGAAAAGCACCTTGCCCACAAGGTGAGGGAATTGGAGTTGCAAGTTATGGAACAACTCTCATGTAAAATAATCTGCATAAGTGCCTTGAGTTGACAAGCACCTCTATAGCAACCTTGCTACCCAGCTTGGTCACTGTTCTTTGTAAGATTTCTTTGGATTCAAGAGAGAGATCCCTCTCTTTGTTAACTTGAGGATATGTTGACAAAGGAGTGGTATGTAATTTTCCCAATTTTGCCCTAAGGTAGATACTTGAAAGACTAGATGGATCTGAAATTCAGAGGAATCCTTTGAAGCATCTAAATGGAACAAAGTACATCGATAATAGCTTCAAATGGCTTCAAAGTCCCAAATATTTTTGTCTATAAGGGAGTCTCAAGAACAACCAATCATCCACTGAGAATTCTTAACTAATTATGTGTTTGTCAGCTTGTATAGTCATTCTTTCTTAGGCAGCTACAAGATTGTTTTTGAGGATAGGCAAGATCTGCTCCTATGTCTTCAACTGTTTATAATTTGCTAGTACTAGGTATGTGGTCTATGAGCCAAGGGGATGGAAATTGGAAACCCATACAGGGCTTCATAGGGAGTCTTGATGGTGGTTTGAAAATTGATGTTATTCCAATATTCTGCCAAGGGCAACCAATCTGACTACTTTTTAGGCTTGTAACAAGTATAGGATCTCAAGTAATGCTACTCTATCTAGTTGACCATTTCAGTTAGCCATCTTTCCAAGGATGAATATTGTTAAAAGATACTAAAATACTCACTCACACACACAATCACACATAGATTTGCTTGAAATGAAAAAGATACACATACCGAGGAGATTCACTGGAAACATAAAAAATAAAAAAGAATAATGTTAAAGCATACTGAAAAACTAGAAGGGTTAACATTAAATATTTAATATGACATTATTATAATCTCATTGGAACCTAAGAATAATGTCAAATCATAATGAAAGGGAAAACATTAAGAGATTAAAATGATGTATTATTATGTTATGAGAACTTACACATTCTGAACTTCTAATTCCGTCTTTAGGCTAGGAAGTGTTCCAGAGAGACTATTGTTCCCAAGAAACCTAACCATTTTGATAGAGTGTAAGAAAAGCACAGGAGAATTAAAAAAAAAGACTGGGGTTGTGTGTGTGTGTGTGTTGGGGGGGGGTTGGGGTGTGGGGTGCAATTATGCATAAAACATAAGTCCACGATGATAACAAAAGAGGGCATAGATCAAAATCTTCAAGCAATGGGGACAAAGTGCTCAGCCTTGGCTTAGGTGGTAGAGGGGCAGGTTGGGTGTAGGTCTTAAGTTTGTAACTTTAAATCCTTCTGTAGCAAGGAAAAAGGAAAAACAAGAAGGCAATGGCATACTTACAAGAATTTGAGAGAACTTATACTGAACAAACCACTTGGTATTTCACCTGTTAGGTTGTTGAAACTCAAATCCCTGAAAAAGTAAGTTATAAATTGAGAGAAATAAATAGAACAGAAAGAAGTCTCAGAAATCAGCCAGAATTTAAGGTTCGACTGTCCATTGGAACTTACAGTCTTTCTAAAATTTTGTATTCTCCAATATCAGATGGAATATTTCCAGTAATCAATGCATTTCTTAGAACTCTATGGGAGAAATAACAATGGATAATTAGTGCATGGGTGAATGAGTTTAGATTGTATATTTGGTATAAAATAAAAAAAATAAAAAAAAACAACAACAACAACAACAACATTGGATGGCATATGAGCGAATGGCAGGGTAAGTTAACTTACAGCTCAGTCAAGGACGTCAAATTTTTAATAAAGTCAAGGGAGGTGCTCACATTGTATATATCACTGATTCGCCTACACGTATACACAAACATTATGAAACTAGTCTTGTTGAGAGAGATAGAGATTACAATAATTTAAAAAATATACTCACAAACTTTTCAACGAGGTCAAGTTAGAAAGACTGGATGGTATTGGACCTTCAAAAGAGTTTCCTTGAATTCTCCTACAAAAACAGTTAACCGGCTTATCAACAGTTGTATTATAGTAGCCATACTTCTCTGCTTTGGAGGAATGCATAAAAATCTAGAGATGACTAAAATTTATCATCCATGTAAAATACATTTGAAGATGAAACCA